>NC_042494.1:10114276-10204557 GCF_005508785.2 Acyrthosiphon pisum
CAGTAACTATTTGATAGTTTTTATATTTTAAACTTAGTGAGTTGGTAAAAATAGTAAATAATATTATAAGAAATAAGAATACACTACATAGTAAATACTTAATAGTTGGTACTTTATTAGTTAATATTACAAATTATAATTATTTATAAAATTTATAATTTATACTTAATTTAATGAAGTATAGAATTCTCTAGATTTATCCACTACAGACTTAAAGTTAGGTATGGTATATATAATATACATGTAATATGATTGTCAACTATCATTATTAGATTGTTTCCACTATAAATTAATTTTTAGTTCTTTAGAAAAAAAATCCATTTTTTTATTCAATTTTTTATAACCTTTTTTTTCGGAAATTTTGATTCCTAGATTTTTCTCACTCTTTCCCTAATTCACTTATAATTTCACGAGCCCAAACACTTGTGAAAGAAGTTTTACTTCCCCAGAGCGTAATGGTGGGCTCACACACTCGTTTTTTTTATCGACAATAATTTTAAAAAAAATTGATACGAATAGAAAATGTCTGATGCCTGTAAATAGCTCACAGAGTCAAAATATTTTGAAAAATATAATAGGTGTAAAAAAATACTTCTATAAACATTTCGTGGAAAAATCATGTATCCCCGGTTTTTTTTTAGTTTCATTAAAAAAAAGAAATTCGTTACGACTTAAGTGAACCCGCGGAATGTATCCACGATACATACCGCGGGCGTGCGTGCTACCTTATCTCAAATACTGGTCGAAAGCACACGATAACCGGTAATATCGTAAGACAAGAGGATGTCGGGGAGCGCTCTTTTTCTTGATTACTATCCGCGTCGTTGACCGTTAACTCCGCACTAACGTTTTATTATACGCATCACGGTTAACGATTACCTTCGTTGCCAATAATAATAATTATTATTTGTGTTTTTGCAAACCACTTTTTATGATAAATAATAATGTAATATACTAACCTAACGTCTTAACGTATTTCTTGGACGTGACAGGAACATAACCTACAGGACCGTGCGTTGTCTTATTATTATTGCCTACTGAATATCGATTAACATTATAAGACCCTCCGGTGTGGTAGTGCTCCGAGGTCAAGTGCGCCCACCAACCATCACGTCTTCCGACAACCTGATCAGCATAACACCCCTCCCCCCACAGATACTGACATGTTGTATGAAAATATAAACAAAAACTTTTTTGTGTTGTACGTTTTGAGTGAAAATTTCCGTTTTTCCTTCATTTTTTTTTTGTTTTTCCCGGACGCTTTTCAAACAAAATTTTTTAAAAAAAATTACATTATTGTAAAATGAATACATTCATTGCTTCGCTCGGAATCTAAAAATGTTAAAAACTTTTTGTTTATTTGTTAGGTGATCCCACAAAGCATTTTAATATTTCCCAACTATGGTATAAATATTTTCAGGAAAACAATATAGTTGTCAAAATATTTGAAAAAGTTGCGTAAATAATAAGGAAATATTTTATTTATATTTTTTGGCCAAGAAGTTCACTTTTGAAAAATATTTTGTAAAAAATATTAATAAAACATTTTAATCATATTTTTTTAAAAAACATTTTCATGGAAACATTATAAAAATATTAAGTCAAATTTTTGTGCAATATTTTATTATATGAGAGTAAAATATTTACCTATACAATATTATTAGTGAAATATTTATTATTCAAGTACTCCAAAATATTCACAAAATATTATCATTTCCCAAATGCTGTGTGGGAACCTATATCAGAACATGACTTAAGAAACTACAAATATATTGAAAACTTTTTTAAAGGCATTAGGAGATTTTTAAATTGTTTAATTCTATATATTATTTTACAATAGTTATTCAAATAAAAATGTAATAGATGGACCTGAAAAATTAAATATCTGTTGTTCTAATCGATATTCAAACATTTTTTTTAAAAATAATTAATTATATACGCTTGCACCACAAATACCTACATTAGGTATAACATTTTTTTATTTTTTTTAATACTGATAAAATGTTGTTAAAAACGTTAAGTCAATAGTAGTTTGTTTTTTTTAATTTTTAACATGTCAATATTTGTTTAGAGTAATTTAATTTGAAACGTAATAGATTTTTTTCCAAATATTCTGTTTAGGAATTTCCTAACATAAGACGTATACCTTTTAAGTTATTTACTATCCATATAATTTTGATAATTTTCGTCAAACGCGTTAACTATTATAGCATCAATTTTTTTTTTAATTTGTTCTGTTGTACCCTGTATTAAGTATTACTAAAATGGTACCTATATGATGCTTAAAATATAATCGATTCATAACAATAATATTTTGAGTATAAGCGTATAGGCACCTACTGGTCAGGCTGCTATACTATATTTTCCTACAACAATATCATTCAAATATTCAACAGTTATAGTAAATTATAATTACCAGACGGTTCATGTTGGCGATTGAATATGCAGTGGATTTTCGCAAGACGAGTTCAGCGAACGTTGGAACACTAATAGTAATCTTCTGTTTGCAACTGCGATCGTTCGTCGGACGTGCACCGTCTTATAAATGAGGAGGCCTGCGGACAGGCTTTTCGCATGAGCAAGTCAATTATGCATCATCAGAATATACAATATACATAATTTTATAAAATTTGTTTGGCATAATGATTTAATGACCTGCTGTGATTAATCTAGTTTGGTAAACGCTATACGCAGAGGCGTGCCTAAGTGCATTTTCAGCTGGCTGGGGGGGGGTCTCTTATAAATAGGTAATAATAATACATTTAAATAAATTATATTGGTAGTACCAAAGACGCAAATAAAAGGCTTCAGGAGTCAATGGGGGGTTATAATATCTGTAGTGCTTGCGGTGGTCATCATCTAAACAGGTCAGCAGTTGTTATGTTGTGCAAAAACTGAAAGACGGAAAGACCGTGTTTTTCGGTGTTTCCGTCTGACCGATATAGTGAATTTATTCCTCCCTCTTCCTTATTCTCCTACTGTTTCACAAACACACGCTCACACCCTATGCAAAAGTTGAAGATCCATGATAATAATTGATTCTGATCGAGGCACAAGAGCATATAGGTACCTACAAGTTATATTTGGGTACATATAATCAATATTGTAAGTACGGTGGCGCACTTCACGATTAAGTGCGAATACCGAAATAAAAAATCAATATTTCCGCTATCATTATAATAAGCATAATATAATAACCTAACTTACATAATATTATAATATACCTTAGATCATATACTATAACCATACCCAGATAATTTGAAGCACATATTAGCGACAAGTCTCTTTAGACGATAATAAACTGCGCATGCATGAAGATGAAATGTCCATAATTTACCATTTTGAATATTGATATATACATTTGTATATTATGTAGTTCTTAAGTGCACTCTGTTACTGTTCGTGTTTCTTTTAAACGACTATACAAGGCGCTTTATGTGTTAATGGAGATATTATTAGATAATATTTGACACATTTACTAACTACTAACTTCTCAGTTTTAGCTAATTACTAAATAACCTATCCTGGACAACAAATTATACTAATTTGATAGTTCATACATCAAAGTGTATTTACCTAAATACCTATCAATGGATATTAGGTACCAAGAATAACGTTAAAAAATATAATAACGATAAACGATATTATATTTATTTCAAATTTAAGCCCTGCTTTGTTGTTTTTATTGCATATATTTAGAACACATTTATTCAATGTGCTTTAAAATACCAAACAGGATGATAATTATATTATCGTTGTTATTTAAACGTACCTTTATATTTAATGGTAAATGGTAATTATAATTTATAATAATACATATTAAAGTAATATAATAGTGCAACGACTCGAGTGTGTTTTTCTATTTTTCCTTCATATCGATAGCTCTCTTTTTCCCTCTCTCGCTAATTCAGTCTCTGTTTCGCCAACCCACCCACGCCCTATACTAATCCGTGGTAATAATTGATTTGAGCCGAGAAAAGCATGTCATACAAGTAGTATAATATATAGGTGCATATAATATTATATATTTATATTAAAATATTGTATATATTATTATGGATGTAATCTGGCGTATTGAGATGCAAAATTTAAGTAAAAACTCAATTTTATCGCAATCATTATATAATATTAGTATAGGCAATGTTGGGGAGTAACTTGACTTAAGTTCCAAGTTACTGTAACGAAATTACTTTTTAAGTAATTTTATGGTAATTTAATTACATTTTATTGTAAGTAATTTATATGTAATTTAAGTTACTTTTTTGTAGTAATTTTTACTAAATTACTCGTTACTTTTTTTTTGGATTAATACATTTCTAGAACGTAGGTATTGATAATGAGTGTAAATATTAAAATATATCATATACCTAATTATTATAATTTATAAGTAGAATTTTCTGAACTTGTGATACTAAAATACTTTTGTTATTATAGCTATTGACTATTTGACGATAAAATGTTATTTTTAGAATGGAATTGTTATCTTTACTCTGTGTTGTTTCACCGCGGTCGCCCGCAGCCAGCTCATATCATTTCATATTGTCGATTGTCATTATATAGTTTGTGTATAGACAAAATAGTTATTAAGCTCCAGTGATATGAAAAAAAAGTAACTTCTATTGTAATTGAGTTACTTTTAAAATTCAAAGTAATGTAACTTGACAAAATGAAAAAAAAGTAACTTAAAAATAATTTAGTTACAATTTTGATTAGTAATTAGTAATGTAATTTAATTACCCAAAATAAGTAACTTACCCAACACTGAGTATAGGTACCTACATAATATTATAAATAATATTATACCTTAAATCATAATATACTTTTGAGAGACCCACTTCCCAATAATTTGAATCATATACCTATTATTAGCGACAAGTCTATGATTTGACAAATAAAATGCGCATGAACGAAGAGAAATTACAAATACAAATCAAAGTCAATCCGACGTTACCACTAGTACCTACCTTTAAAATGTCTCAAGGGATCGGCGATTGCTACAAACTTTATCATGTTCTTATTGGACTATTTATGTGCAGGTATCTAACGTCTAATATAGGTATATGTTACGATATTATGCTATAATGTATAATTTAATGTAAAAAATAAAAATAAATGTTTGGGGGTGTTCAGCCCCAATAAGATCACATTCACCTTTTTTCATTTAATATATTTATATTTATATTTATATTTATAATGTAGGTATAACAACAAACAATACCAGTTTAAACCAACGTTCCAATCCCCCCCCCCCCCACTACAAAAACAAGCCATAGTTGAGGGCTTAAAGTTCAATGAAAAAAATGCATAAACATATTGCATACGAATCTGCAATGAAGTACCACATTTTATGTCTTTGCTGTCCTTGCTATCATATGTAGCACATACCTAGGTAATCTACTGAAGAGTCTGAACATAGGAACGTTCCGATAATACCGACACTAGTAAAGTATCGATACTTTGGTTGATCATTGGTCCTCTCCCTTTTTAAATTAGCCTATCTTCTGCACAGAGGTATAATCTATCTATGTATAAAAAAATATCTCATCCCGTTCACTTCGATGCCCATTAAAATTGCCAATTCCATATGAATAATATGTTTTACATATCACCATGGCAACCATTTATATACAAAACATTCCATCGGAAATCTCAAAATAATATATAATTGGTTGCCATGGTAATATGGAGACACACATGGACGGAAATCTCAAAATAATATATAAATTGTTGCCATGGTAATATGTAACGTAACGTTTTTCGATTCTATGTGCCAAAGCAAAGACATAAAATGTCAAAAAAAAAAAAAAACAATACCTGTATATAACAACTGGATATTAGTATATTACACCAACGAATCAAAAATATATAGACAATATTGAGTTATAATCTTTACAGTTCGAAATCTTATATAACAACGTACCTACAGTATTATAAATAAATTTACAATTTAGGTATAAATAGGTACCTAATAATGAAATAACTAATATTACTATTTGACAACTCTGTTATAATACGTCCAAGAAAATAGTGATATATACGGGATTCGGATGGCATTTACGTTGTGATTGAAGTTTTAGTAGCGATATTGTTCTAAACACTCATCGCATCCTGGATTATTGCCATATTGTTGTTCTGGTGCATGGTATCCACTATGTTCCATTTGTCGGTATTCACCCTGTCCTTGATTGTTATCATGACCTTGAATTCTACCACCTTTAGTGCCTGCAACTTGTCCTTGGCTGTTACCATAACCTTGAATTCTACCACCTTTTGTGCCTGCAACTTGTCCTTGGCTGTTACCATAACTTCGAATTCTACCCCCTTTAGTGCCTGCAACTTGTCTTTGGGTGTTACCATAACCTTGAATTCTACCGCCTTTTGTGCCTGCAACTTGTCTTTGGGTGTTACCATTTCTTTCGTTGCTATCATGTCGAGGTTCTGGGTTGATCTGTTCGGATTCTTCTTCTAATTCATATCGAGCGTGTTGTGGTGCACCCAGTGAGTAACCGACCAATGCAATAACCAATACAATTGACTAGAAAAGACAATAAATGCATTTAAACAACAAATTTAGTAGGTATCTTTATTCTCCTGGTTAATCACTACATGGGACCCGAACTGTTTTCACATTGCTTGGCCCCCATACAAATTTAGTACCTAGTTAATCAATAGTTAACAGTTACATATAGTTTTACATAATATAACAGTTGTACTTATAAGTTATAAAATAAAATATAGTAAATTATTTAAGTTGCAGAATAAATGTTTTGGTACTAATTAAGTGGGTATATTATTTAGCGATATCGGAGTATACGTTGTTTTCTTATATATAACTTATATTGGCGCAGTGTGACGCGGTCCGTACACTCAACTGCGAAAACGCTCTGAGTGTACGTATCGATCGGAGTTGTTTTCTCTCGGATGGGTGACCAACCGGGTCTTGTAGCATTAAATCCTGTCACACATCAAAAATGGGTTCCAACCACAACCGTTCTTAGCCCCTAGAAGTTAAAGTACTTTAAAAACTAAAAATAACCATCGGATTACATAGGTAGTAATATTATCATTAAAAATATTGTTAGGTAGGTAAGTAATACAAAGTAAAATAGGTTCTAGAATTCTTTACCAATATACAATCAATAATGATAATATTTTTGTAGTTTTTAGGAATTATAATTTTAAATTTACTC
The DNA here is from genome assembly GCF_005508785.2 of Acyrthosiphon pisum. Taxonomy (NCBI): domain Eukaryota; kingdom Metazoa; phylum Arthropoda; class Insecta; order Hemiptera; family Aphididae; genus Acyrthosiphon; species Acyrthosiphon pisum. Next base: position 10,121,467 of record NC_042494.1, read on the forward strand.
AGGTGTTTTATAGTAAATGATTGTTTATGTTTCAGAATTAATTTTCTAAATAACAATTATTAAAAAAAAATCATCCATTAAATGTATAACTAATGATTTAATGTTTTCCTGAAAATGAATTATTTTGTCAAAAGTGAATTATTTCAATATTAAACTAATATTATATATTTAAAAAAATATTTTCTTAGCTATCACACAGAACTTTAAATAGTATTTCATTTTGAAACATTATAAATTGTAAAAAAAAAAAATTTAAAACCTATTCGTTGATAAGTAAGCCCGGTTATAGGTAACCTACATTACAACATTATGACTTAGGTAGGTACAAGAGACTACAGAGAAATATTGAAAACTTTTTTAAAGGTATTCGTAGATTTTTAAATATTTGATGCTTTACAAAAATTATTTAAATAAAAATATTCAAGTACCTACTATATTATACACTATTTTTATTATTAAAATGTAATATTCGTATGATATTAATTACTTTATATTTTATAAGAACGAGCTTAAAAGGTAATCGAGTCATAACAATAATATTTTGAATATACCTACTCGGATATTTTCAAGGCTGGGCAAGTTAATGATTTTTTTTTAACTCAGTTAAGTTAGGTTAAAATGCTCCAATAACAAAAGTAAAAAGTAAATTTAAATAAAGGTTAACTCAGTTAAGTTAAAAGTTAATATACACTTTTTGTTAACTTTTTATTAAGTTAAAAAAGTTAATTTGTTTATACAACGCTAGAGTACTTAATTTTTTTCCAACCCAAAACTAAATTATAGACTATAGTGCTTATACTGTATACAAACATTTCCATATAAGTTAGATTCGAATGATATACATTTTTAATTTTAAACAATTCACGGTAAATATGTTTTGCCATGGAAACGAAATAGACTGAAATAGTGAAATATAATTAAATTAATAACAAAATAAATTAACCCAACTTATTTTTCAAAATGAAAAATTAATTCGTTAATTTCACGTTAATTAAAAAATAAATTTAGAAGGTAACAGTTAAGTTAATGAAAAGCCAAAAGTAACTAGTTAAGTTAAAAAGTTAAAATAAATTTAACTTTTTAACTCGTTAATGCTCAGCCTTTGATATTTTCACCTAAAATCGTATACGGTCTTGGTACTAACACAGTAGGTATTATAATGTTTACCAGATAATTCATGTTGGCGAGTGAGTGTGTAGTGTTTTTTTCACAAGGCGAGTTCAGCGAATGTTGGAAGTCTGTTGGAAATCTTCGGTTTACGACTATGATCGTTCGTCGGACGTGCGCTGTCTTATAAAGGGAGTCTGCGGACGGGCTTTTCCAAGCACGAGTATAATATGCATATACATACTGTTATAAAATGTATTGTGTATCATGACTTAATGACCTAGATACCGAGGTTTATTTAGTATGGTATACGCATACGGTTTTCCCCGATCAATGTACACGTAATGTTATCATATAAATTGTAGCCATGGTAGTAATATTGTTGATGTGTCGGTGGTGGCGGTGGTGGTTGTAGCAGTAATCACCAACATTGGTCTGAGTCGGTTGCGGCGTAGTGGCGGCATAAGCGTGCGCACAGGGGGGGGGGGGGGGCCGGGTGGGCCGTGGCCCACCCTGCGAGACGTATCGAAATTTGTATACATAGTAATACATAGTGATGTAAATTTGTATAGTACAAATGTATAAAATTGTATTATACTGGTATTATACACGCTGTATAGAATTATTTTATACAATGGTATAAAATCTGTATAAAACTTTTTTTTCGCTAAGTGGTTAAACTGTTTACTTTGTACATTGTCATATTTTGGTCTAAAAAGTTTATTTGGGATTGCCTCCAAAAAGGGAGTGATGGAGCTCAAATAGAATTGTTAACATGGTGGAAAGGTATTTGTTCTTCTTCGAGATTGTCTCAGATTGCAATAGCTATATTGAGTTGTCCGCCTACATCTGCGTCTACTGAGCGTAGTTTTTCTACTTATGGACTTATTCATACTGCAAAACGTAATCGTTTAACAAATAAACGAGCAGCAAAGCTTGTATATATTAAACATAATTTGAAACTCAATGAAATCCCAAATCAGGCAAAAACTGGGGTTAAGGAAGACTATATTGTTGAATTTCAGATGTCAGAAGCAGATGAAGAAGAACCCGAAGAGGTAAATTTATGTCTATCTGATTCTGAAGACGATTATTAAAAATCTATTATTATTTATTTTGTATTTACAAACAAAAAAGGTTTTATTTTATTTTCTATTATTTTTTTTTTATACTAAACAGGAAACTAAAAGACTTAAGTGTTAAAATTTTTACTATAACCTATAAAGGATTACTATTTACTTTTGTTACTTATTTAATATTTTACATTAAAATTTATTTTAGTTATTATTTAGAAAAAAAAACCAAAAGAGTTATTTATGTTTATTAAAATTGTTAATTATTACTTTACTTGTTGACTTTGTTATTACTTTTGAATTTAATTTATATTATTATTATTTTATATTACTATTGTCTATTTTATTTGTATTAATAAGACTCAATTTTCAAATAGGAAATGGACAATGGTTGAGTAATCAAGTTTAAATTGTATAATTGTATATTATATATTTAAATACAGGATTTATACCGTATAAAATGTGTATAATACGGTATAATACAAAAATTATTATACCCTACTTAAATACAATAGTATTATACAAAGTTTAATACAGTATAATACAAAAATAAAATAAAATACCGTATTTTAACAACACTAGTAATACATGATTTAAACATCACAATTTTTGATTTTTTTAAATCATAGAACATTAATTAAGTAGTGAAAAAATAACATTGATAATCAATGATATACATTAATGTCTTTAAAAATAAAATTGATACATATTACCATTACAGATTGCGAAATTGTATTTTAAATTTAAAACCATGTTGATAATTAAAATATTTCTTATTTAATTTTAAAAAATATGTATCTGTTTTTTATCATATGAATGATTTGTGCCTTAAATAGTGGGTGATTACAATTTACAAGTAGGCAAATTAAAGTATAATTGTTTCTTCCACCGGAGTTCAGGTTTATTAATCTTTATTGACTTGGCCCACCCTGCCACAAATGTCTGCGCACGCCTATGAGTGGCGGTGGTGGTTGTAGCAGTAATCACCAACGCTGGTCAGCTGCAGTTGTTAATTTGTGCATAGACGACGATGACGACATCACTATCGTTGTTATTTACACGTTGCTTTTCTTATAAATAGTTATTATCATAATAAATAATAATTCATTAATTTATCGACTGACTAGGGCGTGTGGCATACGGCGACGTTCGCGTATTTAGCGAGTGCTGTCTCCCTCACTCACGGCTCTCCCTCTAACTCTCTCTTTCTCACTCCCTCTACTACACAAACAGACACTGACACTCTATGCAAAGGTCGAAGATCCATGGTGATAATTGACTCGGGTCGAGGCGAAAAAGCATACTATATACAAGTAATATATAGGAACAAGGTACATGTATAGTATATACCTATGGTATAATATGCGCCATGCGGTGGTGGACTTTACGATTGAGATCAAAAACAGAAACAAAATAACAACTTTATCTCAATCATGATAATAGTAGGTACTAGGTACATATAAATTAATTAATATGCTATCGGAAAACATTAATACTATATTGCATTAATATAAATTTAACCTATCTGTCCTTTCGACGACCTTCGCGATATTTTCGGCGAAAATAACTGAGAATTTATCCATAGTTTATTACATGCATATATTCTTATCATAAGACTTACATCCGCCTTAAAGAACAACAGTAGTAATAATACCTAATATCGTAATAATTATGTTATTCCGTTATAAAATATTTAATATACTAATAAAGACTATATAATATTATATGTACATAGCTAATCGAATTTTGTTTTGTAACTATAATATCAATAGGTAATAATTTATATTCTTTTATAACCTCGTCGTTGATTTTTAACACGTCCTATATACCAGGAATATACATGTATCGAATTCGATTTTGGGTTTTTAATTCTCCTGGATTAAACAAAAATCTAGCTGTATTATAATATAATGATATTTATAATATTTATTTATTATTGAATCATCATCAATTACGAAGTAGGTACAAATTCTACAATTATCAATGAAAATAAATTTAAAAACAAAAAAACAAATAGTAGGTACTTTAACGAAGCAGTCCCAAAAAACAAGCTTGTGAAAGGGAGCAATGAGTTCAAAAACAGTTAAATACAATATAAATTAAACATAGTTTAAAAATGTTTTATTTATTATAAAAAGTAGATACATCAAGATTTAATCGTTTTAAGAGACTAACATATTATGTAAATAAAATATTTTTTCACAAGACACCACAACATAGTAACTATATAGTTTTTTCAATATAGATCTCAATAATGAATTTATTGTAACATTAAGTTTTTGCATATGCACGTCAACAAAATTACCCCATACTAATAAACCATAACATACCTAATATAGATAGTACTAAAGATGTATTATGTATAATAATATAATTTACTTATCGTAAATAATTGATATTAAGAATTTCTCTTAGTATTATAAATCGATAAAAACATTTTCTTACTGTATTAGTTACGTATTCAGTCTGTAAATCTCATCTGAGATGCTGACACATATTACGTTTAAAACAGTGTAAGTGAATATTGTGTTTTTTTTTATTTATTATTAATAATAATCAATAATTATAGATATTCTTCAGAAAAAAAATTATATTATTAAATAATTATATCTACCTATTACCATGTTTTTTTAAAATTTTTTTTTTTAATTTTATTGAATAAATTACAAAATTTAAAATGTTTTTATTTAATAGTTGATAATATAATCATAATATAATGCCCATAGAAAACACCTATTCAGAAAATATTTCAAATACATTTTAAATACTTTAAAGAATTAAGATAAATAGTAAATAAACAGTGAACCATATACATATACTAGTACACGTGGCATATTGGCGTATTAGTAAATTACATATTATTTTAAGTTATTTTGAATATACGGTTTTAAACTGTTTTAAATTGTTCAAAATTCAAACAATTTATTTTGTTTAAGACATAGTTTTGATCAGTTTGAAACAACTTAAAACAAAAAATACAGTTTTTTTTTCAGAAATGAAAAGTACACCAACTGATTATTACAGTAGACTTATGTACCCGTGCATATATAGTCACTATAGTTGTGTTTTCAGTTGAACATGTTGTGATTAATCTTTGTCACTTCTTACATTATACCTAACTTTGTTTAAAATATCAATTTTTGTATACTTTACTGCAGGGCTTCAAAGCGTTATTCATAACGTTATAATAGAAAATAATGAAAAACAAATAAACGAAATCAATAAACGAAAACGAAAATAATCTAATATCATTAAACATAATAATTTTCATTTATAATATTAATCAAAATTAATAATTAAAAACAAACAATAAACGTATACCTATATTGCAAACAATGTTATTCGAAATAACGTTTGTGCTTTTTTTTACATTGAACTTAACATTGCTTACATTACAGCGGCGTACGTTTAGTTTTCGATTTTTATGTCAGACTGACAGGGAGTGCTGTCTCCCTCCCACTCTCGGCTCTCTATCTCTCTCCCACTATTTCACAAATACATTCGCGCCCTATGCTAATCCGTGGTGATAATTGATTCAGGTGGAGGCAGAAAAGCATATTATACAAGTAGTATATTTAGGTGCATATAATATTGTAGTTACAGTTGTGGTCTTTGCGATTTAAATCAAAAATGTAAGTAAAAAATCAGGTACACATAATACATTAGTTAAAGGTGGGAAATAACTGGTTAAAAAGTTAATTATTTTTGTTTTTAATTTATTGGCTAATTCAGTTAAAATTGTTATTGTTGTAAATAATAACTTTGTATAGTTATTTATCATTGTCGTGCAGTTAATTTAATTTTCGTTTCAAATCACGCGGAACCAGCTAGACAATACTGATTCGTTGACTCTTTTTAGATTTAGATTTTTTATACAGTGTTAAAATAGTCTCGGGAAATGTTTGTGTAAATCAAAAACAAGGGCTGTTTATGACATAAAAATATTATAACTTAAAAAAAAAAATGTATAACTTTTAACTTTTAACTGAAGGCAATTCAATTGAATTAACTTAACTTGCCACAGTTAAATATTTTCATAAATGATTATAATATATCTTAGATAATATAATTCTTTTAGACCTATGTCCCGATAGTTTGAAGCACATATTAATAGCAACAATTCTTTGTATTAAACAAATAAACTGCTCATAAACGAAGAGAAATGTACGATTTTTATCAATTTGAAACGACCAATGGTTAAACATGCGACGGTTAGTCTTTCGCATACGCACATCAAGCATCCAATACAGTGCTCATCGCTCACATGTGTGAGTCAAATTCTGATTAATATTTAATACAATTTATTAATAACATTTTCCGATAGTATACTACTTAGGTCATATACTATGTATGGAGCCATGACTAAGTAAACAGACATGTCAGAAAAATAGTTACTCGCGTAAAGTGTGTCCCCCATGAATAAACGAGTTAATCATGAGTTCTTTATCAACGCCCAAATGTATTTTGGATGTAAAATATCGTTTATTCCAAGTCTGGGACACACATATAATCACATAGATATATAAAACTAGTAGTTATTCATACACGCAATGATATAGGAAAAATACGAGAGTTTGACGACATGTCTGTTTCTTTAGTCATGGCTCCATCCGTAGTATATGATTTAAGAAAATATAAATGATAAATTATTACTATACATTAATCATTACTTCACTTCATCGTCTTTATCCATTGAACGGACTTCGCAATATTTTCAGTGAAAAAAAACTAAGAATTTAGTGGCTGATTTTACTCATATCATATATAATTTATTACATGCACACTGTATCATGGACACCACTTCTCCCCCTCTAATATTTTTTTATTGATATAATTTTTATTGTAATTTATATAAATTATATGATGATCGTATCTATTAATATTAATGATAAATAACAACAAACAATACCTATATATGTATATACATCAACTAAATATTATACCAATTTGTTACTTATTTATCTCATCATCAATCATAAAAATTAAGCAAAAAGTGTACAAGATGCCACTCCTATATAAGCGTATCTTGTGTTTGGAGTGAAACGAATAATAGCCACTGGCTATATAATATAGCTAACAGTATTAAATATATATATATTATATATTATATAATAACAACTAACAATACGAGTCGTAATTATTTCATATCTTTATCGGTAAACCGTAATTTATAAATATTATATTCTTATAAATTATAATCTTATCCATCGGCTTAGTTCTAATCGACAGTCGTATTTAATATTCTGTTATTTAATTGTTATTCTCTAGTCTCTACAGTGTACTCGCGTCTGTTTAAAGATTAAAGGTACCTAGGGTTTCCCAGCATGGTCACTATACCGGTTCGGATATAGATCGGCGTCTGACGCAGCCGTTCTATTCCAATGTTGGACGCTGCAGGGAAACCGTACCTTGAGTAAAATATTATACTGTATTCAATAAAATTTTAAAAATGGATATTTGATTTTATCAATAAAAAAGAAACAGAACAACCTACTACTCGTATTTTGTCAGACTTTTAAAGTATCATTAAGTTGCATTTTTATACGAACATGTGAGAAAAACAGATATACTTGTAATAAGTACTTACTGTTCAAATTGATAGTAACGAAAAAATTAGTTTTAGTGTACACAGAATTATACTATAATATACCGATGAAAATATGTATTTTCAACAGCGCAGATACCCAACATTTTTAAAATTTGATTGATCAAACAAAAGTAAATAACGTAGCCGATTGTAGACGTACTATAATATATCATGTATAACAATATACATTTAATATGCCTACGACACTGTAACGTCCCCTCTTCCACCGGTCGAAGATTGTTCCGAACTATCAATTACTTAAATCCAGTAATAGGTACACATTTTTTTTAAAGAAAAATGTTTAATTGGTTGAGTTATATTCTTTACAATTCGAAATCTCATATAATAATGTATAGGTACAGTATTATAAAGCAAATTTACAATTTAGGTATAAAATATAGTGAAATAAATAATATTATGAGTCGACAACTCTATTATAATACGACGTTTAAGTCGCAGGTACGTCCCAGAAAATGGTGATGTTGGGGATTCGGATGACATTTACGTTGCGATTGAAGTTTTAGTAGTTTCCATGATGACTTGAGCCATGACCACCTTGTCCGTGGTGATTTGAGCCATGACCACCTTGTCCGTGTTGTTGTGAACCATGACCACCTTGTCCGTGTTGTTGTGAACCATGTCCACTTTGCCCGTGTTGTGAACCGTATCCTTGATTATTGCCATATTGATTTCCTTGTCCATGTCCACCATGTTCCTGTTGTTGGTATTCACCATGTCCTTGGCTGCTACCATGTCCTTGGCTGCTACCATGTCCTTGGCTGCTACCATGTCCTTGGCTGCTACCATATCCTTGGCTGCTACCATATCCTTGGTTGCTACCATATCCTTGGTTGCTACCATGTCCCTGGCTTCCACTGCTTCCGTGTCCTAAGCCACCACCATGGCCACTCTGTTGGTATTCGCCTTGATTACCACTATTTTGTGATCCACTCCCGTAGCCTGGTGCACCCAGAGAGTAACCGACCAATGCGATAACCAAAACAATTGACTAAAAAGGACAATAAATTAATTTAAATGACAATTAATTTAGTACTTAGTTAATCAATGGATAATAGATGTTCATATAAGTTATAAAATATACAGTAAATTATGTCGTAGAACAGATGTAATGGAACCTATTTATAGTGGGTATATTATTTAGAAATATCGGAGTATACGTTGTTTTCTCATAAGTAGATAAATGAAAAATAATCACCGTGTAACAATAAACAATAGGTAACATCAGAAACGAGGTGATAATACTTTTTTAATAATTAGAGCGAAAAAATGTTTTGCACTGATAGTTAAATAAAAACAATAATATTATTAAAAAAGCATTAGTTGTTAAAAAAAAAATGAACTTGGTACCTAAAGGTTATAAGGATAGCTCGGCAATGAAAGAAAAATAGTAAACACTATTAGTTATTAGACTATGCATTGATAAGTAATTGAATGTTTTATCATATTTTATTCTTATTTTATTTAAAATCAAAATAACAATATTAGAAGTACTTTAAAAACTAAAAAAAAAATGCAAAGATTACTTATATAGTAATATCGATATTAAAACAATTGTTAATATAAAGCCAAATACCTCAAATAGGTACTAGAATTCTTTACAAATATAAAATTAATAATGATAGTATTTTTATGGTTTTTAAGAATAACAATAAGAAGAACAATAATTTTAAATATATATATTAGAATTCTATAATAAATTATTATTTATGTTTCAGAATGAATTTTCAAATAACAATTGATTGTTAAAAATAAATCCGTAAAATGTATAATGATTTAATTTTTTTTCTGAAAATGAATTATTTTGTTAAAAGTCAATTATTTTAATAATTAACGAATATTATTATAATATCATATATTAATAAATATATAATTAAAAAATTATAGTCTTTGGTACCTATCACACTGAACTTAAATACTATTTCATTTTGAAACATTATAAATCATTAGTAGCATAGACGTGTTCAGACTTAGATGGCAGAGAGGCATAACACATTTTTAAATCTTGAGATCAATCTTTTTTTTTAGACAAGAAAAAACATTTATTTTTTATGTTAAGAAACTCGCAATAATTGTAATATTTTTTAATTGTGACCAAAAAGTATGACCATTGGCGTGTCAAAACAGTACTAATACATTTAAAACTAAAATAAAAACACTTAGATAATATAGTAAATAGTTGATAAAAATAAAGTGTTTTTATTCTTCTATCATATGGTTTCAATACTTTAACAGACTTATTTGTGTGCAGCAATAAAACAATGTTACTACATTACAAAATTTAAAACAAATAATCAAAATCTATAGGTAGGTGCTGAGTACAACAGACCACACGACTTTTTTTTCCTTGCATGGTTTTGTTGGTGGCACAGTCTACCCCCGGGTCAGTGCCCACACGATCTCTCCCATAACCACGCGTATGATTAGTAGCATAGTTCGTATTACAAAGTAAAAATCTTTAACGCAATGAAATATCTATGATGTTAAGGTTTAAATAAAACGCCAAAAACGTGCATGGTATACAATAGTTATTGATTTAAATAATTTTATTTTACAGTCACAATTTCAGTTAGTGCTTCGAATGGATATCAAAAATATTATGTTTATTGTTACAATAATTACAGTTGTATTTATTATTTAGAACTAGTTTTAGTATATTATTTTGTTTTCGTTTTTATCAATATTAATATGTACTGTAAAATTGTGTATGATTAATTAATTAATATTGTAGCAGATTCCCTACTTTTACCACGAGCTATTGCTTACAGAGAGTAGGTATCAACTTTAAATGTTAATTTAAATGTAAATATTATTATGAAGAAGTTGAAATTATTAATATAGACACAAAACATAAATGGTCGAGGGAACGGTTTGTTTATTTGTGGCTTCCGTAGTTCTGTAGTTGTTCGATCGTATAGGTGATTTAATGTGAACTGTCAAAGTATAACGATCGACGACGAGGATCGTACAAAATTAAAAACATATGAATAAAATAAATGTTAAATGCTAAAAACATATTCATTTAAAAAGGTTAGGTAAACATTTTTAAAGGCATTCGTAGATAAACATCTGTTTAGACATTTTATGCTTTACAAAAATTAATTAAATAAAAAATATTCAAGTACCTATAACATAATATTTATTTTTAAAACTACGTACGATTTCTATGACTTTAATTTACTATATAAGAAGGAGCCTAAAAGATAATCGTGGCATAACAATAGTACTTTGAATATACTCGGATATTTTCGCCTAAAATCATATGCGTACGCGGTTAGGTTTGGTACAAGTCGCGTACGCGGTTAGGTTTGGTACAAGTCGCGTATACAACGATATAATTTAACAAGTAAGTATTATAATATTTACCAGACGATTCATGTTGGAGAGTGAGTGTGTTGTGTTTTTTTAGCAAGACGTGTTCAGCAGACGTTTGAAGACTGTTAGTAATCTTCGGGTTGCAACTGTGATCGTTCGTTGGACTCGCACCGTCTTATAAACGAATTCTGCTGACGGGTTTTTTCGCACGCGCGATATATTATAATGCATATACATGCTATTATAAAATACAATCGTGTACCTATTATGATTTAATGACCGGCCGAGGTTAATCTAGTACCTACGGTGTACGCCTACAGTGTATCCGAACATATTTCCCGATAAATATACACGTATTATTATATAAATCGTGGCCGTGGTAGTAATAATAATGGTGATGATACGGTGGAGGCATGGTGGTGGTGGTGGTGGTTGTCTATGCAACCTCATGGGCTATATTTTATTATATTTTAATTTTAAAGCGAGTTATGAGTGTTTTAAGATGTACAAACAATAATAGATTACAATTTTAAAATACTCATAATCGCTTTCAAATTAAAATATAATAGAATTCCCATTAGGATACCCAGATAATAATCTTACTTTTAGATTTTATAAGAGGTCGATTCACTCTAATTTTTAAATTAACGGAGCTACATGTGTTCTGCTGAGCGCAAAATTTTCTATGTTACGCGCTTGTAAGACGGAGATAAAACAGTATGCTGGTATCGCGTCTTCTTACGATAATAATATATTAATCTATCGACTGGCGTACGTGTATTTTTCGGATTTTCTGTCGGGTTTAACGTATAAAATATAAGATGAATATATGAAATTTGAAAAGAAGTACAGCGGAATTGTGTCTCTACTCAACGGGGGCTTCAATTCAACTTCTTGAAAGGTATGCAACCACTATAGGAAGGCCAAAAAAAGTTCTGCTGTTCAATATATTATATTTTACTTATTATAGAGTTATTACTTGTTACAAAAAATATATGTTTTCTTGCTATGCTCGAAATTTTGAATCTTTATATTTTCCATGTAAAATCTACTATATTATTATGAAAATTGTATGCCTAATAATACTAAATACTAATTACCTACTTAGTTAGTACTTAAATTATTTAAATTTAAATTTAAATATTGATAACCACTATTATGCCTAACTTTGTATTTTTTTTTTCAAAATAACTGGCCCCACTGAGAGAGCTCGTGCGGGAGCCCATAACTTCTAAATGTATTACATTATAAGTACATAAATAGTGTACCTATATAAAACAAATCCTGAAATGATCAATCGACAATCACACATAAAATATTTTATACAAACCAAACATTTTTATATTTCATTTGATAATACATTAATAATAATATCATATAATTTCCGATATTTAAGACCAATTAAAAAAAGATAAAATTATTTTTGCATGGTGCAAAAAATTATAGTCATGCCAAAATACAGTATTCATCATTTTTGGGTATTCTTAAGCCTACCCTGTGGTCTGTAACACCGCATATGACACCCTTATTGCTACTCCGTCTGATGTATAGAAGTTTTTGTGCGTATTTCGATTTTCGAATGTGCTTACAGCTTACCACCAAGGGTGGGCAAATTAATGAAAATAATTAACTCAAGTTAAGTTAAGAGGACACAAGATCAATAAGTTAAAAGTTAAGAATTAACAAATAATAAATTTAACTCAATAAGTTAAAAGTTAACATAGAAAAAAATATTAACTTAACTCAGTTTAAAAAAAGTTAATAGATTTTTTTTTTAATTAGCATGTAAATCACATAAAGAGTGAATGTGTCTTTCTAGTTTCTAATTTATAAATGATAAAAAACAATTTTATTGAACTTTTATCATAATGTACACTGTATAGGTACCATTTTACTTTAAATTTACTATTATTTACTTATTTAACCTATACTCATCTCAAATTAATAATTTAACAAATATTTTTTTATATCATATAGCAATTGAATGTCATAATACGTGAAGATGAGTACATGATCTTTATATATATTATAAGTTATATAACATTAAAACATAACAATTGTCAATTTTTAATATAAAATTATTAATTGTATTAAAAACATTTATAATTGCAACTCGCATAATATATAATTTAAAACTTAATAAAATATATTAATATACACAAAATTATGTTATCAAGAAAAAGAGCAGAAATGTTTGTGTTTTTGTATTGGATTATTTTTATTTTATAATGATATAGTAATATTTACGAATAAACGAAAAATTTCAAAATGTTTTTGACTTGATGGATTTATTTAAAACCAACTGAGAAAAGCTATGTTATTTCAACTGTAAATCGAACTAGATAAGTTCACAAGTTGATTAGAAAATAAACTAACTAATTAAGTTAAAAAGTTAAAAATAAATTAACTTGACTTTAACTTTTTAACTAGTTAATGCCCACCTTTGCTTACCACATTGTGGAGTAGGTAATTTAAATAGTGTAATGGATGTGTAAATTTTAAATCAATAATACATTGTTGCAAACGAAAAACGATCCTTCCCAGAGATTATATTATATACTATACTATCGCAATATCGCCACTATTTTTAAGGATATTTTATAATTTATAATATGTGACTATTGGTAATTTCTATTTCTATTAGTATTACCTATATAAAATAGTACAGAATGTTGAACACATTTTCGCCAAAAACATAGTATGTACCTACCTAATACTTATTATATAATACCAAATAGTTATTATAGTATTAAAATTATAAGTCAATACCGACTTACCTTTGAACAGTACCAACATAGGATCGTTATATAACTATAGCATAATCTCAGTATAAGTAATTAAAAAAATGAATTGTGTATTTATGTATTCATATAAAACAGTAATACGTATAGGTAAAATACCAACATTTGTATCTTTGAGATTAGTTATGAATTAAAACGATATACTCAAACATACGATTTCGTCAGAACATAAATTATCTATGTATAAAATATTATGTTCATATTGCATAATATCATTCAGTGTATAATATTGTTATGTACCTACTCAATGATAATATGTATTTACGATATTTTTAAAATTCTGTAGCTTAATTGTTAGAACAACTCAATAATATGAAGAATCTAGTATTTACATCAACCTGTTAGAAATAAAAATATTATGAATTTTTAATTAATTTACAAAATCTAGTTATTTGTTGTTTTGTCTTATGTTGTCAAACTTCTTATTTCAAATGCTTATAAAAAAAAATCGAAACTATAATATATTGTTTTAATTATCACAAGAATAAATTACAAGGAACCTTGTATTAATGTATTACTATCTTCATGGTTTTTTACTTAAAAACATTTTTCTATTAACCTATACCTATAAATAGCTGAAAAGATCCAAATATTTTGGAAATTATATTAAACTATCATGCAGAGATTCTGCTAAAATAATTAATATTTTTTGAAAATTTCAATTATCTATCGTTATTCAATTTTCCACCAGAAACCAACTTCAATGTTGAAATTTGAAGCATTTTCATTACTAAAAAAGGTGATGATGGATGATGACACTAACAAAAAGTTTTTTAAAAAATACACACCTACATCATTGTACATAAATCCAATACATTCATCGTTCTTTTCAGAATCTATTATAAATAAGGCATATTTAATTGTATTAAATAATGATTTTATAGTGGTTTAATTTGTTTCATTATAATTTGTCTCAATAAATCAATAAAATATTTCTAGTTATTTTACAAAATTGTTCAGAAAATAATCATTGGGCATTAAAATATAACTCCTTTTTTTAATGTCTTCAATATACCTAAGTTTGGTAAATATATAAAATAATAAAATGTATTCTAACTTCATTGGTCAAACATTAACAGTTAGTATTTAAATATTCCCTTTGTTTTTATTTTTTAATTTATTATTTTCAAAATGTAAATTTGTGTCTGTAAAATGTAGAACATTGGCAAATGGCAAAAACCTATATTTATTTTTTTAACGTCTTCTATAACTTGAAAAATCAGGTTTTAGTACGAAAGAGGCTTTTTCGTATTAACGACGTTATATTAGCAATTATAAAAAAATGTACAGTTATAAAACTGTATACACTTTACACTGATAAATAAAATAGATACATTTATGTTAATATGTGAAATTGTGAAATGTCATGACAATTTGGTTATATTTAATTTAAAATATTTATCTTTTTTTTTTAAATTTAATAGATATTAACAATAACGAGGTTATTAGCAGATTCAAATGTATAAAATATGTATACTAAATGACTTATCAACTTCGTCGTTCATGCGTCAGTCGGTGGTTGTACTCATTTAGGTAATGTGTTTTTTATGTACAAATTAAGTAAAAAACTAAGATATACTGCCCATTAAAATTCTCATCGACAAATTATGTAGTACCTATCGTAGTATGCATTGTAGCATCGTATAGAATATTGTTCAATGCTAATAGGTATTAATATATTATATAATTATAGAATATAGATAATATACAGTAAACTATACACACATACACGCCACTTGGTTATTTAGTTAGTGAACACAGACATATGGGATTTTAACCCATATTATTTCCTCTATTTTTTTTTTACTCTAAAGGTACCTTTACACTTTATTGTGTCGTCCATAATTTGTTGTGTTGTTTATTTGATTACATTACCTTGGTAGACATAATTAGAACTTAGTTAGAGGTTAGCCAGTGTAATCTTTCATATTTTAAACATTTGATGTGTAGTAATAATTGATAACCATTTGACCATTGTAACAATTATATCACTGAGATTTCAACACTGAGTGTTAAATAGGTAATGGACGACACGATTGAATTGTAAAACAGCATCATCATAAGTTTTAAATCACAATGAACTTTGAATTTTTTTCATGCTGCTCTATATTTTTACTATCGTCATCGATTGCGGAATACATTTTTAAATATGTAATGTAAACATATTGAATAACAAAAATATGGTCTTTATTTTAAAAGAAGTATTTAATACTTATACAAATCCTTATCCCACTGTATAATAATAAACTTATTATAATATTCTGATTTAGGTAATTTATAACTTTATAAGCATAATATTAAAGACCATAATATATACAAATAAGTACATATACTTTTTTTATGCCATTTAAGGAGTGCCCTGTGGGCTGTGGCGATACAAAATTATTTTTTTCAAATAAGCCTGCAGTAAAACAGTAAAATAATTGTTAAGATTGTATTTTTTATTTTACATGTAGGTACCTATATAAATCTAAATTTGAAAAATTAATGATTAAACTTTTTGTATTATAAAGATAATATTCCACGATAATAGGTTTAAAGATAATATGGGACCTGAGCATATATTAATTATATTCAATTGACTAAATAGTACACATAATTTATATTTTATGTAAAACCGTGTAGTTAAAAATTGGAATAAATTGTATTGAAGGATTCCAAATCTACGTCCAATAACTCAAAACTCCTCGTTGAAATTGAAAATTAACATCTTTAAAAAAATCATTTATTAGAATAATGTAGAATAAAAAAATGGAGGTTCTCATTTGAAATATATTTTTAACCGCCCCCCTTCCTTCTTAAATGGCTTAAAGTCTAAACTTTAGACATTTAAAAATCTAAATATTATAAGCTTACTAATTTCCGAAAATCAGAATTTCAAAAACTGCATAGTAAATTGAAGAAGTTTCACCTCGTAAAATATGAGTAAAAAATCAAAGTGCAATTTTCGGTGCATCACTTTAACTTAAACGCTCTAAACTTTTAATGCTATCTAATGATATTAGTGGCCTATTACATATTGGTGGCTTATGAAAAAAACCAATATTACTAAACATCGACGATAAATATATATTAATTTTACCGTAGTACTATACTTTCAAGTTTTTTTTCCAAACAGGCTTACTCATTTTCATTATTTAGCAATGTATTTATTACAATTAAATAGGTACTTGGATTTTTTTCATTTAAGAAGTGTCCTGTGGCGTTAAAAACTTATTCTTTAAAATTATAATACCCCTTTTACTTTAAATAGTTAAACAGATTATTTGTTATCACCTAAATCGCAATTCGAACTTGTAGTTTCTCAGTTGCTTAACTTTATGTGGGCACCTAATGTTAACAGCCTTAAATAATGGTTTTACACAAAATATCAAATAGATCAATAGAGTAATATTGCAATAGTAACCTGTCTAGAACTTATAATACTCGGACAATTTTTACAAAATTATAAGATTTTAATGAAAAATATTTATTAGAAATTGTACATACTTACTATATTTTTAAATAATCAGTAATCACTTATATTTATTTTTAACATTTTATTCTTGGAAAGTAGTTCAAGTTAAATAATTCAAAAACTTCTAGTTTTAATTTAAATTTATATAATATATGTTACGGTAAATTATGTTAAACGGAGAATAATGCTATTTAACGGTTATTAATCTGGCAGGTAACCATCATTATCATATTATTAAATCAGATAGTGTCGTATCATTTAATTTATTTTACTCAAACGGAATATTGCAAACGTGTTTTTAGTATAATTACCTAAACAGAATATTAATAAAAAAAAATAACAATGTTATTTATCTTGACATGAAGTATTTCCATGGCATTTACTGTTACAAATTATTGAAGCCCTGCGGCTAGCACAACTACGTTTGTTGTTGCACCACTTCTTGTAATGCCAAAGTTGATTTTTCTGGGAATCCAAAACACAACGGCTATGGTAATAATTACCTCAGTGCAAGGTTCCGATTTGTCACATTTCCTCCTAATCAGCATAATAAAATGTATTTTATGTAGGTACCTCTACCTGTATATTAATATTATGATAACACCCGAGAGCTTATAAAAATAAATAGAGTATGATAAGATAAAGATATTTGAATATATCCAACGCGTATAAATCGGCAATACGATTCAATCGAATTGCAATAGATAACATCGAACATTATAAACAGATGACTTGGACGTGTGTGAGAGAGTTCCGTTACTTTTTTAACGCTGTACATAGTGGCACACTAAATATTAAAAAATGATCACTTCGCATCCATCGACATATTATTATAACGAACACATACAAAATCGCCCGTGTTGAACTTCCCCTAAGAACAGTTTGTATCAGATTTATAATAATGACGGACTCCGTTACACGATTTATACAAATATTATCCATTGCAATTTAGATTGGTAACATCGAACATGATAAACAGATGACTTTGATGTGAACATAATCGAGTATATTCGAACATTTGGACGTGGAGGACTTGTAAGTGTTCACTGGAATATGTCATATCATTGTACCCTATATTTTAATACCTAGATGCAGAACAGTACCTATTGTTTTCTGTATTATTACATCGTTAACATGAACGATAATATTATCATACTGCTGTGCCTAATATGATTTATGATGGGATTATAATTTTTTATTTAACTAGAATTGATTAATTTCAGTGTTGTTGTTTATAATGAAATATACAAACATGCAGTAATCCAAAAATACCAAATTGGGTACAACAATTTATTGTATTTCACAATAAAATTATTGACGTAACCACGTGTTGTGTAGGTATGTGTTTATCGGTAGATAAATAAATGATCACAACAACTATAATTGCATTTGTTCAATGCTAGCTAAGTCTGCCAATTTGTGATTCAACGATGAATAAAAAAACCTTTTTAATTTTTTTGTTACGCAAGTTAAAAAATTAATGTAAAACAATAATATTATTTATATAAGTTATATTTTGAACTGTTATGTGAACCAACCTCATACGTTTTGGCATTTGTATTATTATTATCATTATTACATTATTATTGATAGTACAAAAACATTTGTATAGATCGTATAACGGAGTCTGCATTCTGCCATATTATAAATCTGATACAAACTGTTCTTAGGGGAGTTCAACTTAGGCGATTTTCTATGTGTTCGTTACAATATGTCGATGGATGCGAAGTGATCATTATTTAATATTTAGTGTGCCACTATATACAGCGTTAAAAAAGTAACGGAACACTCACACAACATATACCAATCTATAATCGACGAATTTTATTTATACGAAAAAGCATGCCATTTTTTTCATAACAAGTACATACGAAAATCGGGAGATAATAAGTTTGAAAAATTCTCCAATTTTTAAATTTTAAAATCAATTTTAAGGGCTGCAAGATATGAGTCAAAATTTGAGAAAAAGTATGGTCTGTCATTTTAACTATAAAGCCAAAACTGAAAAACAAAGCGAACTCATCATTATATTGTAAATTTAATTTAAATAAAACTCTGATAGTATTTATTTGGACTCGCTAGGTTTAGTTTCGTCTCTGTGCAGATCAGTGTATAAAAAAATCTTAAATTTTACAGTGAGCAGACGTGTAAAGATAATTCATTCGTTTTGAATTACAATACCTTATAAGTATTAATATTTTTTGAAATGCTACTAGTACAAATATTATGAAATCAGTTAAGAATAATAATAAAAATGTATTATGATTACTACCTACCAGACAAATTTCCTAATCATATATTATCAAGATGACGCCATACCAAGGTTTCTTGTTCGTAATCAAATTATCGCTATACTTAGCATCAACAAGTTTACGTAGATAAATCATCGATCATATTTAATAGAGATTTACGAAGAACTTGAAAAAGAAATAGTAACTACCAATTATGAAAATTATGGAAATTTTAATTAAAGATTTTAATCGTTTTTTTTTATCTAATTTATCATATTATTATAGTTATGCGTAACACTTCATACAAATCCATATTATGAAAAGTGATTCTTGGAAGCTAACCACTATTATTCTCAACAAGTATTAACATTCGTGAAATTATATTTTACACGAGATTTCAAGAATTGAGTGGACCAACATTTAGCGGGGTACCAACCTTGTACCACTCCACAACGCGCTCATCAAAACTAAAAATATTATTAAATATAACAACCAATTATTAATTATAATTAACTATTTCTCTAAAATTCAATTTTCATGTACAATTTTGTTCATGTCAATTTGCATTTAATCTATCACAAAAATAGTGGGTATTACTTGGAATATTAAATTAAAAATGTATATCTGCAGTCATTCAGAAAAGTAAAAACTTAAAAAATAAAAACGATACATAATTGTAGGAATTATTATGTTTTGTAATGATTTGATATTATGTAAAATAGTATTTGTATTTCCAAAAATATTAATACTTTTTGAGAAAATGAGTATTTACTTTAATAGTATCACTTTGTATTTTAATAAAATGTGTATTATATAATATTTATAATATTTATATATGACATCAATTTTTATCAAATATTGATAACTAACGATTTGAAAAAAACTAGGTTTATCTTAATATTATGTAAAATATTACCGTGTTAGTAGTTGCACAGCAAATGTAAATTCTTATAACAGTACCTACCAATTCTGTATTACAGAATTACACTAAGAATTCGGTGACATTCAGCGTATTATACATTTTTTTATGACGTAGGTTTTCTCGTAGGAGGTCAAAGTTAAAATTTCCAGTAATTCTAAAATGCATTGGGGGAAAAAAAAAAACGGGAAAGTGGATATCGCTCTGCAGTGCAGTAGGTTACAACTTACAAGTGTCTGACTGTAATGGATGGTGTTCAATTTGATTTTTATGATATAATATCATTGTATACGAAAAATGATTCTCAGCAGAGACGGTTTGTCAGCCTAGGATATTTTATATTATATTTATACTATATTATTATATTCATGCGGTACACGGTTGAGTGGAATTATTATTATTTGTTTATTATCATATTTTTTATATAGTAATATACATTGGAAGATTTAAGTACCCATGAATAATATTTTTAAAATATAGCACAAAACTAAAATCTTTCTTCTTCGTTTAAATATGTAATTTTGTCCAAATTTGAACATAAAATAACAATAAAAAAAATAAGTGTTTTTACATTTCTTAGATTTTTTGGTTACAAAAAATTCTACTTACGAGGAATGTTGTTTTAAATTTTCAATCCTTAGCTATAAAAGTTGAATATTTTATAACATTTTGACTACAAAATCATTTTAGATTCTGAGTGGACTTCTAGTGGTTTCACAATGGTTTTTATTTTTTATTTATTTTTTTTTATCCTGTATACAAAATTTCTACCAGAAGGAGTGCTTGGATTTCAACATATTATAGTACCTTCTATAGTATCTTTTACCAAATTGGATGAATATGGTACTTTACAGAGATCATTTTTCGATTTTCTCAATAGTTATTTAATGCCACGGGAAAAACCACCGACAAATTACAAAAAATCGCTAAAAATGGGATTTTCATTTCTAACGCTTTTTTTTATCACAATTGAAACGAATAGAAAAATTATAATATTAATTCAACTTACAGGGTATAATAAAATATAAAATAGTCCTCAGAATCGTTTTTCGTATACAGTGATACGATATCATTGAATTCAAATTTAATACAATCCATTATACCCACCCGTAACCTACTGTACACCAGACCGACACCTACCTACCTGCTTTTTAAATTTTAAATATCATAAATGTTGTCAAAATTCGAACTTTAAATGATTAAAAAAAAATGTGTTTCTATCTATTTTTAATATTTTTCAACTGCTATATAAGCAATATATCAGGAGCCTATAGTTGTATTAATTTTGACGCTTTTTTTCAACCAATAAGATTTTATTGATATTTATAGAAAAAAATAAATAAAAAATTGAAATTTGAATTTGGCCTTAAACAGCTTAAAACTAGTCAAAATATTTTGAAAATTTTATTAAGTATAAGAATTTATAAAATAAAACAACAAAATCAGAAAATGGCTACATAAGAAATCGAGTGAATAACCAATATTGTAAATATTTGAACTTCAAACGTTCATAAAAATTTAATTTAACTTTCCATTGTACATTTTTTTTTTTTTTTTTTTTTTGACAAAGCGCGGGTAGACCAACTATTGAGGAATCTTTTAATTTTTATAAATTTTAAAATGATTTGCAAATTTTCGTGATTTTTACGTGTTTCGTCAAAATTCAAACTTTAAACACTTATTAAAAAAAAATTGTGCCTATTTATTTTAATATTTTTCAACTGCTATTGCAACAATATCAGAGTATTGTGTTAATTAAGTAAAAAATGTATGTATTTTTTAAAATAACAGGGAAAATAATTAAGGGAAAACAGGAATTATTATGTATCTAAAACTATAGTTTTTGACAAAAATACAAAATCATATGTGTAACTCATAAAACGAATATCTATAAATATCAATAAAAAAACATTTGCTCAATTAAAAAGATTGAAATTAAATACAATTTTCCTCGTAATTTGTATTATATAGCTATTTAAAAATATTAAACATACATAGGCACGATGATTATTTTGTAAGAGTATTTGTAATTAAAATGTTGACAAAATTCGTTAAAATCACGACAATTAAAAATTAAAAAGATGTTGAAAATTTTTAAACATAAGACTCGAAATGCAATACTAGGTTTTTTATAAGTACCTAGTTCATACTGGAACCAAAAAACCTAAATAATATTATAAAATCACAATTTTTTGTACAGACATTTTAAATTAAATATGGACGAAATTAGATGTTTAAAGTTTAAACGTAGAATAACGGTTTTGATTATTTTGTTGTTATTAAAGATTATTGTTTGTGGTCATATTTTGCGTACATTATTATATTTTAAAATTGTATAATCCTATAATATAAAAATGAATCGCTGAATGTGCTGCTAAGCGCAAATCTCAAGAGCAGCTGAACCGATTTGGCTCAAATTTTTTTTAAGATGATCGTAATTGCCAGGAGAAAATTTTTTACGAAAGAAAATTTTAGGAACATCCACCGGAAAAGTAGATAATTCGAATGTCAAAAAATTCAATAGTGGCGCCATCTGTCCAGAAAAAATTAACTAAATAATAATAGTGTATTGTATATTGCTTGCTATTGGTTACGGGCATGTTTGTTTATTTGTATTATTATTTTTTGTCAATATGTGTATTAAAACTGCCATTCTCGATTGATGAGGTATCATACATTTTTCACGCTCCATTTTCATATATATAGATGAATTTTTGTGCCTAGATTATACCTTTGGGAAGAAGATAGGCTAATTTAAAATTAAATTTTTGTTTTTCTTTCATTGGATTTTAGTAAGGTTAGGATTTTGTATTAATTGATTATATTAATCCACCCTAGGTAGAATTAAGTAATAATGACAAACTTGGTATAACTTTGATACTCTAGAGTTAAACCATAATTTTACGTACAAACAGCACTGGGTCCGCGATCTACCGCAGGTAGATTGCCTACTTTATAATATAGGTACCTACTGCTGCAAACCAGAATTTTTATTCCGGGTGACGGAATAGTTAAGATAGGTTTAGAACACCATACACCGAATATTAATTAATAACGAATTGAACAAAGTTTGAGTCATATAGAGTTTGTAAACTTAAAGGGCATCGAAGTGCACGGGATCAGCTAGTATAGGTATACAATTTAAAAATATCTACGTTCATTTTATGATATTGCTTAAATATGATTCTACGAACTTCTTCACACCATTCTTCGCTTATTCGGTATTGACAAAATGCTTACAACCATATTATAATAAAATTATAATATAAATATATTCTATTAAAATAACTAAATATTATTAATAATATAATAAATGCATTGTTTTCGAAATAATTAATTCAACTTACCGTATTACCAATAGTAAAATAAGTTACTATAATATTGCAATATTAATTAATCATAAAATATACTAAGTAATGAAGGCTGAATGTCTTGTTTGGAATCATTTTTCGTACCTATATGCAATGATTTATGCAGAACTGTTAGGTACCTGCTTCCTCCACCTTTTTTTGTTTACACGTTCTAAAGTATTATTAAACATGGACATTATGCTTCGGTGAAATAGAGCGAATACATAGGATATGAAATCTTTCCACCAAGCTAACTTGGTTGCAAAAAAATTATTATATGATTTATGACACACATACAAATTTAATCGTAATAGTTAGGTATATTTACCTATCTTATTGATAGTATTATAGTTTGAATGATAACTTTTATTAAATATATATTTTTTATTTAATACAGTCAAAAATCATCAACATTTTCAATATAAATTCATAATTCTTAATGTAATATATTGTTTTTAATAATAGCTAAAAACCAGTCTTGTCCTAAATTATTCGAATATAGGTATTTTAATACTTTATTTATATTCTAATATAATTGTGTATCCATTTAAAATGCAGTACTCAAATGGTTACTGTTTTCAATAAGTTTTTTGTATTTTTAATTGTGTAAAGTACTTTATATATATTATACTAAAACACGAATAATAATTTGTTTTTGTAACAAAAAAAAGTTTGTAACTGTAAAAATAAACCATCTCTCCAAATTATTTTATTTTTTACATAGAAATCCAAAAAAGTATGAACGTTTTCGTGTAATATCTTTACACAAAGCTTCATCAACTGTATAATCTATGGACATAAAATTCTTATTCGAGTTAAAAACTCATACATTTTGATTAACTCTATTTAATATAAGTTATAAGTTTATCCAGAAGTTAAGTGAGTAATATTTAACTCAAAAACCAGACATTATCAAAAAAATAAAATCATTTGAACTCATATAATGGCACGATAAAATCCATAACTTATATAATAAACATTTTAGTTTCTAGTAGATTAAGCTTAAAATCTACATAACCATCAATATACAGTATTTTAGTTGTTTCCATAATCCTCGATAAGAGTATAAAAAAATAAAAACAAAGATACATCGAAAACGTTATTATAAATGTATAAATAAGGTGTTGATTATAATACTAAATTATCGTATAAAAAAAAAAAACAAAGAGTGGTAAGAATAGTATATGAATTAAAGTCAAAAAAAAAAACAATAATCCATAAGAAAAAAAAATGTAAAGAAATTAAATAAATATAAAATAACTGCAAGACGAAAATTACAACTATATAATGTTTCTATGATAATATTTGCTAAGATTGACACTTTTGAATAGTTTTTGGTAGAAAGTCTTATGATGCAGTATCATTGTATTTATAATAGTTGTACCTAATCAACTTTCTGGAATTATTTATAATATATTTTATAACATAAATGGTGTGGAATATGCACTTGCTGCACTCTAAAACATTCCAATATTTGGTATGACGTATTAGATGTGCTTTTCACCTTCAGATTTTACGCTTCTTAAATTAAACGATCCTCTTCTAATATCTCGCAACACCAAATCCACTATGCATACTTCTTCGTCTTTGGGTACCATAGATCCTCGGGCGCGCCTTTTAACATTCGGGACGTCCTTCTCCTTTTCCAATTTAGCGGCGAGTATTTTATTCTTTTCCTCTTGTATCCTCCGGTTTGTATTTTCCTGTAGAAAACAAAAAAAAAAAATTGTTTTTAGCAAAGTTGGTAAGTACACAGGTAGGTATTCAAAAATTGTCCATACATTTTGAAACCTCATTGAATTGTAATTATTAATTAATTTCATAAAGTATCAACTGTAATTTGTTAAGTGGCTAACATTTTATTCAATTGTTTGCATAAAAAAGCATTTTGTTGAGCTGTGAGAGATGACTAAAATAATGACCCAAACTATAAAGTCCGTCACAAGTTACTACATACTATATTCTACATTTCTACAGTATAGTCTTCTGAAGGACTATTGTTCGTTCACACTGTGTTTTATCGAATACGCGATAAGCTACCTAACTAATTACCTAAGTGATTTCGAACATTACATATTATTTAAAGATGACCTTACCTTAGCAACCGAGTCGATTCGCTCGAAGAAATTTCCTAACAAAGCAAAGCATTCTTCGATTTTAAATTTGTTAACGTCCTCGCCGAAATGAACGGCTACTCTTTGAATTACTTCCGTTGCACTCTTATACTCCTTGTTTAAAGTTTCGATATCGACAACGGCTTGCTTCATAAAATCTAAACAGTTTAAAAACATTTAATTTATTTTATACAGATAAACATACTACTCTGTTCTTCAAGAACAATGAAAATGTGATTGCGCACAAATCAAAACGCGTCGTACCCAAAGTGGACTGACCTCTCCATTATTCGGGTTGCAGCGTATGCGCAAAGTATACTCAGTACTAACTAGATTCTCTCAGTGAACGAAGTATATACATATGTCTACTTCAGGTAAATAAAACCGTTTAGATTATATAACATTATTTTTATTACTTTTTTTTTTTTTACTCTATATTTAAGTTTATATATAATTGAATAATGAAGACTTAAAAGTCCGAAATTCAGGGTCGCGTTTCGATGTATCACAAGATGCATAGTACGTTTGTCGATATTTAGATCCAATATTCGTAGTGCGACAGTTTATATGTTATTCAATTTATCTAGTTATGCGATTTTCCCGGCATTTTGTAAAAATATGAAATTCAGTTAAGTCACAATTTACACAACTACTGTACTTGCCTGAGAATTGAGAGCATATCTGTTTTTTCGTTTGTTTCGACAACTCTAAATGCAACTTTCTGATCTGTTTCGTTTTGATGTTGATTTCGTCTTCCAGCGACAAAAACGATATCCTATAATATTGGAACCAAAACAGAAACAAATAAATAAACCAAGACCAGGTTTGCGCATCGCACTTCAATATTGTGCACAGTTCACCGTCGTCGTGTACGTATTAATTATACATTTATAATTAATAATGTACGTACGAAAATTAAAGATGAAACTATCATATTGTTGTGGTTGTTATTATTATTACCTGGAGAGATTCCTGAGCGCCGCAGTGTACTTGGTGAAACTCAGTATGTCGTCCATATTGTTCGTCTGCGCCACTTCGACGACGAAATGGAGGAAAGTAACTCTAGGTTTGTTGGCTCTGGTGTCGAGCAATTTAGGCAACGTGTCCAATGTGAATCCGCTCGCGTTGCCAGCATAGCTTCCCTGCAAAAAATTACTTCGTCAACAGGTGAAAAACTACAAAAACACGAGTGCGCGCTAATGCTGGCGATTAAAGAGCATTTTATTCCGATGAAAATGTAATCGAATATTCATCGGTTATTTTAATTTAATAAAAATATTATTATTTTATTAGAAAAATATTTTTAATATTTTTTATTGTTAGGTACTTACAGTTATGTTTAAAAAATTAATTAAATGATTATTGTTGAAAACAATACAAGAAATGAACAGTAAAAAAAATGCATTGGAACACATAATATACGTTCAATTAATTATCTAGATACAATTTTGACCAATACTAAATACAGAAATATGTACCTAACATGAACTTGAAAAAATTAAGTAGTTAAAATTATCAAACTACATAATATATAAATATAGTTAAACCAAATAAATAATAACTAATGAGATAACAGGTACTCCACAATAATTATATTTTTATAATGTAAGAGCAACAAAATATGCAAGAAAAAAACTAAATCAAATATTTTTAAGTGAATACTTTTTTTTGACAATTAGGTATAATATCTTTAATTAAAGTTTATATAGTACTCTTTTCGAAATTTCGTTTGACTTAGTATGTTCATATCGGGGTTAATATTTAAAAGAATTTGTAAAATATATAAGTAATGTTGTGGGTAGTTGTATCATCAGATAAATTGTTACTATTTCATAAGTAAAAGTATCTTTTTATAATCTATTTGTAAATAAGTTACAAAATATTTTATAAAAATCTGATTAAAATTCATGAGTGTGTATATTGTAATTAAGAATTCGTATGAGTCAAAAAACCTATATGACTTTATGTATGAATATTATAAAATGCACGCCTAGACATTTTAATAGATCAAATTAAATAACAACAAACACAATTATTTAGAACAAAGTTTTAAACTAAATTAAGTATTTATGACAAGATGTGAAAATAAGGAAATACATTAGGTAGTATTGCATATTCCTAAAGATAAAAATATTTCTATCTTTTTTTCTTTAAAAAAGTCTAATATTAGAATTTAATAATAAATGAGTACTAAATAATAGTTTTAAATAAATATTATAAAGTATAACAGTTTTCCCATACTCAAAATAATTATAATTATAATTTTTTTTTAACCCATGGAAACTTATGATATTATTGTATTACTATAATTTGGTTTCACACATAGTTAATTTATTTTTATTTTGAGTTTTCTTGTCATTGGTGTTAATACTTGGATGATTTATTTTTTACGTTTTTAATTTAAATTTAACAAATATGATTCTTACGGCATTTAAATAGTTGCCGATAAACAACACAAGCGACAAGAATTGCTTAAACGGCTGATTAGTTATCAGGTCATTGCACATTTCTTTGATGCTGTCCAGTTGACTGTGTATTTCCGATACTATGACAGGTAGTTCTTCTTTCTAACAAAAAAAAAATAAAATATAGATTTTCAGTAATTTATTGTATTCAGTATAGTATAATAATGTTAATATTGTGCACGAGTCATCGTGGAACACTCAAAACTGCAACGTACTTCGATCATGAGTTTTATTCTCAACTGGTAGTTGGATATGCTGTTGAGTTGTAGACAAAACAGCTCGGCCGATCCGATGATAGTCTGGTTGGCGTCTTTTTTCTTTATCAATTTTATCTACGAATTCAATACGGTAAAAAACTAGTGATACCACGCCACCACAATCGACCGGAACACCGAACTTACCTCTTCGTCTGTAGGCAAAACCCTTTGAAGGCCTTTTAGTTTTTCAAGAGGAATTGTCGTCCCATTTTGGAGCGCTTCTAAAATTTCATGTGAACCGGATTTAAACTGTTTCAGCATTATGTTGATCGCTAAGCTCCGATTATTGTCTAATATATTCACGACGTTCGCTTTGGAAATACCGTTTGGCGACAAAACTGCCGGTGAAGATTTTGCTCTGGGTTTTTGGCAAAAAAGTTCGTCAATTTTCCTGAAGTTTATATTTAAGTTAGGAGGGTCTGCTGACGACCAAACGGAATTATCTGAAAACACAAAACAAAACTATTACAATTTAAACGAGCAATTAAATATATGAAAGTAGCTCGTTTTAATATAATTGTTCCAACTTTACCTAAATATTGGTTGTTGACCTTGGTCCAGTTCAAAGTCTTCATTTTGGTTTTCGGTAATGAGTAGTATTTAATATTGTTATTCGTTCTTCTTGTAGGTACTGTCCGATGACCATCAGTAATATTCGCAATAGTTGTACCAAGTCCCATCAATTCCATTGACGATGACAATGTTGATAATGATTGAGTAGCTTTCTCCGGTACCAAAAGTAGCTCTGGAGACTTCAATCCTGGGAAGGGAGGAGGTGGCGGAGGTACCATTTCAGGCAACAGAGGTGGCGGTGGTGCCATTCCGGGCAAAGGAGGTGGCGGAGGTGCCATGAATGGTAAAGGCGGTGGCGGTGGTGGTGGTGGTAGTGATGATATTCCTGTCGATGGAAGTGGTGGTGGTAGTGGAATTTTGGGTGATGAAGATGGTGGTGGAGGTGGAGGCGGTGGTGGCGGAATTCCTCCTGTAATTGGAAGTGGGGGAGGAGGTGGTATTACTGAGCTTTTACACGATGATTCCAGCGATTTACAAGCATCATTTTTTACACCGTTAACGTCCAATAAATTTGGACGGTTATTATTCAGCTCGGGATTACTGTCAACCACAGTAAGTCCAATACCATCACAATAACACGCACGGTCTGTCTGAGTAAATATAGAACATTTAATAGGGCTTTTAATATGGCGCCGGTTCGAATTAGTGTGTTCGTCTAATTTGCTGACGACTGGAAGCGCGGGCAGTGACGGTCTTTTAAGTTTAATAGTGGTTCGCTTATCTTTTGGTATATTTAAGCTACAGCGTCGGGCATTCGGAGATAAACCTTTAATAAGTCTTTTCTCGTCAGTTTGAGACCCCGTAGAATGTGTTTTTGAAGTTTTCCTGTATATATCCAATATGGCTCGTGGATCATTACAGATGATTTCGTTGATTAAATTCCAAATGTCATTACTGGAAAATAATTACGATTTGTTTAATTAATGTACTGTCGTGCCTAACTATTTTGTTTATCGACTTTTCCGAAAAATGTAAATAGGTACAACAATAATTAACTATTAAAAATTAATACAAAGCATTAATAAGTCGTAAAACTATAAATATTTGAAATAATATGTTTTTAAATATTTACATTTTTGTATCACTGTAATCCATTTCAGACATTTGCAGTAAAATGTTTTGCAAATACGAGTCGTATAACGTGTTTGATATCTATTGAATGAATAAACAATTAATCAATCGAAACAAAAAAGTAACATCATAACCAGTTATTAAATATTATAAAGATTATAATACGTCCATTATTTAAAATTGATATTTATTTTTCCATTGAATTTGTCAATAGTTAAAAATATTATTAAGACAATTTGTTCCTGTTCATAAATAAATACAAATTAAATATGAAAAAAATTGTTAGCAGTGAAATTCATTCATTGTCCATGATTAATATTGTTTTAAACTTAATTTGTAGGTATATTTTATTTACTCGTATCAACTATAGGTGTTTACAAATTCAATAAAATTAATAATTAATTATAAATTATATAGGTGCAATTATTATTTTTATACAATTTGAATTTAAGATATATCTACGGTTTATAAGCTTTATTCATCGGTCAATCAGATGTGATTTGCCCAATGTATATAATATATATGTAATATAATCTAGGCGATGAGCAAACAGACTGTAATTTTACCTTAGACCGTAACTCGTTAAGTAGCTGTTGGTGAGATTTCTGAGGCGATTGATTTTCGTCGGCCAACTGATGCTCTTCGAACACGGTGATTTGTATTTGTAATGCGTCATCTTCGTAACCCTCCATGTTATCGATAGCCGTCCGTAGTCCAAGAGCTGTAATACACATATTTGAACAATATTGGTATATGATAGTATAATATATTGTGTCATAATATGACTAGAGGACCGAACACAAAACCATTGTGAAGTATTCGAGAAAAATATCGATTAAAATGAAATCAATAATTCCGATTTTTGAGTGTGTAATATATGCGTCGAATTAAGTACACCTCTACTGTAGACCTGCTCTTAGTTATAGGTACTTAAATATTATGCTTTGGACCGATTTTGTTTTTATTTACTGCCCATTTATCGAAACTCATTCGTGAATAATTATTATTAGGTGTACATGCATTTGTTATGATTTATATTATATTACGATGATTTTAAATATTGCAATATTTAGATTTGAAAGTTTGTTTTCAATATTTCTTTTTAAAACTTATTTCGTAGGTAGTAGGTACATATTACGTATTTCAGTGTTCAGAAAATAAAAAGCATATTTTCTATATAACACCTGTTAGTAGGTACGTAAAGTTAATTTCAAAAGTATATTCTCCTACACGCCGCGGCGCGTTAGTAAAAGACAATATCCAATAATATATAATATTGTTCATTATATAATAATAATATTATAATATTATACGCACCAATCAGCTCGTTCCTGACGCACGTTCTCCTCCTCGGATTCTGTTCGACGAGTATCAGACAGTTGACGAAAGCCAACAGAGTCGTCTGATAAGCGAACGTGTCCGCCAGCTGAAGTTCCATCACCACGATTTCGTAATCATGTCGCAATTCTTGTTTCATCTATATTAAACAGCGAATAAATAACCGTACGTGTCCAAAACGCCATAGCCCACGGGCACAATAATATAGTAATGCACCTAATTATTATCATAAACCTTACCTTGATGTGTGACAAGACGGACTTTACGAAAATCATCCCGTCCGAGGAGAACACGCACAACGCGCACAGCAGTTCGTATACTTGAAGCTTTACGGTTGTATTATTGCATACGAGTACTGCTAAAAATTAAAATATAATATCGCGTCATTATTCGTCCATTAACTGCAATGCTGTGGTGAATATGGTTTTTAATTTTGGGCGAACGCGCTAATAACGACATATATAATATTATAGTATATATAAACAATATGTAGGCAGTCCATTATCGTGTAAATTATAACTAATTCGAACCATCACTTGTTGAAAACGAATTTTACTCGATCGCGATATAAACGTCACTCGTTGCGAATTCATGCATCCGTGTCATTCGAGTACCTAAACTCGACAATGTATAACATAATCGTCTCATTTAGATTGACCATACAATGATAAAATAATATCATTAAATTATGGCAAACAAATATATTCGTACACGGGACAAAGGTCGTTCCAGCACCCAAGAACAGACTCGTATAATTAGTATGCACGCGTCATTATACTACGTGTAAATATGAAACTCACTCGAAAATATAACTGTCATAATATATTATATTGATAATAAAAAATTAAAATGTCTTATCATCCATAATAATGTACTCTATATACCGTCGCTGTATACAATAATATTGCGCGTGTTAATAAATTAAGCGTTTAGTAGGACTTATAAAATAAAATGAAATATACAACTAAAATAACGGTGAAATATAGTTAGTTTATGATATCATTGCGACAGGCTCACTTGTAGAGAGTAACCGAAATAGACTGAAAATATTTAGGGGACGGAGAGTTTTAAATCGAGTAATAAAAAAAAAAAACGGAGATCAAAGTTTCCTAAAATGCAGCAGCGTTTAAGATCGCTGGATGCTGGCTTGAAAAATTATACTTAGCAGAGTACTTTGTAAATTATTATAAGAGAGCTGAAATAAAAAAAATAATGTGAAACTGAGTCCACGCCTAATAAAACATGTTTGTTTAAAAATTACGTGAAAAAATAATATTATCGTCTTACAGGTTGCCAATTATATTCACATGTATGTACTCCTCTACACGCTTTCCTGTTTTCTATTCTTTAAAACGTACGTTAAACCTAACTTGCAGGCCATCACATAAGTACAACGGGAACCATACTAAATCAACTTTTAAAATATGTACATAAATCAATAAGTTGGATATAAATTTTTTTTTTAACACGAAAACAAAAATTTAATCTTTTTTTATTATTAAGATTAATCGAATAATATTATAAATTTTAATAATTGCTGATCCCTATATTATAATATAATATATTAATTATAATAGGTATACCAAAAAGACAAAATTTGTCAAAACAGACTTATTATTCCTGTTTGATATCATGCTCAAATGGTTATAATTTGGTTTTTGCATTTGCTTCAACTCAGAATCATATTTCTTTTGGAGTTAATCTATGTATATAATACTATGTTTCCATATTATCATTATGCAC
The DNA here is from genome assembly GCF_005508785.2 of Acyrthosiphon pisum. NCBI lineage: Eukaryota > Metazoa > Arthropoda > Insecta > Hemiptera > Aphididae > Acyrthosiphon > Acyrthosiphon pisum. Next base: position 10,154,886 of record NC_042494.1, read on the forward strand.
GTATTTTAAAAGTTTAAAAACAATACCGATTTCGTTAAAATATATAATATTCAAACAGATCACAAAAAGTAAATAATCATATGTTGTACAGAAAGTATTAATGTCAATGTCGTATAAAAAAATTTAAAGTGAACAGCTGTGAAGACGAACCCGATGCCAAGTATGACGAATATTCCAGATGAGTGGATATGTATTTCAATCCGGTCCTGGACCTGACGACAGCACGCAGGCATTCGACGCATTGCAACTGGTCCATCGTGTCCGCGAGAGATTTTCCGCCCGTCGTGCCTAAGCTGCTCAACAGCGTGCCCAGGCCGTCTCTCTGCAGGAACTCTTCGATCCATTTCCTGTGACGCGAAGAAAACAAACCGCAACCGATTAATTTATTGGCGTACACGATATATTATGGTAATGTGTTGAGCGTTATTATCATATATAATATATAATGCAGTGATGGATAAACGCCGACGAGACGGAGAATCTCATAAGAGATTATGTGGCGGGTCGTGGGTATACGGGGGTTGAGATCTACCTGTGACCTACAATTTGTTTCTAAACCATAACATGAGTATAGAGACTAAATCTGCAGGGTGGGGGTCGGGGTTTTGAGTATGGCGAATAAATTATAATATTGCCCCCTCTAGATTTTTATCCAGTTACGCCACTGATTCTATACGTAATTCGGTTTACGATTAAAAATAAAAAGTGGTACTGCTGCTAACCTAAAATTCTTCGTACGGGCGATTTATATTATAATATTATTATTAAAATGTTTATGAATATTCAATATTGCGTATATATTTGGATTACGCCCTTTCAAAAATGTCTGTAATCGCCTAAAACCAAATAAATACAATATTATACAAGCAAGAAGTCTTGTTCTTTTAATATATCATAAATATTACAGTTTCATTGACGAAAATATAACATGTAAATTGGGATGGGCTGCAGTTAGTCCACGTCCATCACCATAGCTCACCCTCTGTATAAACACTTAACTCTATAATACGCAATACACATTTAATACAAAACCTATCTGCAGTGACTTATGCGTCTGTATATAGTCATAACGATAATAATTAGGGGATAGTTCTATTAGATAGGGCCGATAGGGGTTATTTATCCAACTCCACTACTATAAGCTGAATGACGGCAGAGTCGCTACTTTTCTTTTACACGTCATCTGATATTTATCATGCGGGTTGAGTGCTGACAGATTCATAATAGACATTTTTTTTTTCGGTAAAACAAATATTATTCCGTGCGTGAGTATTAATTTCTACATGGCGTTAAATTTATAGATTTATCATGATAATATTATACATTATTATAATATGACGTGGGTTACAATAATCCAACGGAGGAACAATACAGTTTAACATTAATATGACCGCTCAAAAACAACGACATTTCTAATGAATTGTTTTTTAAAGAAATATAAATGTATTCTGAACGAGATACAACCTAGAGATCACAGCATAGGTACAATTCATACGACTATGTAAACATTATACACTATAATAATGATATGTTATAATATTAATATGATATATTACGGTCAAAGTAGATTTGTATTTATTATACGCGTGTTTTACATAAATTATACACGAGATGTCCCATGGGGTTAGAACGGACATCATTTAATTTAGTATACTCGAAGTCGTCATCATATTTTTAAAGAGTTTAAATAATAATTATACACGGTAAACAATTTATCTACCGAAACCATAGCATAATATAGACAGCTAAAAATAGCATTAAATTTCGTATAAATTTAAATAATATGTATGTTTGTATACGAAATTCGTTAAAAATAATGACATGCGTGATGTGTTTACGTGTAGGTAAACAGATTACACAACCGGGAACGATTTGACATAGAATACTACATTATGACGTTATCCAACCGTTATGTTACCATGGTATGTACCTGCCACCGGCTAACTTCAATCTGTGCATACATTAGTCATATAATAATATTACATACATATAAGTATAATATTATATATAGTATAACATTATTGTGCCAAACAAATTATCATATACATGGCGTAGGTAATTTTTATGTTGTAACAGACTTACTGTTGACCAAATGATAAGGAATTCAGTGATATTCGAGTGTGTATTATTATTATAATATTATGCACCTAATATTATAATAATAATATTGTACGTCTTCAAAATAACCTTGATGGTCCACTATCAAAATATATTATCGTCTGATATGGAGCGATATCATACGAAAGAATTCGTACGAGATAATTAAATTGAATATGTAATCTATAAATTCGGATGTACACCACCATAGTGTGTATTCGATGCCGGAATATTAAATTCCATAACATATATAAACAATTTGACGTGTATTATTATTGTTATGTTACATAAATGGTCTCGACAACAGTCATAGTCCACATGCACATTTTCTGGGGTCGTTAATGACAATAATAATAATAATAATAATTATTGTTATTTTTTTATTAGCATACGCATTCGAGGCCTTAAACAAAATACGTATACGTGATATAAATACATAGTATAATAATACGCGTGTAGACATAATTTTCGATTTTCTCACCAACGACAAGCTAATAAATATTTTTTTTTTGTTACCGCGCATATTTGTTTGGTTTTAATTCTATTTCATCGTTTTATAGCCTCCGAATTGTTGACTTAAATAATCGTCTAATCCGTTTGACAAATGTAATAACAATATAATAAAACACAATAATATGCATGAGAAAAATACAATATACATAAACGAACGACAGATAATTTTCGGAAAAAAAAATGAATATTGTTGTGAAAAAAATCGACTGCACAATCCAAAAGCATTCATTGAGAGCCCATCGGCGAATTCAATGAAAACTGAGTTGACAATATTTTAATCGTATTGTGTATGATATTATTGTTATAAAAAATTTTTGTGACAATAGTGCATTCTTACGTTAATTCTCAGGAAGACGCATAATAATATCATAACGCCCGGCGGCGGCGTGTACGATTACAACGTTTGGTGCGTGTTGTATTTAAGCGAGTTTAAAACAAACACCCTGGCGAATTTTCCATGTCGACAAAAAAAAACGAAACGATTCCGGCAATGCTTATAATATTACACCGTGATAATAATTACGATGTAACTACGGCGATAGTGCAATATTATACAGAGCGTGTTACTGGGTTCTCCAGTATTGAATCACACGTTATTGATTATTATAGTGCAAGCGGAATCGAAAACCTAAACCTATTTTGCGTTTTGAGAATGCGAGACTTTTAGATGCACCCGCTTTCGGGATTCGGGCCACCAGCCCGTAATGTGTTGGATTTAATCAAGGCTGGGCATTAACGAGTTAATTTCCCCAAGAGACATAACATAAAATCACGCCGTGAGACATTCAATTGGATAATTAAATAATATTTGTTTGGTCTCCGACACAACAACTGTTATACCACGCACTACGACGCAGTAATCAAAATAATATTATATTGTCAACATTGGCCAACCATCGTCGAGGCGTCGACGTTTAGCACGTTCAAAAGTGTATTCATATTAGTGATTTACCAATACAAAATATACCTATTAAACTCCTATATGTTTTTCGCGTGCAGATTGCAGTTATAAATTTGTGCATTATTATAGTCAAATTGAAAATTATATGTTTATTAAATACATAATGGCATTAATGTGTGCGCTATGGTCAAGCATAGTCCGGTGTCACTATACCTATATATATATATAGCTCCTGGATGGGTGACCACCCGGGTGTTCAGTGAAAAATTCTCGCCCCACATACGTGTTTCTAAAACCAACAATAGGTCATAAGCCCCCTACAAAATGCTAATGGCCATAGTTACCGATGCTTCATAGTTCAATAAAAAAAAATATATTAATAAATAATTATATAGTAATATAATTTAAACTTATTTTATATATGAACGGGTAGTAGTTGACTAATGATATAATAATTACAAGATTAGATTTAACTTTTAATTTTTTAAACAATTCTCTAAATCCCTAGTCTTTATTTTATATTCGATTTGCAGTTTTAAATTTTCAAGTGTATTTTGTTTATACTTGTGAATTTTTTTGTTTGTTTGTTTTTTTTTTTTGTGGGTGTATTACCAACTGTTCCCAGCGTTTAGCTCTCTTGACTCATTGAATTATTTTGATTTCGCAGGCATTAATTTCGAGATGCATTCTATTATCTTTATAACTATTTATTTGATATTATTTGTTCTCATGGTTAAAAAACCACATTTAAAATACTCATCATAATATTAATAACAGTATAAATATACAATATACATAATATATTGTTTCTTTTAGAAAATAATCATGAAGCTATATAACTTGAATTTTTTTACATTTTTCATTTTGAATCAATATCGTAGGTATATTAATTTTTTTTATTACATTTTGTTTTTGATTACGATACCAACAAAAATAATTATAAAACTGTATATATTTTAAACGGTAAATCAATTATTTTTAACAATAATTAGAATAAGAATAAGCGAACCACACAATATTATATTTCCAAATCGGGATTGTCTCTAAAAATCACTCGACGCCCTCGAATAACAGCATTATGGCACAGTGTCCAGTCGATAAAATAATAACAACAATAATATTTGGCCGCTCACCGCTTTCGGGCAGTTCCTCATAAATCGGGTTTTGTTTTTAACACCGCGCGGCTATAATTATATAGGTACACCGTTTACGTCACGTCTTATTTTATTATTATTATTATTATTATTATTATGTATGATACCAATTTCATCTTCATTCCTGCGCACGGTATAATAATAATAATATAAGCACGTGGTCGTTCCTAGAATAATCCCCGGCCGGCAATAAATATAGCTCATCCGAGAGCCGTCACTTCTAAAATTCCAGTCTAGTTTCAATTACATAATCACCGCGGGGATAATGCGTATGCCACCTCCACACCCGCCTCGTGTGGGTACATCAGCTATTTTGTACGTTACTATAATAGTAATAGGCAATAGCGCTGGAATCAAACGGCACGCAATATCCCCAATAATAATATAGTGTAATGGCCGTCCCCAGTATAGCGTTTGAAGTTCACGAACGTGTTTTTAATCTTTGTATTATTGTAATATTCGTTTTGCTCGTCATCGTAATCTTACTATAATAATATTATTATGTTATTAGCCATTACCGAAAGCGTTTTATGTTAATGACATTCCGTAAACGTAATTCGACGGTGTTACGACGACAAAACTGTCACAGACCTTTTTAAATACAATGTTTATATTGTACCCATCAATGGCATCATCGTCTTTATTTCCCTCGCTCTTCGGCATCTCTCTCTCTCTCTCTCTCTCTCTCTCTCTCTCCATCGCATCATATTATTATATTGTCATATTGTATTTTGTACAAATACTATACCTATTAAAAGTTTACACACACGAAATAATCGTCTGGTTCGCAACTGCGGTGACTTTGACAAACCAATTGTATTTCAATTTAATTCAATTCGCTAAGCCCTGCTCTGTCGCTCGACGAATTTTCTGAACGGATATTTTCAATTTCTGATCGCCACCGCTCCTCGCCGTCTTATTTGTTCCAATTGAGACGACACACACAAATCATAATATAAATTAACAAACAATTACTATTTTATCTTGTCACGGACTAACAAAGACCATGACATATGATGTATAGGTTATATATACTACTACAGTTGTTTAACTGTTGCCGAGCGCACGCATATAACTGCATAAGGGATATTTATTGGTCTAGGTGTCTAGGTTCTGCAGTTTGATTGTTGTGTACGTAGAATACGTACCTAAATAAAGTATTAAAATAATATGATGGGAAATAAGATCCGAGAACACATGAATCCGATTTGTTGTAAATTATAATTTTCAAACAATTACAAATATTACAAAATATGAATATTGATTTAGTCTTATTATTAATCCATCTCTTCAACTGTAAACACTTTCAGTAACAGTCGTAGGTACCTATAAAATCTTCTATTTAATTTATTATATGAAAATAAGTATGGATGCAAAACGACGTCTGTTCATGTCTAATCATGTTATCATTTGCTTAGAGTCAAAAAAGTGGTATATTGTCTGAACTTTAGAATGCGAATATGTAAAAACCGCAGATTTAACCCAGGAAAATTTTTTCCAAATGTCACCTTTGAAAAATATTATGATAATATTATGGCCAATAATAGTAGAAGTCCATATATCGCATAATCTAATAATGATACTAATAATGATATTGTACAAATCGGTGACAGGAACCTTCAATTTCTTACGGTTCCGGTACTTAATTATTTTTATTACGGGGTTCTGGTTCCAGTTCAGGTTTTTTTAAATTTTATTTAAGGGTTCTGGTTCCGGTTCCAGATTTTATAGCTCTAAAAAAAGTAATCATAGTTTATCAAAAAACTTCTACATTTCTGATAGCTAATAAATTGAGCACAGGCTATGGAAGTAAACACAAAATTGTTTTATTTAAACATAAGGGTTCCGGTTATTTGAAAATATTAAAATTCAGTTCCGGTTTCCAATATTTTAATGGTTCTTGGGTTCCAGAACAAGTTTTTATCGGTTCGATTACCTACCCCAGTGCAGTATTATACAATATTCTTAAATGTCATAAAACAGAAATATTAAAACGACAGAACGTTAACAGTATATATATATATATAATAAATATTATATACACGAGCAACATAATACTATTATTGTGATGCACTTTGAATTACTGGAAAGTAAAACATGCAATAAAAAGTAATTATTGTTTTGATATTAAATATTAATAAATAAACATTTTTTTTTAGTTCGTTGCATACCTACTAATCTTCACAAGACATAATAACTATAAATTCTAATGTTTATAACATTACAAGTAGGAATTTGGACATTTGGTGCATAAACCGTGGTTTTCGTCATGCAGGCACGTGGCACTAAGTTGAAACATTCGAAAACCATAATAATATATAGAGTATCTAAATACTAAGTGAATAATGTTCACACCCCAAGAAAAAAAACCAGCGTTTTGAAATCGTACTATCACAAGCTGAAGTTTGAAAAAAAATACTTAAGGTTCAAACCAATTTTAAAGAAACCGTTGCACTATTAAAATATGTAAATAACATGATATTATAATAATTTTTATCGTTCTCCAAAAAATTGAATAGAATTTTGATCGAATCAATTCGGTTTTATATTATATTATTACTATACAATTATATGATACTCGAATTATGTTTAAATATGTATCATAATATACAACTACAACTCTGTTGTCTGCAAGTGAATCGTAGGACGATTCGCGAAATAATGGCGTTATAGCGTCGCGGCAATTTCGCGTCGAATGAATTTTTAAATTATTATTAAAATATTTGAAAATACTGACGCGCATTTTTTTTCGTCGTCTCTCACTGCGACCGCTACCCCTCATAACCATGATGGAAAATATCGAAGAAAAAAAAACCGCGAAAATATAATATTGTTATATAGGTCATTTTACGCACCGTGTAAAACGGGATACTTGCGCGTAACATCATAGGTATTATTATTATTATAATATCATTATAATTCAGTAACGAAAATACACATCGGCCAATTGAAAACGAGCGGAAACCGAACGAATTCCTGACCGAAGCCAAGTATGCGACCGGCGCACAGATGGTACAGCCCTCGGTCGCGGACGACACACGCACGACAGCAAATCGGACAGTGCGAGAGTGTGTGTTTGTGCGTAAACTTAATAATTTCATCTGACCGGGCGGCGGAATACCAGTTATATATTATTATTATTATTACTTTAGTATTAATGCTACTCGTGCGCATATCAATGCCCATATAGTTGCCCACGCACCGATATAATATTATAATGATAATAATAATATGATACATTGATACTATACTATTGTACATACTTTACGCGCCTATGTCGTACACGTGTGTAGACAATAATTATTATTATTCGTGACGATAATAATAATAATATTATATTATATTTTATATAATTATAAACGATAAACACACGCGCGCATAGGTGAGTTTATAAATATATATTCGCCTATATATTGTAATACCGTCGTGTAACATGCCGATGAAGAGATAGCGAGAGGGGGTGAAGGGGGGAGACACGGAGAGAGGGAGAGAGAGAGAGAGAGAGGGATAGAGGGAGCGAGAGAGCTGCGCTACGCCACCACCGCCGCTGGAGAGGAATTCTGGGAAAAAGAGTCCCGGCAGTTGTCGCGCGTATGAAAATTATGGAACAAAATTAGAAACGTCGCCGGCACCGAATATTTTGGCTTGTTAGGACGACGGACGCACTAAAAATAGTGTTCCAGGTTCACCGTGCTATGTGGCGCTCGCATCACTGCTTTTAACTACGTGTGTTCACCTGCAGATAGTTATAAATGTGTGTATGTACATAGTGAAACCTCTACAATAATATGTACAGACGTAAGTGTGTGTGTGTGTAAGTTCTATTATTCCCAAAATTAAAACTATGACCGTACGCACACCATGGAGATGGTTTTACAGGAGGGGCTCGCACACAGATGCGCATTGGTCGAAGTGATCCAAATTGAATGCGAAGGGATGTCAACACCATACATAATTGTATACCATGTGTGTAGTATATGTGTCCCTCCTATTCGATTTTAGTAAAACACATTTATGGGTGTTTATTTTTTGTTTACCATACAAACAAGATAATCGTATGGTTACATATGGTTTGTAGTATTGTTTTCATGAAGAAATACGTAATATTATTATTAAAAATTAAAATTACAAGTTTTTGGAATGGGTTGTGTTATTTTGGAAAATAAGATGAGGGGTAAAATAATATGTAATATAAAATCTAATGCAATGACATCCCGTCCATACGTCAACCACTGGGCGTTAGAAAAAATATCTTATAAGATAACAATTTATCGTAGGATTATGTCTATAATATGATATAATATTAAAGCGTTTCGCAAAATTTTATAATAATATAATATTATGCTAATAATTAAGATAGATATAAACAGATATACTCGTAGAGACGACCGTGAAGAGTATTTTTTCTCAACCACTGTGCGCTTTCAGCCTAATAGTTTTTTTCTGAAAATATTCGTATTTTTAAAAATCAAACTTTTGGATTTAATATTTTGGAGCTGAGTATTTTTGTCGATGATTTTTATGTTTAAAATATCGATAAATTTATCAAGCAATATAATAGGTGGTACACATTTAAGAGGATTTGAAGCAGTGATTTTCTGTCTTTATCTAACAAACGTGGAACATAGGAAATATGAACGTGTACCTATTATTATTCCAACGTACCGATTGATCTAGTGAAGCGATAAGAATTCTAAAAACAGATTTGAATTTTTCGTCAAGTCTACTAGAGATCGACTTTCCCAGATTTTTTATTTTTTAATTTAATTTTCACCAAAAAAATCAAATATTTGATTTACTTTTTTTATTACAAATTTTTGTAAGATTTAGGAGGATAAAATCTAAATTGTGGGAAAATCGATCTCAAGTAGACATGACGATAAATTCAAATCTGTTTTTAGAATTCTTTTCGCTTCACTTGTTCAAAATTCCTATGTTCGACGTGTGTTAGACAAAGACAGAAGATCACTGCTTTCAATCCCCTTAAAGCTTACAGCTCATCATAGGGATTTTAAATTTAAAGTTTATATAAATGATCCCTCACAACGCACTTGTATGTCATAACTATTTACTGTATAATAATATATCTGAAATACATTCACAAACATTATTGAACTGTTGCAGTTTTTTATACATATTGCATACGTGATTAGTGAAAACTATTCTATTCGAGAATACGAGGCTTTGAAAAAAGGATTGCCGAAATAATACTATCGTTGTGATGGAAATTAATAAATAGTTCAGAAATCAACTAATATTATGGAATATGTTATAGTACATGATATTATTTAATTTCTAACAAAATCAAGAGTCGTCCGAATTAATTATACTTAACTCTGAAAAAAAACACCCTGTCACTAAAAACAATCTACCTAACCAATATTGCACTGTTAACGTGCTACGGTATGATATTTAGGTACTTATATTGTGTATAATATGTTCGATGAGTGGAAAAAAAAGAACGATATACCTATACGTATGTTATTAATTATTATTTTTTATAGTATAAAACGTATACACTGCGTAAATATATAATAACATTCGCTGCGCATCTATGTAGCTAGCCCGCCGTCGTCGTAATAATAATATTACATTATACGAGTATTGTTCGACACTGTCGCGTAGTTTATAGGTACCTCTCGCTGTATACCTGCAAATTGAAGGAATTGAAAAAAATCGTATTTTTCCGAGGCTTTTTAGCTCTATATTATAATATTGTAATACACAAGACCGCAGACTTATTGTCATACAATATCACCCTCGGGCTCGAACGCGCACCTATCCTAGTCCAAAACGCGTACGCGTTTACCGTTATCGACGCAGGTACAAGGTTTGAGTAGGTATAGGTAAGTAGTAAGGCGGGTAGATATCGTGGATCATGGTGCACCGTGTATACCCGTAGAACATAGTACGCACGCCGCTAAAAAACAACACAACACAACGATCGCGTCGCGGATGATAACCTCCGGAGACGAATCTGTTGTCGTCGCGGTCGTCGTGACGTCATATATATATATATATATATATATATATATATATATATACAACATAATATACGCGTATTCCGATGATAACAATATATATATATATGTGTATACCTATATATTTCACGCGGGGACAATGACTATATTATAATATGTACTACACGGGCGTGTAATTATAATATGATTGTAGACAGCTCCTACCTACCGCAGAAAAAATGTCGATCCGCTCCGGGGTGAAAACAACAATATAATCGAGTTATTATAATATCACATTATTATACTGCTGTGTTGTCGATATTATATTATTATTATTATTATTATTATTATTATTATTATTATTATTATTATTATATAGGTACTGCTGTGGTTGTTGTCGCGGATCGGGTCGTTTCCTGAACCACAGAGCGTTACTCCGGAGGACTTTCGGGCGCAGATCTATTATACAGGTATTATAGGAGGAGGAACCTATACGCGTCATATACCTGCGTTATGGTAAGTATAACACGGAAAAAGTATAATAATAATATAATATAATATGTGGCACAGTTTGGCCGACTTTTCAAACCGGCCCGGAGTGACGATACGGAGTGGTCCATTTAACCGGCTAGTGTCTACATTACTCATTCACTAAGTAGATAAGTAGATTATCGCGTTTAAAATATAGAATCTAAAGTGTACGCGAGTACGGCGGACCGTAAACTGTTGCGGGTTGGTGTACTCTGCCATATTTCTCCACTCACGACTAAACTTTACGAATGTTGTTATTTATTAACAAATAAATAAATATTTATTCGGTACCTATTCGATATTTTACACATCAAAAGTTTCATAAAAGGATTATTCTTCTGAGGGCGTTGAATATTAAAAATTCATATAGGTATTATCACTTATCATTAAAACGAAATTAAAAAAAACCTAAGCTATCACGATGCGGCTTAGTAAAAAAATAGATAAGTTCATAAATATGAAGCTTTTGTGTAAATACTTCAAACCTATTCGTAATCGTATGAAGGTATACTATAAACATATTTCGACACCTACAAAAGTTGACTCGAAAAATGAGTTTGACCATGCAAATTGATCATTCTGTATATTATATATACTATGCCTACACATCGAACTGGACAGTCGCCGCGTCGAACCCCCAGCGCCATACCGGTGCGATTTTCGTTTTAAATATTTGGGTACAACAGCAACAACAAGTACCTCTATATATATATTATATTATATACACAATAATATAATAAAATATAATAATGGTAACAATAATAATATGATGACGATAGTTATATTATTATCCTCGCGCCCGTGAATACGGTTTTTGTTCCGTCGGACGCGGGTGCCCCTTTGTGTTACGGTTTGTGGGTCATAAATCCCGGGATAGTTACACATATAATATTACTATTATGTGTATACATACAATATATACAAAGCGTTCGCATGTGCGTCTGCCCTCACGACTTCCGGCCACTCCTGTGCGCACTACGTCAATATAAGGCTGTTTTTCCGATGCGTATATGTATATATTATTGTATACGACGACGTTCGGGCAGGCGCCCGTTCGGCAGCCGATCGGCTCGAGAGGTTTGAATAAAAAAAAAATAAAACTAATGTACCAATATATTATTATTATTATTATGATAATATGTCGTTAACGAAATCCAAAGCGTTACATACGGTAGCCAACGCGATATAATAATATATAGTACACCTACCTACATAATATCAAATACGCGCGAGTGTGTGCTGTGGGGAAACGCCTAGACTGCGATTAATTAGGATTTATTTGCGCCGAAGACTTAAACACTGCACGCGCGCGCATATTATTATATTGCACCTTTTGCATGTTAAAATCGTAGTAAATTACTCGTAAAAAGAATTTGAATAACTAGATTTCTCAAGAAATATTCCCAGAGTTCATCGACCATCACTTTCTATTATGCACCTAAACTCATCAGTCATCGATAAAACATATTATATGATAATAATAAAAATGCGATGATAATAAAAATTACGAAAATACAACGACCCGAATTATTATTATTATTATATAGTCATACAAAACGCCATTGGTCAAACATACCATTTTATATATTTTACGTATAGATATTTAGTGCTTTCAGAAACGCGACGGTATTAAAATGTGTATTATATTATTATGTCAAATACCGCATTGCACTTAGGTTGCAGTATACACGTGACTTTCTATACAGAATTTAGTCGACGTTCTCATTAAGGAGCACCCATACCCCCCGATTAACCCACCTCATTTGTGCGGTATAAATATTTAAGTTACTTTTACAACGAAGTATTTTTTTTTTTTATCTCCGCGTGCATAGTAGTTGTTTACTGCATAATTTATAACCTACCTACATATTATTATCGAAATCAGTCCAAATACAATATATGCATAATTTATGTTCAATGTAATTTTTTCTGAAAACCATATTGCACTGTTTCAACACGTTTTAAATGAGATAGCGAGACTTTAACTCTCTGTTGTCGAGAGTTGTAACTAGTACCTAAATTATATTATTTGTTTCTTCACAGCATGTTTTCATTTTTCACCGTGGTAATTATTGCCTACACCCAAGTCTAACCGGCAATGCTCGCCTAAAAATGTTTATTTTACCATATTCACATTCCAAGTAATCGCACATTATTTGACCAGCATTTTGCCCTTCACATAAAAATATTAACACATTATTACGCATTTATACAATCATTCGAGCGCCACCCAAACAATTATTCACCGTATAATAATATGATCTAAACTTTTATTTTTTTTTAAACCTTAATGTTATTTTCATATAAGCTGAAATACATTTTAACGTTATAAAAGAAAACAATTAAGTAAAATACAGTTTTTTTTTATTTGGGCATGTCAGCATTATTTATTTGGCGGACAAAATTAGGTAATATAATATGAACATGTGTAAATGTGTACACGGTAATCATTTTTTATATGAGGTACAAATTATTTCCGATCAAAGACTGCGGTGATTTATCATCACGGGTAAAACAAGAATATTTGAGGGACGGGTTGCCAGTCAAAAATGAGTGGTAAAAAATGAAAACAATTAGCTTTCAAGGGATACAAATACTTATATGCTATAGGTATACTGACGTCGTACTGTTCTATACAAAAATACAATGCGTACGTTTTTTTAAAAATATATAATGCATATACCATAAAGGTATAGGTACCTACTGCTATTGTCATCTACTGAAACTAATCTATTTATTTTTTACCAACATATCATTAAAATATGATAATTTGTCTATCACTGTTAAATCTGAGTCCTGTATGTATTACGGTGCATGATAGGTTACTGCAATTAATATATTATGTGGTTATATTATAGGTATACCTAGCGATATTTATAACCGTTTTTAATGATAATTTATCTTTTTGCTTATCTCGTGGTTAATATGTTAACTAAACTGTATTCACGGGGACAAAAATATAATATAAGAAATTAATAACGCGCCAGGCAACTATAGTAGGTAGTTAATAGTTATAGTAGGTAATTATTAGTATGTAATTAATTTTTATTTCCATAATTCCTAAACCTTATATCATTTTTACTGTATTGCTAGAATATACAATAATATTACATGACTGCCACGATTTTAAACCCACCAAATAGGTTAGGTACATCCTAATAAAATATAATCAGACCTTAACAAATTCGTTACGTATTACACGAATAATGTGTAATAATATTATATTATTAACTATCTGCAATATCTATAGTGGCTTAATAATTAATACATTATATATGTGCATAGAGCGGAGTAGGTATAACCACCTGTAATCTGATTTTTCGTTTGACTACAATATATTACTTTTTTTAATTGTTTACAGAATTCTTTTAGAACAACGCGCTCGCGTCATTGTCCTGAATTTATTATTATTATGACACTATCGTCGTGCTAATAGAACAAGGGCTCGAGCAAGATATTATAATGGTGAAATTAATGCATTAATGATGAGGATGAAGTAGAAATTAATTACGCGTTGTATGATAATAATAATGCACTAGGCAGGCATCGCGGGAAGACCACAAAATGTATATACATAAACAATAATTTAGTAAATAGTATAATAACAATGACATTGAAGTGGACAATTTTTGTGTCGTAGTTTTTAATAATTCAGATACAGATAATGGTTTTAAAAAATGTTTAAGAAAATATGTAAAATTAATATATTACTACCAACTGTCGTGCATTGTTTGTAAATTATGTCATTGAACATTTTTCTATTCTAAGTTTTCCATAAAATAACAAAAAAATATTGTACAAAAATGTAAATTATGCCTATTATATAGTATTAAAAATCGTATAAAATATGTCAAATTGCTAACAGTCGATTGCATTTGGTGACTGTAAAAATGTAAAATTCTATATCAAAATTATTTATAATAATATTTCGTGTTAGAAATAATCGGTCAACTATGATTTATAAAAACGATGTGAGATTTTAACTCAAGAACTACGATAAAAATTGTACTAAAATTGAACCCGTTACATCATAATATTATTATTACATTAAATTTTTAAAAAAATGTGAACCACCTCCCCCCAAATTTGAAAACGCGAAGTAGTGCCATTCATTCGCGTCACCACATTTTTCTATTGTACATCACATTTGCTTATTGTAAATATGAATAGAGATAGTACATTTTATATTTTGATAAAAATATTGTTCAATTATTATTGTTGATGACGCTATCGTTTAAAGTACCCTACGTTTGATAGTATAAGCTTACACGAAATCGTTTGGTTTGGGAAATCTCATAATATGACAATATAGAATTATATTTTGCAATAATAATATGACACCTCACAATATTATTTAAGTTCAAAATGATTTTGTACATTAATCCATTACAATGTAATTTGTCTGCGTACACGCTACGGATGCTATATGCACGCTATGCACGCTTTTATGACCTACCCAACTATCTATCCATCTATTTGTCTATCTAATATATGATTATATTACTTGTCTTGCCATTTTTGCAGCTTGCAATTTTCCATGTTCGGTTCAATCATTTTCCCGGTGTGAATCACACGACATGTTTTATCGAATTCAAATTCAATCGAATGATAATAAAAATCATCGAGAGGCGGAATGTTATTATCGACCAAATGCGGTTTTCGAAAAAAAAAAAATGAAATAATATGTAATACAATAAGTTATTATGCTAATAAAGTATTTTTAATAAAAATTAAAACGTACACACACCGAAATAAAATATAGTTTTATGGTTAACAATAATTATTTTACTAAAAGGCCAATATAATAATACAATATATTAAATCAATTAAACGCGTGTATATAATAATATTAAAATTGTGCGGAGCGCGCGGAAGACTTGTCTACGCAAGGCACACGACGATTTTAAAACTCGTTCACACACATGGTTCGGTTTGTGTACATCAGCCAAGATTGACTCCCACCCCTTCCTAACAGTTATAGTACGATTGTTGGTTTTAGTCAGCGTTAAATTATCTTAGAACAAATGTTTATACGTTTTTTATTATTATTATTATTATTATTATTGAGGTATATACATCATACATTATATAATATAATAATAGTATGTTATTAGATCAAATAATATAATAATTATTGTACAAAAGTACTATGGGGTTTCGTTATTTACGCATTGCTCGGTTTTTTTTTTTAATGACTTTGTAATTTTTTTTTTCTAATATATGTTTCGAGATGCAGATGGAATTCTTAAAAATTATAAATAATTTCGTGTTTGGATTCATTTGAACTTAGCAGTATTTCAAAATAAATTATATTTTAAAATGGCGAGGTACATTTTAAACACGATTATAACAGCAAATTAAAATACCTAAGACGCATATTAAATTCTTAAATATTGATTTTTTTTTTTGTTTATAAAATCTGAGACAAAACAAATGTATGTTTTATAGTATTTGTTTTAACTTTACCAAAACTATTAAAATAAGTATATAACATTAGTAACAATAGTAAAAAAAATTAAGGTTCACTACTACAATTAAATTGACTATAATGGCGAACATTCTTTAACGAAATTCCTTTTGTGAGAAGAATAAAATAATAATAATCGATCTCAGTCTTTATGAAAAATGTGCTTACATTATGATTTATTAAAATGCGTACTCGTAAATTACTAATATAATATAATATTATATTATACTATCATAGTATTAATCGCGTTTATCATCAGTGATTCTGAGGTTCTAAAATGTCACGTCAAGTGTATATAGACACTTCAGCGTTCAAATGATTTTAATAAATACATTTAATAGGTAATACAAAAATGTATCGTGTAACGTAGTTATATTATTTACAGAATGAATAATAGTAGGTATATTATAATAATAAAATGTACGTCTGTAATAATTGTTTATTTGATTTAAGTTAAATTTAAACTTTACATAATAATACTGTTAATACTATAAATACCCTGAATATATAATAAATATGCCGCTATCGTGATAATTAAATAATTGATAACAACGCCAATAAAATATTTTGCGTATATGGACTATGGCTATCGACTTATATCAATATATATATACAGTCGACGTGTTTTTCCTAATCAAATACAATTCTGATAATTCCGTAGGAAATTAAAATATAGTGTGTGCATAATTAAATATGCTGTAATATAATATGACTAATAGCACGTTAATAGCGTGTATAGGTAATAATGCTTAAAAGGTACAGAGTAGCAGAGAGTATAATGCAATTATAGAACTCCACAACAATTATAATTATTATTATGATATCATTTAAATCGGATAACAATACTATACAACGCGTATAAATTACGAGTTGATTGCCAATTTTTTAGGGAATTGATTAAAAATCAATCAAGGCTGCGTATATAGAATATAGAGATTGAATTCTGTTTAATCAGCTCAAGGATCGATGAAAACCTAAAACTATGAGGTATACGTGCGTATAATAGGTTCATTGGGATAAAAATGTGATTTATCGGAATAGTTGTCGATTGTCCGAGATTATGATGTGTAAGATGAACAATTTTAGAAACGTATAATAAGTTATTTTAAGTATATGGCCGCACATAGGTATGCATATTATTATACCTAAAACGAACACAACTCTACAGTAGTTAATCAGTTTTATTTCAAAACACCTAACGTGTTCGTTTTACCTACACCTTTATAATATACAGGGAAACTATAGTCGCGCGATTATGGAAAAAAAAACATTCACGTTATCAAAACGGTAAAATATGACAATAAATTATTATTATTATCATGGGTACTCGTATCATTATCGACGTCCCCCGCGATCCGCGTCCCGATCACTATACAGCAACAGGTGCATGTTAATAATATTAAAGTATGTGGCTACAACAGTTGTACTGCAATAGTGCAGTGTGCGAGTTGGCACGAGAATATAATAATATTGTTACGTAAACGAAAATAATAACAAGATGAACACCGATATAGTGTAGCGCCTATAATATATAATATAGGTTATTATTATACGAAGAATCCGTACGGCGTGTTTAACCTAGTCCAAAACTACAGCATAATAAAATATTATGAATAAATGTCAGCGTGCAAGGCTGTATGCAATTTGTAGTGAACGAAATTTTTTTCACTCATAGTGAATAATAAGACGGATTTTGAAACTATTATTTTGAGGTATTTTTTTAAATTGTATGTACAAGTAATTTTATCCATTTCCGTAGCATTTTTTGATGTTATACCTATATTATTATCGATTTCAAAAGGTATTTTACGGGCTTGGCAATTATGATCTTTACGCGGCGTCTAATATTGTTTTTCATATATCATGTTTATTTCTTGTAGTTTTGTACTTATATAATATTATGTATTATATGTTTTTAAGTATAAGATGAATAAAATCATTGAGATTTTCTATAAGTGTTAATCTTGATATTTTGAATATCTTTTAATTTTTACTAGAATTCCCAGTCCTATTCATGAGCCCTGCAGGGTCCGGAATCGGGATTTATAATATAATATCACAGAATAAGACAATCGGAATGGACACTGATTATAAAATATACGGGGAATATAGGATAAAAACGAAATCAATGCCACCATGTTTTTTGGAGGACTAATCAGTGTTATTCAATTTCGAATGTTATCAAATACGTTGTCTTATTCTGTGTTATCACATAATAAAACAATGAAAGTGATTTGATTACAGCGATGATAACAATTTGTCCTCCAAAAAGATGGCGGCCGAGTGTCCAGGGACTGATAATATATTAATATGTATTATGCACTTAAAACGTGGCGACTTTACGCATTTCTGCGCCATTAATATATGGAAATACGGGAAAAAAATACCATGTTAACTTGACGTTTTTACAAAAAACATTTTCGAATGTGCCGCTTTGACGCGTATTATTTTTTCTGACAATTTGAATTTTTCATTTGGTAGGTAGTTAGGTACTATACACTTTTAAAATGGTGGCACATTCGGTGAGATAAAACTGGACCGCTTCCGTGCCGTCGCGAGGAGCCGACGAGCGTTTATGATATGAGTGCTAACCACCCGTATTATTTGTATTTAAAATAATCAGGAATATGAATCTTATGATATATTTGTTGCATTAATTTTTACGAAAAGCGCCCAATTCCACAAATACATAAATACATGTAATAATAATTTTGAGACAAAATTTGCACATTTCAATGCTTAAATAGCCAAGTATACCTGAAATTACCATGTCTTACTTCTAAATGTACTTACTAGAATATCTCTAAGGGCCAGTATTACAATCATCGCGGTATGCTTCGATTACGCTTAACCGGCTGATAACAGATTTTATTACCGGCCGAATTCGGCCGGTTAGGAGTCGGTTACATTTAACGGGAGATGGTAATACTGGCCCTAAATATGCAAAATAAAACTAAGTTGACCATGATATTAGTAGGTCTTGATTCGAGTTTAACACACTGCTATTTATTAATTATTGAACAAAATGTATTTATATGGTGTGCGATAACGCATAGAATTTTGAGCCCTATGAAGTTATAATATGAACCATTTAAATTTAGGCGTACAACACATTCTTGAACACTTCACACGTACACGGTCGTTTGGAGTAAAATATAATTTTGGTCGGAATATACGCATTATTATTATAATGGAGAGATAGAGAAAGGAAGAGTGTGTGTGTGCGTGTGTGTATGAGAGAGACATACATAGAGGCAACTGTCAAAGTTACTATATATATAAACAATTTCGTTTGTCGTCGACATTTCTTCGTTCATTCATTATTATTTCTGAAAACGCAGTATTTTTAAATTTTACAATAATAAATGATGCATTAGATGATGTTGACGTGTGTGTTGAAGTTCACGTGATTGCAGTGCACACATAAGAGCTAGCTGTCGTTGACGACGGGGGTGGATATCCGCCCCCTCCGGTCACCGTTGCAACACGCATATGGATCACACATGTTTCACGCCCCGCACCCCCGACTGTGGTGTTTCGACAGATACAAAAATGTCAAAAAACGAAGATCATCGCTCGTGAATGATGAAATATGAATGAAAGGTTCGACGAAACCATACGCACGCGCATGCTGTTATTATTAAATATTTTGTGAGTTATAAATATATAACTATATCTAAGTGTATAATAAGTAGGCATTGTATATTATAATACTTGTGAGGCTACGCGAGCAGACGCTATATCTGTCATCCGTGTAGAGTATCTATTTTGTGTTTAAATCAGTGGATTTCGAATGATCGCGTCAATATTAGTGTCTTATATTATTGTAATGTATTGCCAAAAGGAGTAAAGGAATGGATGGATATTACAACCCTTTAAGTATTTTTAACAATTTATATATTACTGTTGTAGACAAAATGGATAAATTCCATAAAGTTCAAATCGGTCGGATTATAAAGTAATTTTAATCCTTTTTATGTTTTTAATAATTTATAAATTGTAGCTTGTAGCAAATAATTATATTTATAATAATGGTATTTTTAAAATTAAAACAGTGGAGGCGTTGTATACATTTCAACATTTGTTAAGTTAATATCTAGGTCTAGATACGATCCAGTCATGAATTGATGATTAAATAAAACATGAACACGTGCCACTTATTATATTACCTATGTATAAAAATATTACTTGTGTAAGGACCTTGATCTCAAATCGAATTCGTCGATATGTTTAGTATAATGAAACACGAAATAGTATGGAGCAAGAATTAAGTACTAACAAAAAAGTAAAAATATTTTTTTTTTTTATGTAACTAAGTGTAACTGAGTTGTAACGCGTGTTTTATATTTTGTCACCAGCCGTGGGATTTGGGTATATGACAAAAATCTGGTTATTTCACACGATTGGACGACGCAATAGGGAAGCGAGAAATCATCATTATATGGTTGTATAATTATTAATTATATATCATAATAACACAGTTACCGGCTGAAGTTTATCGAGCAAAGCGAAAAAACATTATTCAAGTCAAAAAATTAATACATTTAGCCCCCAACCATGATTTATTTTTCGGGACGACATCGCGCATACACAGCAACGACGGCCGTGTATACTGCCACGACCTACGTCGTTGTTTCGTTCAATATTTAAAACATCGTTATAGTAATTTATCTGGTGTTTTTCTTCCGTCTCGTAAATCATCAGGGCCCACCACGCGTGTTTTTACTATCCAACAACTCTATAGCCAGAGTATATAGAATTCTAGAATAGTATAAAACATACAAAATATAAATATTGTATATATATATATTTGTTCGTTTGTTTGTTTGTGTGTGTGTGTGTTTAATTAGTCGCGAGGATTGTTGTAAATCAAAGGGTATATATATTTCCCGAGCTCCTAAATCCCGTTTGATTTTACTACCGTAACCGGTCGTGTTTTTTTTTTCAATTTTATAATCGATGAAAACACTATACGGTAGCGCGGCGGGCTGCAGCTGCGGTAACAACTCGAGGAAGCTAATATTATATTATATGTATAGTATACAACTATAATGCTAACGCGTAAAACGGGACAGCATTTAAAATGCACTCCGATTGTATATCATACGTGTTTGAACATTACGAGCACGCGTATATAGTATTTGTTGGAAAACGGAAGTGGAATAAATTAGATTTTTACGTTTTAACGCGTTTTAAAAACGAACTGCGGAACCAAGTACCAACGTATAACAATATATAGTCACAACTCACAATATTACAATAACAACAACAATAATGATAATATCATTATTCATTATACATTATAATATACGTACACCACGAGAACGGGGTTCGCCCTCAACGCCGCCGAAAGGATATTATAATAATATGTATATGTATTGTAACAATGCTATACATTTAATATGCGCACGCCGAGAATTGAACATTATACAATTATAATATACTATAAAGTGTCGTAAAATAACATAATATAATATTATGACTGAAAGAAACTCGTCGTTGATATTATATTAATTATTGGTCCCTCTAATCGATTTTTACGCACTCCAATATCGTCGAACAATCGCGATTATAGGTATACGCCATACGCGCGTATATCTATACCTATATATATTTATAAAATATAGAGCTTTTAAAAGTTTCAAGAAAATATAAAATAACATTTTGAAACCTATTTTTGTTTTATTTATTATTATTATTATTATTATTATTCATTAAATAATTGACATCAAAAAGTATAAATTAACCTACTAAAATACTTAACTAACAACTAGGATACTATATTAATTTGTTACAACTTATCCGGTAGTGCGTCTACCATCACTTGGACCTAAACTGCATGGAGGCAAAGTCGAACATAGATACCAAAAAATATGTATCATCCTATAGTATCCATACGAACTGGGTATTAGCTACTGTTATTCCCAAACTATATTATAAAAAGACAAGTGAATTAATTACAAAAAAAATGCAATATAGTTCAAGGTTATATGGAATATTTCAGACCTCCAACTCTACGTACTACATATTTAATATGCGTCTAAACTAAAATCGGCTAGACGTGTTTATTATTTCTAATTACAATATAATATTTTATAGTTTGAAATGGGTGTAGGCGCGCAATGCGTTATCGAAATTTGAAACGAGTAGCGCGTTTATAATATTATACGTACGGGTTTTATTTTTTATTACGAGACGCGAAACTTTTAGAACGATATTATTATTATGTGCCGGCTGTCATACGGACGTAATTGACTGTGTGTTTCTATTTCAGAGGCGCCAAAACCTATAATTGAAGATAAAAATCCCATTAATAAAGATACGTTTTAAAAGCCTATTTTTAAGCGGCCCGTACAAGTGGATTTTTTGGCGCCTAAGTTTACAATTTAAGCACTTCACTTTGTACGATGGCATGTCTACGGCCGAATAAGCTATTTTCGATTTAATTTTCAAATATAATAGCCTATACCATGAGTTCATTATACTATAACGTATCACATAATTATTGAATATTTTTCATTTTAATAACGATCGAGAAACGACAATTGTTTTGAATAATATTACACTAATATACTCGGAAGAATGTCACAATTTTTTAAAGAACATTTATTTTCTTCTTACGCCTTACGCGGTCTTTCGATTATTTTGAAACCGGAAAACATTAATGTATTTCAACCCAGCTATATGACAAGATAAGAGGCAAAAGGGGACGTACACTTCACTTCAGAAATGTTAAATACTGTATATTACAATAATTTTTCATAAATATTATGTTATAGATTGAAATGTATAAAATGTTAACATTTTAAAAATAGTTATGATGCAATAAATGTATTTATATTTATTAACAAATAACAATATATTATTATCCTCAATATAGGTACTTATTTAATATTAAATTATTATTTGAATACGAGGGGAAAGGCCAGAGGGTCAAGTCCTCTGTGCTCTATGTCTTTATCACAACCCCTAAAAATCAATGCGAATTATGTCACTGCAGTTAGGTATATTATATAGCTATTTACGTTATATACCTATGTATAATATAATACAGTTTGAACAATACCGAAATTCGTTTTTAGTTTTCTCTTTAGTGAAGTACATAAGTATATAATACGTTAACAGACACATATATTACTAAATTGTGAATAATTAATAATATATTATTAAACAATTGTTGTTAGAGTCATAGATAATATAAGAATGGATAGGACATATCTATACCAGTTCCATATGGGGCCGTGTGCTTTTTTGGGGAAGAGAGAACGTAAAGAGAGAAAGACAATATGGGGCTTTTTAAGGTTATGTGCAAAACTATTTTATTAAATAATAATTAATAAACATGATAGTCAGTTATATTTAGATATTTGTCACTTTTTATTTTGATTTTTTTGCCACCTGTACCTGGAAAATGGAAATTGGAAAATAATATTTTAACAAAATAAAATTATGTTATTTAATATTTATTATTAATTATCAATTATCACATTAATATTTGTCCCATATAACCTTAAAAATAGTATCACTAAATGTTCATGTGATAAGTTCTTATGTCCTATCCATTCTTATATTATCTATGGTTAGAGTACGCTTAAAGCAATATGCACTCCTAGTTTCAATGTGTGCACTGTGAATGCAATCATAATAATATTATAATGTGGTATAACAATGTGGGTTTCAGCTAATGTGTAGCATTTTAAAATTGTTTTTATTGAACATTTAGCAGGTTATTTATTTCGACAATTAATAACGGTTTGATGATCACAATGTAACATATACCTAGTGACATGATGCATAATACTATTTTATAGTTATAGTGGTATAGTTGGATAGTACATTTAAAGACAGTAATTAAGACGAAATAATATAGTCATAATATAAAATAGTGATTATATTATGATAGTTGATTAATATTTGTTTATGGATAATAATCAAGGTGAGATAGTGCCTTTGGCAAGAAGTGTAATAAGAACTGTTTATAAGAAATAAATTAGGGAGCTAATGATAGTGTTTAAGTCTGAACGAAATAGGATAAAATATTAGAACTAGACGGAGTAACATAATCGTTATATTATATTGGTATGTAGTATTGTCTTTGGTCTCATCTGCATATATTTTTTTTTAGTTATAATCAATATAGGTATCTGTATTCAATACTCAGTTTTTTTTTTTTATTGAGTTATGCGATAGTTACTTATACATAATAAAATGTAGTGTGTATTATTCATACCTACACGTTATAATATTATAATAAATAATACTATGTGAGATATGTGACAGGATTTCGTGATTCACAAACGAGTATCCGCTTATGTGTATGTATTCTAATAGCTATGCTATTTGTCAATTGTCTTACACGGTGTATATTGACGCAACGCGATTTATTATAATAAATAAATATGCGCAGTGACTTGCAACTATTTGTAGTTAATGTTTTAATATTGAAAAAACGCCTGTATAGTGCAGACTTATATTATTTAGTTTTACAGACTCATAAAGCCTCGAGTGCGACGTTCGGGTATCGGATGGTAATATAATAATATTGTGTAGTCCGCACGACGACGTAGGTGTAATATCATCGGCTAGACAGTACCGTATGGTATTATTGCAAGAGGTATTCGTGTATAATAAAACATAATATAGTTGTCGAACACAAAAATCAATTAGTTAAAATCCGAACGGAAAATTCTATGATATTGAAAACGAAAAGTCGCGAAATTCTAGACGCAAACATAAGATACGCTTCGTTAACACGATTCGCGATGGCTATTTACCATTTAGTATTTGCATATTTATATACGTCACAATAAATACGATTCATACAGTCATACGTAAATATTGAATATCTACTAACAATGATATCATCATAACGATTTGCAATAACGAGGGTCGACATGACGAGACCTTAAACAAACATATTCGATAGGTACTCGTGGATTAAATTTTGAAACGAGCAAACAATTAAGTCAGTATGTAAGTCGATCGTTGAAGAATGGTGCAAGAAATTTGTGTTTTTGCGAGTAGAGGGAAAATCTCAAACACCCAACCATATTATACAGTTTCGCCTTTGTGAGTGGGTATACTTGTTGAATTTGAAGAAAACTGTCAAACGAAATAGCGTGAATACAATAAAATAGGTAATTTAAAATATCCACGTTGCACACTTGACGTCTCGACGAGTGCATATTATTATACTTAATATAATATAATATAAAATAATATATTGACTCGAAAAAAAAGGGTAGTTGTTACTTATATTACTGCTGCGCCTGCTCGTATAATAAATTGTGGAGTTTACACACTTAAAGTGCATTCGACGTAATTATCAATTGAATTGAAACAATGGAATCAAGTGAATAACAAAAAACAACAATAAACGCAATTCAAACGAAATTAGTGCTTACACGTGCATGTATATACGGAGTGATACATTTCACTGACTACACTAATTTTCTAACTTAATTTCAGTGGCTTAAAAAAAAAACTATTGCTTTTTATAGTCTAAACTCTAAAATTCTAATGTATTTACTGTTATACATGTTTTTATCATACCTATAGTGATTGTTTAGATGTCTTAATTCATAAACATAAATATTTAGACGAGCTGAGTAAAATCACACGGAGATAAACTGTGGTCCGCACTACTCAGCTTATATCAATTATAAAGTAGACTGTTGACATATTTAAATGCATCATTCCGTTTCCGTCTATTATAATATAAATTTACATTTTGGTGGACAATAATAATAAATTAAGTAGGTTCATAATACTACATTTTGGATAAATTAATCAAACGGTTGTAAAATGCTGTCCTCTTGGTAAAATACAATTATGATTATAATTAATATTACGTATTAGGTATACATCTTGATAATATATTTTATGTCATACAATGTGTGAATATATTTTGTGCAGTACCTATCAGTGCTTGAATTTGAAATTATTAAGTAGAGAAGCTCAATCTAACGATTTAAAAACTGCGTTCCAAGTGCAAAATCATTTAACACAGCCCCCTCAATACCAAAAGGTATTAGATAGTTTAAATCATTGAAAAGATAGAAAAATATTTTTAATATTAAAAATGTAAAATTCATTAGATATATCATTGACAACAATTTTAGTCCACTCCACATTTTAATAAAAATTATTTCGGGCATTAGTTTGTGCCGTCCCCCGTCCAAGCAAAAAAAATAGTTGGGGCACGCAAAAAAAAAAAATAGTAGAGGAGCTCCGTCCCCGAATTTAATCATTGGTACCTATAAGTACAGACACAGGGTTGATGAATATCGGGGCTATGTCCGAAATGTTTGCGGGGTACCTATTTAGTGGATGTAAGGTGTTACTTAGGGGCCTCAGAAACAGTTCGATTTAAAGCCTATTGGTGAATCTGAATAATTAGATAAATACCAATAAATACATTGACTATGGACCAATATTTTTGCAACAGGTCGCGGTCCGCGGACCCCCTATGCCACTGCACACCTGAAACCGCCTTTAACTTTCCAGAACTACCAGTAGGCTCTATACTGTACGAGTGCATACAAACAGTTCATATAATACTCACACCGACTCAGCTACTCAGGTCACTAATCCTCGTCTTATGTATAAACATCAACTATACCTACATAATATTTTCTACATACCTATATTGCAAGCATGTGCGCCGAAGTCCATGTTAAGGTCGGCCCATGGCCCGACTTCTTTTTAAAAAATTTGGCCAGTAGGCCACATTTTATTTACATAATAACTTTATTACGAGAAAATGTGTATTAGCCATTAGGACACCTCTATACTAAATAATTAGGTAAGATATCGATCCGCGAAGTTTTGAAGTTGCCCGACCACATTTTAAAACCTTTGGCGCTACCGAATTTGCAAGTATCTTCTTTCTAATTGTTATTGTATTAAAACTAATCTTATTATTTATTATAATAAAATATAAATTACCTACTTATTACAATATTTATATTTATGCACGGACAGACAAGTGGCAACACATGCGGGTATAAGTAAGTATACAAGATAAAAATATACATTGTGTACGATTTTAATGAAATTCCATCCAAGTGCCTGT
Organism: Acyrthosiphon pisum; assembly: GCF_005508785.2. NCBI lineage: Eukaryota > Metazoa > Arthropoda > Insecta > Hemiptera > Aphididae > Acyrthosiphon > Acyrthosiphon pisum. The sequence goes on from NC_042494.1 coordinate 10,182,583, forward strand.
AAAGGGGTAAAACCTTAGTAAACTATAACACTCTATTCAGTCTATTCAGAATATGAGTACAACCAGTTCGTGGACGCATACCTAAATGATGATTGGGTGGAGACTGGTGGAGGCATGTGAGAATATGTGGAATACATGTGCAGACTCGACGTGTTTTTGTCCACCGACTGGTGTACTTTTATTCTGAATAGAGTATAATATATTTAAGTCAACAATATAATGAGTTACATGGACCCTATATTATAGAGAATGTTTTACTATTCATAATGTGTTGATAAATTAATATATAACAATTCTTTATAGGTACTAGGTAGCCGGGTAGTACCTTCTCATGTTAAATTTACCAACTCTGTTAAAACGAAAATGTATTAAAACGAAACGATATTCTATACACTACATACTAAATAGCGCCTCTCGATGACAGATACCTATGTGTGTGTTTGTTTTGGCAGCATTTTTAAGTGGGCACCCGTATCTGCCCTGTCCGGGTGGGGGATGACGGCCTCTCTCTCCGGACACCGTGACTGCCAGAAGAAAAATGGCCGAGTTCGAAACGGCGACGGCGCGCGTTGCAACCGATGCCTTAGTCCACTCGGCCACTCCGACCCCATTAAACATTTATTTGGCACTTATTTTATTATTTCCAGTGGTTATAAATGAAAATTGCATTAAACACGTATTATGCATAAATCCAAATTTTGAATTACTCTAACTTGATCAGTTTTGTGAATAGAAAAAACTTTTAATACAAAAAATGTTCAAAAAAAATAATCTATCCGAGTATGTAGAAAAAAATTAGTGTTTCCATTTAAAAAAATGTAGGTTGTATTGCACATGCGCACACCAATGGTGTTAAAATTTTGAAATTTATCGAAAAATATGTATTTAAGTACTCCCTATCACCTCTCGAAGACCCCATTACAATACAAGGTCATCCACCTGACTTATTTAATGTTGCCTTAAATCGTGATCACACTGTATAGGTACGAATGTACGATGGCGGTGGCTGCACAATGATTTCTGTAAAGGTAATAATAATGATAGTAATAATATTATATAATATTATTATTTTATTGTCATATTGTTGTGTTCGATCCCGCTTGTTCCTATATAATATTTTACCATATTGTTCACATCGACAGTCACGATCTCTATAATTGGCCACCCACCCATACGAGTACATCGGAGAACATTGTCGTGGAGCCCATGTATAATAAGGTATAAGTATACTATAAATGTAATACTCGACGGCGTCTATACATATATCGAAAAGCTAGTTTCTTTTTTTTACGAATCGTCTATATGGTGGAAGGGGTGGGCTGTGGGGGTTGTCACCGAGTTGTCTACGAAAACGTTTAGGTTGTTATTATAGATTATTTAGTCATGTATCTAAACACATCGCGGTGTCAAGTCCATGTGGCCCGCGGTAAACGCACAAGTGTATAACTCTGTTTTTGGTCACCGTAAAATCGTATTGATCTATATAGCCACGTAGCCACGTAGGTATACTTACCAAATAACAATATGATAATATATTATTATAATTTGCATTTTTGCCTATATACGCCTCAATGCCCGCAAACGATACATAAATTCACACATTTTATCTGTGAGTAATGAACATAATATAATGTAATAATGTATAGGTACAATAGGTACATATAATAATAATATTTTTTTATAGCTAGTATAACAATTATTAATTATATCGTTCATCAGTATAATTATATACCTACTGATGTCTGATTATGTATATAATTACTAATTAGTTAATTGTTAGAAATATATTAACTCGAACATAATAGTAGCAAAAAATAGTTTTGGCTACATACCAAAAGATCTGAACTGTGTTAGAGATGTTTTTGTGTAAAGCGATTAGTTTTTGAAAAATGTACACTATAATTATGTAGACTATAATAGTGCAGGCATGCAGTTATGCAGCTAGTATAATATAAGTACGCCTATGAATGAACGATGCTATGATAATATTTAAACAAAATGATTTTTTTTAAAGAATTTTACTAATTTTCCCTATAGCATTAACATTTGGGTATTAATATATATTTTATATAATTTCAACTATCTCAACTTTCAAGCCATTACAAACAACATTTTTGAAAAAATGTTTCGTTAAGTATAATATTTTCACGTTTTAGAATGACGGCAGTACGGCACACATTTTTAGTTTCATATTCTATCCAAAGCAGAATATTTTCTAAAAAATTGTAATAAATAGAAATCTAATTTTGAATTACTATAAATACTAATGTACATATAGTCTACTATTGTTTATAAGTAATAAATACCTAGGTACATTTTAAGTTCATATGAGTTGAAAAGAGTGATACAGAAGTAACCCACCAAATATTAGTCCATCTTAAATATGTTGCTTTTATGAATTCTATAATTATGTAATAAAATATATTTTCAAAAACGTTTTTGAAAAATATTATTTACATTTAAAAGATTCACCTTGTATGTGTTATAATATTATATTCTTTACCTATGTCCTATATACGGATTATTATGCCATATAATAATATGTATTTAATATTTCTTGCATGTCGGTCGTGCCACCGATTTTGGTCGGGCGTACCTAAATAACACAATGGTCGGCTGATAACCCGATGACGATGACGATATTATGATTATTATTACCGCTGTAGTAGTTATATTATCGGCGGCTACCATGCGTAGTGTACACAATATATAATGTATATTATGTACAATATTTATTTACAATAATATTATGTGTGTGTGAGTTACAACGGACGACCGGAAATTAACGCAATGATAGTTCTCCAACCCCCGAAACGTGAATCGTGTTCAATATTACGGTGTACACGATACACCGACACAATATATCGGACGCACGCGCGTACCGTTGGGACATCCGGTAATGGGTACATACATGGAAGATTCATCCCGATCGAAGTCGTCGGAAAAAACGCGATTTCATAATATATAAATAACATAAACATTACACATATTATATGACTTTTTAGTAAAAATATAATAATGGATGCATAATTGAATTGTATCATACAGTCACTGATCGCTTTTTTTTTAAGTAAAAAATTAATTCGATAATAACCTTCACGTACTCAGAATACCTAGGTTCCTAAGATATACCAATCGAATATCGATCCTTTCTAAATACGAACATTTGGTCGGCTGTTTTCATGGTTTGAATTTGAACCTGCGGGAATTTATCTGTTAAACAATACGTTATGTTGCGTTCTTATATACGCAAATTGAAATGAACTTATTTTTAAAATTATACGACTAACGCTCGTATGTACGTAATAACTCATTTAACAATAATCTATGCGTTGAGAACTACATATTCGACACGGTTATAAATGAAAACCTATTACATTCGTCCTACGTCGAGCCAATTTGCGTCATGGAAAAATGTAAAATATCCTAATGGATATTTTATAACCTTTTACAGTTAACATTAATAATTGTTATAGATTAATATTTTTTAGTATGTGTACAACCAAAACGATAACATTACTATACAACCTTAAAACTTCACTATTTATTATAGCTTATACATTTTAAACAAACGCGGCTAAAACATACCTAATAATTTATAGCCTGATATAAAATCAAGAAACATAAATTATTTATTATTATTGTAATATTCTATTTTTCTTATTAAATAAATCATTATCATTAAGTTATTAATAACTTTATTATACGTGAATGTATAAATACAGTATACCTACTTTGCTCAAATTTTAAGTTTCAAAATTATGCATATTATATTTGAATGTTTTATTTTCGTTGATTTTTAGAAAATAAGAACCTCCCGCAGATTTGATATTGTACCTATTAAATTAAACTTACGTCGGTAATTTGGCACATTAATTCGAAAAACCATTATAGCTGGTATCAAAATGACAAAATGCAAGTATAGCCGTATACTGTAGGTAGGTATATAAACAAACTTAAATATGTATAAGATTGAAGTTTAAATTCCAACTACTGAATTATTTCTCCTTCAACAGTTGATAGGTAATGATAAATAATTTATAATTTTTTTTTAAATTCCTTCTGCGATTTTGATAAATAGATATTATTGCTTTTGGTATTTAGGTACATTGTTTACTCAAGTAATCTCACGAACTACGATACATGGCATTAAATGTATACATTTTTATAAGAAGATACTATTATAAATAAATATATATTTGTTTAACTCGTTTATACATTTTTAGGTCTGGTTACCATCTATGAAATATTGAGTAACTATACCTAGTGATTAGATTATATTTTAAACAAAAAACATCCATCCGCAATAAATATTTACTCTGATGAGCGAATACGCGTATATTCACGACGATGTTGCAGTAATCTTTAACTTTAACCACTAAGACTATGGTCGTGTATACAGATTTAATCTTGAGATTAAGTAATTCTTATGACTCATCACTCTAAACGGTGTATAGACCATAGATTATTACTTAAAATTCCGTTAAGATTTGTGAAAAATTTAAACCAATTAATGACCATGTGTAATAGACCAAAATCCAATTACTAATATAAATAAATAGATAGGTAGGTATATAAATACAAATTATACAAATAAAAATAAATAAAATTATGTTGTACGTCAAGCTACATTTTAAATTCTGTAAGCTTGATACATGTTTGATGTCTTAATACTTTTCAACTGTCATTGATTTCTATATAAGATAATGTAAAATTAAAATTCTCTTAAGTTTAATACAAGTGATATTATTATAATATTCATGAAAGGTAAATTGATTAGTTAACATTCGTCGTAAAACTGATAAAAGAGTAATGAATTAATTATATAAACAGTATTCTTATATAATTAAAAATATTATTATTGACATAATAACATTGAAATATATAAAATAAAATATTTTAAATGTTCAATTCAAAACAAAAAATACGGTTGGTTATTTTTATTAAAATGCATGATAATTGGCAATATACATTTCTCCTTAAAAATTTACTGAATATTTTTACTGCAGAAGGCATGTTTGCAATAAAATTTAAAATAATATATAATACAATTATGATAACCAGAACTCGAGACTTGTATCTGCACTATAAAACAACTAAATGTGCGCTATAATATGCAATAAAAAAATTATCTTTATCGATGGATTTACATTGCCCTTAACTTCTTTTTCCCCTTAATACCTTGTTATGACTTATGAAGACATAATAACATTATTATATGACACTCTCGTATAATATGGATCATTTTCATGTATTAAGCGCTTTAACCAATTATACCGTATAAGGAGCTGTATCGTTTTAAATAATTATCTGTCGGTATTAACAAAAAAAAACCAATATATTTTTATCTGACGGTTATCACATAAAAATAGACGGAAATAATTTAGAAGAATGTGTAGGTACATTTACAACGACAGGCAGCCGTACTAAAGTCCAAAACCAAATTTTCGAGGTGTGATCATAAAAAACGACGGTATCAATGGAAATTCTTCAATTTAGCAAAATTAAAACAACAAACCTTGAAATGTGCAAATAGAAACACTAAAAATGTTTGTTTCTGGTACAATTACCGAGCCTTGATGACAACATTATTGTTAAGTACCTAAACGTTAAGTGGAAATCAGACACCAGTTTTCCCTACCTACTTATTATTTACACTTGCTTGATATGAAATTAAACGAATTTTACATTATACAGTATAAATGTATAATATATGGAAAAAGAACTAATAATAAATTTATGAAAATAAAAAATAAACAAAAATCAATAGTTTGATGGAAATTAATAACTATTAAATTAATTTAGTCATAAATCAATTATAAATGTGTTATAACTTATAATTATATTATACGTGATATACCTAAAGATACATAATATATAATACACAGTGATCCCAATTTTAGGTCCCCGATAACATAACAATACAATAAGTATCGATTTTAGAGTTTTCTATTTTGTTATTTCAGCAAGTTTTAAATTCTATTTTTGTTAAATTTGTTAAATGACCAAAATAATTTAATTACACTACGAAATTAAGCACTAAAAAATTTAAATACCGAAAGTACCTATTAGTATTTTTTTTAAAAATTGCTTGCGTCACAGTATTGAAATGATCACACGAACAAAAACTAAGAAGCATTATTCTAAGACATACATTTCAGTTATTTACTTATTTAAGTCACCCAATAAATTGAGAAGGGTTAATTTTGGCCAATCTTTAAATGTATTAAGTATAAACATTATATTCACTACATATTTTTAATTTAGGGACAAAAAGCGTGATTTCGTTGTGTGCTTGCGTTTTTATTAACACTGTGAGGCGCTCACGGTATTATATTATACATTGCTATAACTACGGTTTGTCCCAAAAATTATGTATTTACGGTTCAAAACTTATTTTGTAAAAATAAAATATGATTTTTATTTACATTTTAGTTTGTATTTAACTTAAAGCGAATGTATACAAGGCATGAAATAAATATAATTAATCAATAACTAAACTTACCATTGTATGTATATTTTATCATTAGAACCAATTCCTTTGCTCTCACATCCTCTAAACTCTACAAGCATAACTAGACATGCTCATCACTTTCAATATACTATTTTTACTAATGTGATAAGCGAATAAAGAAAATTAAATAAAACGCGTGGGTCGTGGGTACATTACGATATCGAAAGTCCAACCAGTAGAACTAGTTAGCCATAAATTAAGAAGGTACCACTACCTATAGTGTATTAAATATAATTCTATTTTAATAGTTTATTTTCTTGATAATAATTCGATTCTTAAATCAAGTAGGTATACACAACAATATAATACTAATATACATTAAATCAAACACGATTACGCAATCATACAGAAATTATTGCTATCTTTCCGAAATGTCAAATTTAACGAATAATATTGGTCATATTTAACTGTAGAGATGTTTACTTGAGTATCTAAATTGTTTTAATATTTGAAAACATTAAAAATAATAATTCAGTTATAAACGACTTTGTTCAGGGAATTTTCACACCGATGTTATTGCTGAAAGTACCTTCGTCTCACACTCTCACATTAATATAATGTAGTTATAACTTATAACTTATAAGTATTACCTATCTGTATAATATATTTTTTTCACTCAATTTCTTATTTTTACGTTTTTTATTTTAGTATTAAGTTTCATACCGGTTTCAATCGGTGCACCAGTATTTCAATAGTATTGATTTTTTAGTAGGTAAGTACTTCGATTTTTGATATTTCTTTTGATACAAATTACACTTCATAACTTGCGTCACCCGAGTTATTCAAAAATCTAACTTATTTCTCATTGAGACATTAATACTTTTTTGGGATACTTGTTTGGTAGTTTTACAATTAAACGCTATTTTTGGTATACATCAAATAAATAAAAATAGGTATGTACAAATTAATGAAAATCGAGTAAGTATCTATATCTTTTAATTTCCCTGAAAATCTTACCTATGGAAATTTCACAGTTGAATTTTTTAATAAACATGAGATAAGAAATAGTTATTAATTATTAATTATTTTACTATTCATCAGATAATAAATTTAGAAAAAAATACCGTATGTATAAATTATATTATTTATTACGATAATATTATGATTGTATCTTATATATTCAATATTCCAAAACTGTGATAGATAATGATGTAAACACCGTTGATTATTCGGCACTTGAAAATTAAAAATCCTCGAGTGATCATTGATTTGTTAGGCTTTTTAGGCACGCAATTATGTAAACAAAATGTAATGGTTCTTTACAGTCCTCCAGGACAATAACGAATTGGAGTTGCCTTAAAAGGTTTTGTATATGCAATATTATTTGACGATTTGTATAGATGTTTGTATTCTTTTGTTGTAACAATATTTTGCTGGTTTGAAAAGTAATGGTTTAAAATCGAGACAATACGAAGGTCTAATTTAATCTTAATTAAAATATTAATGAGATAAGTGTATTACTTTAAAAAAAGCATAGAACGAAAAGTGGGAATTCCGAGTAGGAAGTTTACTTTCTAATATAATAGTATTAATGAGTAATGACTTTATTGAGATTGAATATCATTATAAAAAAAAATGTATGATGTTATATTATTTACTAACGTGGCCTCGTTCGATGTGTTTAATCTATTTTTTAACTGTTCCCAATTATATCCTTGTATTGAGGATCGAAAAAAATATATTTCATAGTCAAACACCTACTAACAAGTCATATTAGTTGGTTTCTCATGAAGTATGCTTAATGTTATATTAAAAATATTAAAAAGTTATACAAACAAAAATGTAATAATTACGAAATAAAAGTTGCATTATGTTTTAAATAGTTAATAAGTTTAAACCATTTTTCAGAACGTAAAACCACACTTTTCTAATATATCATTATTTATAAGCTATAATGCTGTATAATATATAGCATTATTATATAAAAATATATATATTTTATTAAGTTCATTTTTACTACCAATACATAATGAAGCTTCAAATATAGTATGTCAACTACAAATTTGACAAACTAAATAACATATATATTTTTATGGTTATTTATGAATTATGCTAGGTATCTACAGGTAGGTAAATTTAATGTATTTATGACCGATATTTTAAGTAATATAAAATATCTATTATGTTAAGGCTTAATATTTTTACTGGTGGCCGACCATACACAATAGTATTGTAATTATTTGAATTTCTAGAGCTCTAACATTATATTATATATGTGTGCAGTGGTGTACGAGGGGTAGTCGTAGTTCCACTAGTTCTAGAGTTTTGAACCCCCTAAAATGTATTCTTTTTACAAAAAAATCTCATTTATTATCATAATCAATACATAGAGTATATAAATTGTTGGTAATTTTTAATAGATATAAAATAAAATTTAAAATGGTAATAAAACCGAGAATCATAGTTTTAGTTTTCTTTTTGTCTGAAATAAGAACATTGCTAAACGTCTACCACAATCGTTTTATCAATAATGATTACCACGTTTATAACGACACAAAAAAGATCTATAGATGACCAGGTCAAATACGTGAGCTAAATTTCAGACTTAACTTTATAATTGTTTTAACCAATTATACGAAAAACTGTGTAGCAAAATAAGTGAAAATGGGGATAATGCTTTGGGTCTGTGATTAATCTAAGTACAAACCCTAACCAGACTAAAATTCTGTGTACGCTACTGTAGGTGTGATCAATAGCTCATAATATAAAATGAAAACCTTGTTCGAAGCAAAAATGACAATAATGTAAATACCGATAAGAAATAGGGTGTAATACTATAATCTAATATTTTGATTACTTTACATTTACGATTCACATAAGATTTATTGCAAGTATAATTGCGTATATTTTTTCAATTTTAAGTGAAAAGCTGTTGGGCTATTTTTTTAATAAAAATTTAAAAAAAAAAGGTTTACGCTTAATGCTCAATACAATAGAAGCATGCATATTAAAAAACGTAATATTACTTACTTGTCAGCTTTTTTTATTAATTTTTTGATCGCCAAATAATTGTCAACGCCAGGTAACTGTAACATTTTTATACAGAGTTCTGGTTCCCATTTTGAAAGGTTTACACCATTTCTCATGTCGGCCAGCAGCTTTGACCCACTGAACCTATTTTTCTCATTGTTAATTGTTGTGCCATTGTTAGTCTTCACAAGATTCGCTAATCTCATCCACTGGTTTTGCGTAGTCATATTGTATCTTAAACATAATTTATAAAAACTATTTAATTATTACTATACGTATATAATATATAGTATGTTAATTGTTTGATGATAAATTATTATTTCACCATTATCACAGCTATAGTTTTTAAACTTAGTTAGATATACAATGCCTATACATGTCAATATGTCATGTATTATAATCTTACTACTACCTATGATGTAAGTATAAGTCATTTTTAAATGCTTTTTTTGTTTCAAAATAAATCTACGTGATTGTGAAATTGATGTTATCATATATACACATCTAATAATAAAAAAAATCAATGCCTGGTTGCAAAACAAAAAAGATTTAACAAATTTAACTGTTCATTAAAATATATATATACATAATGAACCAAGTACTGTGATGGCACTGATGGCAGACAATATTTAATGTTTGAGGGACTGTTAAATGTTTACGATCGATATGAATGTACCTATATAATATGATATATCGTATAAATGGCTATCGTATAATGTAATTTAATCTATGCTATACATTTGTGGTATAACTATTATCTAGAAGAGCGGCAACAGGTGCAATATTAACGATAAATACATTTTTTATTTTCTTATTCCAACGCTGTAGGTATATGATAGAACAAAAAATGAACCTTGACATTTTAAAAAGCAAAAAACTAAAAATAGTTGTTTTTCAAAAATGTTGTTTTTTAATGACTTCAAACAATATAAATACATATTTTAAAAACCATTGATACTTTTCAAGATAATGAGTGCAAACTACTTTAGTTATCAGGATTTATCTTGTAAATGCCATGCCACAATTTTGCGACTCATTTATCAATGATAAAATTATATAATAAAGGGGGGAAAATTCATATTCACATAACATCATTAGTCGCAAAATGGTGGCATAGCATACCTAGTAGCTATAATTATAATACCTAAACGCCAGAAAAATGTGTTTGTTTTACTGACTTACCGCAATGAAAGACGATCTACTCTAAAACTGAGAATATAGTTATTTACCGCCAGAATTGACCTCTCTGTTTACCGTCAACCTGACCGTGCCAAGTTATCATCCACCATCGGAAAGTACGATGTACATTTTAGCTTAATTTTTTTATACCTGCACATTTCTTTTTACCACAAATTTGAATTATTAAATGTATGAAATAAAAATAACTATAGTTTTTCAATTCATATATGACATAATATCTCTTAATAGAGATGTTAATATTTGGATACGATTATAATATGAACGTGGAAAATTGAAATCTTATATCATAAATAGCAGTGAAAAAATTCTATTTTGGCGGTAAAAATTAAAACATAAAAAATAGGTACAAATTAATAAAAACTTAAAAACTACTATGTAGTACAAAAACACAAATCGATTCTTTGCAATATTGCGCACATGTCCACGTGGACATCAGACGCCGTCTGTACATATCGTTGTGTGGAAAAAAATTAAATTGAATTCGCTCGTTAAAAAATATAACGAGCTCATATAAAATACGCAAGTAGTGGTGACGATGACGTAATAACAAGTGGCTGTTGATAAGTGTGTGGGTATGTATGAAATAAAAATCAATTTAGAGTAAAAAAATAACGTTTCAAGTTTCAACCAGTCCACAATGTAAAATTATTTTTGCGTTTATGGTCACAATTATTGACTGACGCTGCATAGAGACTTCGACGACGATATGTGTGTTTCTTATCATTGTATTACATCGTGTGGCACTAAAGCTGTCGTCCTAATTGTTGGTTAAATTTTTTTCTCCTCGAATTGGAGGCCGAACGACAATCGTTCATACAACACCCCACGTGAAGTCTGTTTATTTCAAACATTCATATAATATTATACACATGACAGCACAGTAATTATTATATTGCTGTTCTTACGCCAACCAATACCCATCATGTTACATACATATACTATAACCATTAATCAACCTTCGTCGAGGCAGACTAGTTAAATACAATAGACTATATAATATGGAGCACAATCATGGATATATCATTATAGATTCCATCGCAATATCTACGTGTCAGAGTTATGCGTAAAGTAGGTGCTGAAATGAAAACAACAATGACCGATGTCATGTATATTATCATCATGTTATATTGAGGTACTCGGTCTTCTCGACCAAAAAGTTCCTGTCACAATTAGCACGTGTACTTTTATTAATATTTATAACTACCTATATTGAACACCGCACCTATAACCTTACATATTTATACAATTGTACATAGTAAATCATCGTTGTATAATCAAGCCTGGGCATAAACGCGTTAAAAAGTTAAAAGTTAAGTTAATTTTAACTTTTGACTTAACTTTTTTAAATTTAATTTTCATTAACTTAATTTTTAATTTAACTTATTTTAATTGATATTAACTTAATAAATAACGAGTTACTTTTAATCAAATTCAAGTTAAGTTAATTTATAAATAATTAAATAATAAAAATAAAAATTATTATTGATATTACATAACCATTTACTAGAATAGGGAATTAAAAATATAGTTAAATCAATTTCTTAAATAAATATTTTACTGAAGTATAAAGTTGGCTATATTCTCTAACAGTTTTAGACTTTTAGTACCCTGAAAAAGTATTCAGAGTTTAAAATTAAGTACATTCTTAAATACCATGTTATTTTTATTTAATAATTTAAAAAAAATGTATAGTACGTATCTGTATTAGTGTATTAATAAATCAAAAGGTTGTATTTGTTTTGGCATTTTCAATTTTGTATTTTTTTCGTACCTACTTCATAATTCTATTAATTCAGTACCCATGCATAGAAAAGCTATTGGCTATTTCCTGTGTTCAATAATATTTATGATTTTTATTATTTAAACCATATTACTGGGTATTTATAAAGATATTATAAAAAAAAAATAACTTAACTTGACTTAACTTAAGTTAATAAGTTAATTGAAAATGTTCATATAACTTTTAAAGTTAAAAAAAAAATTAGGTTAACTTTTAACTATTAACTGAGTTAAAATGTTTTACATTAACTTAACTTAACTCAGTTAAAAATTATCATTAACTTGGCCAGGCTTGGTTGTATTATTGACGGTGAGATTTATATTATATCATACCTAGGTGGCTGCGGTACCTAACTACTGGTCGCGATGAAGTCAACTACAGACCTAATCACGCGTTCGTATATTATATTTGTATTTCTGATGACATACCGGATTCTGCGATTTGTATTTTGTATCATTACACGTCAAATTATAATAACTAAATCATAATATGTGTTAGACGATGTTATGCCGATATTATTAATTTAATATACCTACATGGCTACATATAATACATAACGTCATATCGTACAGCACATACAAAACAACATTAATTAAAAAGAGCAGGTAAGTAGATGTCACTAAGCTGTACAGTAGATTACAAGTGGGTCATTGTACAATGGATTGTATTGGACTTGAATTCAATGAAATAATATCATCGTATAAGAAAAACGATTCTTAGCGGAGACGGTTTGTCAGTCTGGATATTTTATATTGTTATTATTTATTTTATCATGTAAGTTGAATTAATATGATAATATTATAATTTTTATTCATTTCTATGGTGTTAAACAAAGCGTTAGAAATTAAAATCCCATTTTTAGCGTTTTTTCGTCATTTTTCGGTGGTTTTTCCCGTGGCATTAAACAATTATTGAGAAAATCGAAAAATGACCTCTCTAAAGTACCACCTTGATCCAATTTGATAAAATATAAAGTACTATATGTTGAAATTGAAGCACTCCTTCTGGTAGAAATTTTGTATACAGGATATTAAAAAAAATAAATAAATAAATAAACACCATTGTAAAACCAATAGCTTCCTCGCTCATCTCAGAATCTAAAAAGTGTTTTATTTTAATTAAAAGTAATTTTCTAAAATACGGTTTTATTGCGTATTTAATTTGTCAATACTTAATTTAATATTATTTTGTTTATTTATTCATCATTTGCAGGCCATTGGTTCATGCATTGTGACATACATTTAAAGAAAACAGTTATAAAGAGATAAAATCTAAAATATTAATATTATACTGTTTATCAGAAATTTGGTGTTCATATTTTTCTTAATTCTAGAATATCCTATTGTCTAAAAAATATTATATTTGACAACGGCTATATATTGATTTATGGTGTTTTTATTCTCATATACAGTTTACAACCACACTGTTATACGTTTTAACGTTTGTATGATATATTAATAGGTAGGTATAGTTGATTTCACAATTTTATTGATTGTAATAAAATAATCACTATTCACTAGATATAGCGCCACTGTAAAAAAAATAGAAAAATAGACGAATTTGTTCAGAAATACCTATAACATTAAAGTGAAACATTTTTAGTTATGGCCATTTAGTACAGACATTGCAGTTATGTACACATTTTAATACCTATGTCTATAAGTATAGAATTTTAACTTAATTATATTAATAGCTAGTACGATAGTACCTATACTAATAATAATACGAATTGATTCTCATTCTTAAACAATACTGTCTCCGTGCATTGTCCATACCTACCTACTATGATACGCCTTTTATAATATATATAATACATATATAACATTCATATTATATACTTGAATGAGTACAAACTATGAATTCCTGAAGCGTTGGGCCTCTTAAATATAGTATGTGTGTATGTGTGTATACAAGTAATATTAAATGTCCCACAAATATTTACATTGATTACAATCAAGTTTTACCTACTTAATAAAAAAGGTCATATAACGGGATGTATTGTTCTTGTTTTTTACAATCAAATAGAAATAACGAAAAAATAATTAAATTGAATCTGAATATATATATTATATATATAGGTACCATACCTAAATAGTTTATATATATATATATGTACTACTACTATACATATAAGTATATAACTACATTACCAATGTAAATAATATATACACGAATAATTCATGAGTCACTGGTAATATAATCTAACATAAATCGCGTATTTTTCCTATATTTGACACGCAATAGTACAATGCTGCAATATCTACCAGCTACCAGCTATAATACTGCGTGTATACACATACAACTTTTATCGTCATTTTCGAATAAGATATATTTAGTTAATTTTATGGAAAATATTCGACGGTATACAGATTAGTTTTGTTAAATTTCAGAAATCTAATTACCTATTTTAAAAATATCCAATAGGTAGTGTTTAAAAATGTTCAAAGCCATTATTCAGGTTGGAGTATTGGTCCAGGTCCTTGTAAGCTGTAACGGATGAAGTTTTGAATTTGAATTCAATGATAATTGATAAATCATAGTATAAGAAAAAAAATTCTGATCGGAGTGTTTCAGACGCCTATTTCTAATGGTAAGTATTGTATAATTTGTTTTAACATTACGCACAACAATTTGTAACATATTTTATCATGTGTTATTGCTATGAACTTATAAGTCAATACGTTTATATAATTTTCTGGAATAAATAGCACAAATAATTAAATAGAATAATAATATTATATTATATTACTAAAATACTAGGACCTATCTACCGTGATAGTGGGATACTTGGCTCCGAGGGTTAAACATTGCTCCAAAAAAAATATATTTGTACAGAATTTCATAATAAATAAATAATAACAAACTAATGATTATTAATACAAATTGGCTTACTTATAAATGCATCATTCTAGCCGAATCTTTTGTCCTTCTCGTAATATTGTCAGAAATGCTTCAAACTTTTTAAGCGGAATTAAAATAATTTGTTTTGGGCACACACCGGCGGCACCGCATGTTTAAACGCTTCATTATACAATTTGTTATTTATAATTTATTTTATGATAATTAGTGATTTGAAAAAATGTGAAATTAGTGTAAGTACATAATGTCGAAGTCATTTGTTAAAAAAACATATTAGGTACAATAATAATTATATAATATGCGCGATGGTATTTATACGTGAGCTTTTCAATGTCAAACTGGTTTGAATTAATAAATAATTAATTGAACTTGTCATAAGTGCCACAATGGTTTGAAAATATAGCATTTGGTTGTTTTATCATATTGAATGTCAATGTTACATCTTTAAAAAAATAAATATTACAGGAGTCAAGAATCATATAGAAAGGTAGGCACCTAGTTGATATTGAAATAAAATTATGACATTTCTATGAAAACTTGCAGATTAATATAATATAATAATATTATAATTATCAACTTGTAGAGTAGATATATCTAAAACTTGTTATTCTGTATTTTTTTTTCGAAATGATTATTGTAATTATTATCAAGCAATATTATATAGGTTAAATTCTGTGTGTATTGAAAGCCCATAATGTGAAGTGGGGATCATCAATTGAGGTATAATATTATTATGTAATATGTATATATATATATATATATATATCTTGTTCAATAACCGATTAAATTGATTGAAAATAACACTACAATTTCCGATAACATGTATTTTAGCAAACATCGTTAATTAAATTAAATTAATTAGTTTTGCCTTTTGGTCTCATATTATTATTATAAATTAATAATCAAAATGATTTTGGTCACATATAATTAATTATAATCAAAATATTATATAATAATCCGTATTTTCGAAAACAAATAATATGATGTGTACGGTTTTCATACTTTATAAGCACATAGGTATAGTTATATACTCATATTGTATATTATTATATACCTAAAATATTCTTTTCCTACAAAAATTATATTTTAAATTTTAATACAGGAATAATCAACCATCGCTAAATCACTGGGTAACTGAAGTTTATCACTATGGTTTATAAATAATATTATATACGCTGATTCTTTAGTAGACTCTTAAGTCTTAGATGAGTTAAAGTGAACGCCAAACCAACTGTAATTTGTACATTAAAATGGTTTTTCCCGGAACAAGGGAACAACGGGGACAGTATTAACAGTGGCTTTACCAAGTTTTCACGATACATAATGAAGGCATTTTTTATTATTTAAAGACAATCAAAATCGTTCATTTGTGAAAATTAATTATTAGATTCTGAGCTGAACGATGAATGTATTTATTTTACAATGATATGTGTTGCTGTTTTTTATATGTCACCTTTTGGAACCTATAAGTAAAAATGCTTCGATTTTCTATTTCAGCAATTATTCTAGTAGGAAAGTGAATCTAGTTAGTACTTTGAGGGGTAAAAAGTATAAACTCCCAGTAGTTTTCAAAAGCGTCTGATAAAAGAAAAAAACTTTAGGAAAAATGGTTTTTTGATAAATTCCATCTTGATTTTGGTGTAACTCTAAAAAAACAACAATAGGTACATGACATTTTTACCAAATGTTTATATTCGAACTTTTTATACATAATTAACATTTTCACTTTTTTTGAGCTATTTATAGTAATAAGAAAATTTCGATTTTTATTAGTTAATTTTAATTACTGTCAATAAAAAATGTTCACTTGATCAAAAACCTTGATACCTAATACAAGGTTTCTCATAAATTGTTGTAAATGGAAATTAAATAAAAAATCGAGCGTAAATCCACAATATTTTTTTATGAGTGTTTGATGTTTTTTCAACATTATATGTTCACCGGATTTCTCATCTCTTATTTTGTTGTAAATCAATAACAAATAATCTTAGATACTCTAACTGTACACCAAATGTTTATTTTATGATTTTCTATACATGATAAAAATTTCAAAATATTTCTAATCTTTTTTGGCTATTAATTATAAACATTTACAATTTTTAATTACTTCTAGTTTTTTTTTATAAATTTCGATAAAACTTGTATCGTTGAGTCAAAAAGCTTGAAAACTTAATCCAAGGTTCCTCATATGTTTTATAATAGTAGTTAAAAAAATATTAAAAATACATTGCCTGCTTTAAAATTAAACACAATTTAGTACCTATATAATATTACTAGCCGTCCCGACGTTGTCCAGGCCAAAGATTTGTATTTTTAATAAATATATTTGTACCAAATGTTTATACCATATTTCTTCTAATTATAATATTAATATAATATGTAACGAATTGCAAACATTTAGATTGACAAAAAAAATGTCTTTTTTCGTATGTTAAAAAAAATCATGTGTGACCTACACTTTACCTATCTACAACTTATATGAGTTGAAAAGTCAAGCTGTATACACCCTCCAATTTTCAATTTCTTATATAATATTACCTCCTATAACCAATAGCAACAATTTATAAACAAAAATGTCTAGGTATCGTAAATCTCAAAATACCTGTTTAAGCACCTCTCCGGAATGAACCAACTGGGTCTATTGTGAATCTAAACCATTCAGAAAAACCATTTCAGGCAAATTATTATTTAAAACCTTCCCCGTTACTCGACCGATTCATTAGTGTTACCTAACGGTATTAAAATAAGTACTTCTTTTCGGGATATGCTCGTACATAGGTACAAAAAAAGGACAGTGTTTCTCTACTAAATTATGCATGTATATTATATACATACCTATAAACTTTCCTCTTAAATCACTTTGTCAATTAAAAAAAAAAACCGCATCAAAATCCGTTTCGCGGTTTTAAATATCTAAGCAAACACATGGACAGCCGCGGGACTTTGTTAAAATAAAATCAATTATTATTTTTTTTTTTAATTTCAATATTTTCTATTTATTTGTGTCCATAGCAACATATTAAACAACAATTTCTATCGTAAATCTCAACATTCCTGTTTGAGCCCTTCCCGGGGGGTGTTTCTCTTCTATATTATGCTTATTATTATATACATATAAACCTCCCTCTTGAATCACTCTATCAATTAAAAAAACCGTATCAAAATCCGTTGCGTAGTTTTAAAGATCTAATCATACAGAGAGAAAAAGGGAATTTGTTTAACAATATGTTAAGAAAGATAATATATTAAATTGGGCATAAATTCACTTAAGCTACCCAGCATTTTTTTTAAACAATTTATTTCAACGAGTTAAGAACGACGGTGCAAAAAAAAAATATTTGGAAATCATTTTTTTGGAAGATATATATATCTTTTCAAAATTTGCGATTTTATGTTAACACGCATACGCACAACAATTGTACGCTTATTACTTTAGCCACTTATGTAAGCACGTAAAAATCTTGAAAATTAAATACAACATTCGTCCTAAGTTTTTTTGTTCTTACTGGAATAAAATAAAAAGTTTAGCGTTTACATACAATATTTCATTTTCATGCGCGTTTGAAGTTCAAATTTTGATGAAATTGCAAAATATACCTATTAGTAAATAAATAGTATATTGAAATGTATAAAATACAATTTTTTATAAAACACTATTGGCTAAATATTAATCATAGAAACTTGAAACATTCCACTAAAACAGTTATTTACAACACTTATTTTCTATACACAATGTTATTTTCAACATTTTTAGATTTTAAATTGGATTTAAGATATTTAAAGGCTCTTGAAATTGTTAATTTTTTTTCTGCTTGACTTTTAATAAATAAAGTAAGAATTTATTCGAAAAAGTTTAAATAAAACAGTTGTTTTTCAACCAATTTAAAAATATTAAAAATACAAGCGTCCACTTTTTTTTACAAGTGTTTCGAAGTCATGAAATAAACAATCATAGGTACGTCGTTGTAGAAAAATACACCGATGATCGTATATTGTGTACGTATAGTGCTCTATCAATAACGCCGTGAAAGTACCTACGTGCTAAGTACCTAGACTTGACCATTACTTTACATTTTTACGTTTGAAATGTATTAAATATAATATATTATCAGATATATGTAAAATGCATGATTATTGCGGCAACGTGGGGTCTAAATATAAAATGGAAAACTTTTTTTTTTATTGAGCTTGAGCCCGGCAACGTAGGCCATTAGCTATTTTTTACTATAATATAAACTTTATTATAGTGTATTTTATAGAAATATCTAGGCATAGTATTGCAGGTATATATTAATATTTTATATTGGTAGGTACTAAGTACCTATCGGTGGCAAGCCAGCTGGAGAAACTACTAATAAAAATTTTATTTAATAATTTATCAATATTTTTTTATGTTTCCAATTTTATTATTCTCATCATATAGTTATATAATTATATTATGTAAGTACTTGGATAAAATTAATCATTGTACTTTTCATGTAGGGATTGTAATAATTATTTCTAACAGGTAGGTAATAAAAAAAATTACAGAAAAATTATAACTATTTGGGCAAATGGTTCGTGTATGTAATATGTATTATGATAAATAAAATTATATAATTTATATTAC
Organism: Acyrthosiphon pisum; assembly: GCF_005508785.2. Taxonomy (NCBI): domain Eukaryota; kingdom Metazoa; phylum Arthropoda; class Insecta; order Hemiptera; family Aphididae; genus Acyrthosiphon; species Acyrthosiphon pisum. The sequence continues at coordinate 10,202,515 of NC_042494.1, forward strand.
AATAAATATTTGCAATTTGTTGTTTTTAGATTCTGAGCGAGGCGATGAATTTATTGATTTTATAATGATGTATTTTTTTTTTTTGTGTCTGTTATCACCGTTTTGGGCAGTAACACTGCTTCGATTTTCAGTATCTTGTTCAATGAGAAAGTGAATCTAGTTAGTAGTTGGTGCATTCGGGGGGTCAAAATATAAATTCTCAATAGTTTTAAAAAGCGCATGGACAAACAGAATAAAAATAAAGGAAAACGGTAATTTTACGCAAAATCGGTTTTCGACAACATTTATTTTGGTTTTTGGGTGTAACTCTAAAACAAATAACTGTAGATACATGCAATTTTCACTGAATAAACATTCAGCGTTTATATTTGCATTTTCTATACACGATACAATTTAAATTTAATTTGTATGGTCAAAAAGCTTGAAAATTTAATACAAGCTAGGCTTCTAATATAATATTGTTATAATGACAATTAAAAATATTAAACATAGTCACATTTTTTTTATAAGCATTAAAAGTTCGAATTTTGACAACATTTATCAAATTTAAAATTTAAAATTTTGTAGTTAAAAATTTATAAAATGTTTATATTTCATAGTTAAGCATTGGAGATTTAAAACAATGTTCCACGTGAGTAGGTTATTCTTCCGTAACCAAAAAAATCTTAAAAATAAAACACAGTTTTTTTTATAATTATTTGATGTTCAAATTTTTGGCGAGATTACATATTAAATAACCAAGAATGACGATTTTAGTAATTATGTTGTAGTTTTAAATTTTATAATATTAATTCAACTTACATGCTACCGTATGTATACCTTATTATAATAAGTAATAACTAAAAACAATTTATCCACATCCACAATCCACACTTACAAACCATTACCGTCCAGAATTGTTTTTCGTATACAATGATATTATATCATTGAATTCAAATTTAATACCATCCATCATTCAGTGACTGATTTGTATTTCCCATTTCAACAATTAACTAAAAAATATTTTTATTGATAAACCATTATAGTATTATTTTACATGATTTTAATGTTTAATCATAATCTCCATATTTTGTTTTATTCTATGTACATCTATAAAGTAGAAATATATTATAAATATAAAATATTTTTTTTATATTAACTTTTAACTTATAAAGTTTAATTTATAATTTGTTAACTGTTAACTTTTAACTTATAGATCTTGTGTTCTCTTAACTTAACTTAACTTGAGTTAATTATTTTCATTAACACACCCACCTTTGGTTTTTAAAATATAATGGCACAATATTACTACATACACATTGGTGAAATAAAAAAATTAATATTAAAATTATAAATTAGTTTTAAATGTAAAAAAAAAAAAAATAAAAATCACAAATATCGTATAGTATATGCTATAGCCTTTAAAAAAATTGGAATATCTCTTTCCCCCCTTGAATATTCTTTACATATATTTTTTAATTTATTTTGTAACTCTGCATAAATCTTCGATTTTTTTTTCTTTGGTAATGTCCCCAATGCATTTTGGGCTAATTTTATTTCGTCATTCGCTACCACCAGTCGGATTTTCACTATCAATACCCATATAGAGGGATGGCAATGTCCCACTAACATTGAAAATCTATGATTCCATCCCTCAGTTTCATTATTAGTCCAATCACCGTCGTTCAATGTGATATTATGTACATTCCATACATTCTATACTTAATAACTTCCATGTTTTATAAAAAAATACGGTTATATATCACGTATTCACGACGCATTTGGAAAATATGCACCCCGGGGCAACGTATTTTTGCCGCCCCCCCCCCTCCCCTACCAAAAAAAAATAATAATAATATATGCAAATTTATTAAACATCATTCAAACTTTGAAGTTATGTAAAAACTTTTCCTCCAAAAGGTCTTTTTCAGCTTTTGAAATCTTCTTCGTGCTTGTCTAGTAGCAAAATTATTAATAACATTGTTAAATTTAGTTTTGTTGTAATGTCATTTTCAATATTTAGGATTGCCAACGCATTTAATCTTTCCTCTTTTTTATTTGATC
>NC_042494.1:10204657-10205039 GCF_005508785.2 Acyrthosiphon pisum
TTGGCGTAGGCAGTATTATAGGCGTATACACGTTGGATACGTTGGATTTGTTGGGATAAGACTAGCCAAAACCGTATGGGCTGTAGTTGCGTACGCCTTTGCAAAGTTTGTTCTATGCATATTATATTATCGATATAAGTAATATGTATATTATATATACATAATATAATATAGTATATATATATAATATAGGTACATCAATGCGTAGAATGTCGTATTTGGACAGAAATACAAGATTAAGGGCCGTATTCATAGCCGATGCTTAAGGATAAGTATTGCTTAAGCTATGCTTATGACTCAAATGAGATTCTTAAACGAGACTTTGGCTTAAGAAAAGAAAAAGTATTACTTAATTATGGTTGGTCGAGACCTACCTTAAGCA
>NC_042494.1:10205089-10247845 GCF_005508785.2 Acyrthosiphon pisum
TGGGGGGCACACTTTACGCGAGTAACTATTTTGCTGACATGTCTGTTTACTTAGTCATGGCTCCATACATAGTATATGACCTAAGTAGTATACTATCGGAAAATGTTATTAATAAATTGTATTAAATATTAATCAGAATTTGACTCACACATGTGAGCGATGAGCACTGTATTGGATGCTTGATGTGCGTATGCGAAAGACTAACCGTCGCATGTTTAACCATTGGTCGTTTCAAATTGATAAAAATCGTACATTTCTCTTCGTTTATGAGCAGTTTATTTGTTTAATACAAAGAATTGTTGCTATTAATATGTGCTTCAAACTATCGGGACATAGGTCTAAAAGAATTATATTATCTAAGATATATTATAATCATTTATGAAAATATTTAACTGTGGCAAGTTAAGTTAATTCAATTGAATTGCCTTCAGTTAAAAGTTAAAAGTTATACATTTTTTTTTTAAGTTATAATATTTTTATGTCATAAACAGCCCTTGTTTTTGATTTACACAAACATTTCCCGAGACTATTTTAACACTGTATAAAAAATCTAAATCTAAAAAGAGTCAACGAATCAGTATTGTCTAGCTGGTTCCGCGTGATTTGAAACGAAAATTAAATTAACTGCACGACAATGATAAATAACTATACAAAGTTATTATTTACAACAATAAAAATTTTAACTGAATTAGCCAATAAATTAAAAACAAAAATAATTAACTTTTTAACCAGTTATTTCCCACCTTTGACTAATGTATTATGTGTACCTGATTTTTTACTTACATTTTTGATTTAAATCGCAAAGACCACAACTGTAACTACAATATTATATGCACCTAAATATACTACTTGTATAATATGCTTTTCTGCCACCACCTGAATCAATTATCACCACGGATTAGCATAGGGCGTGAATGTATTTGTGAAATAGTGGGAGAGAGATAGAGAGCCGAGAGTGGGAGGGAGACAGCACTCCCTGTCAGTCTGACATAAAAATCGAAAACTAAACGTACGCCGCTGTAATGTAAGCAATGTTAAGTTCAATGTAAAAAAAAGCACAAACGTTATTTCGAATAACATTGTTTGCAATATAGGTATACGTTTATTGTTTGTTTTTAATTATTAATTTTGATTAATATTATAAATGAAAATTATTATGTTTAATGATATTAGATTATTTTCGTTTTCGTTTATTGATTTCGTTTATTTGTTTTTCATTATTTTCCATTATAACGTTATGAATAACGTTTTGAAGCCCTGCAGCAAAGTATACAAAAATTGATATTTTAAACAAAGTTAGGTATAATGTAAGAAGTGACAAAGATTAACCACAACATGTTCAACTGAAAACACAACTATAGTAACTATATATGCACGGGTACATAAGTCTACTGTAATAATCAGTTGGTGTACTTTTCATTTCTGAAATAAAAACTGTATTTTTTGTTTTAAGCTGTTTCAAACTGATCAAAACTATGTCTTAAACAAAATAAATTGTTTGAGTTATGAACAATTTAAAACAGTTTAAAACCGTATATTCAAAATAACTTAAAATAATATGTAATTTACTAATACGCCAATATGCCACGTGTACTAGTATATGTATATGGTTCACTGTTTATTTACTATTTATCTTAACTCTTTAAAGTATTTAAAATGTATTTGAAATATTTTCTGAATAGGTGTTTTCTATGGACATTATATTCTGATTATATTATTAACTATTAAATAAAAACATTTTAAATTTTGTAATTTATTCAATAAAATTAAAAAAAAAAATTTAAAAAAACATGGTAATAGGTAGATATAATTATTTAATAATATAATTTTTTTTCTGAAGAATATCTATAATTATTGATTATTATTAATAATAAATAAAAAAAACACAATATTCACTTACACTGTTTTAAACGTAATATGTGTCAGCATCTCAGATGAGATTTACAGACTGAATACGTAACTACTACAGTAAGAAAATGTTTTTATCGATTTAAAATACTAAGAGAAATTCTTAATATCAATTATTTACGATAAGTAAATTATATTATTATACATAATACATCTTTAGTACTATCTATATTAGGTATGTTATGGTTTATTAGTATGGGGGAATTTTGTTGACGTGCATATGCAAAAACTTAATGTTACAATAAATTCATTATTGAGATCTATATTGAAAAAACTATATAGTTACTATGTTGTGGTGTCTTGTGAAAAAATATTTTATTTACATAATATGTTAGTCTCTTAAGACGATTAAATCTTGATGTATCTACTTTTTATAATAAATAAAACATTTTTAAACTATGTTTAATTTATATTGTATTTAACTGTTTTTGAACTCACCGCTCCCTTTCACAAGCTTGTTTTTTGGGACTGCTTCGTCAAACTACCTACTATTTGTTTTTTTGTTTTGAAATTTATTTTCATTGATAATTGTAGAATTTGTACCTACTACGTAATTGATGATGATTCAATAATAAATAAATATTATAAATATCATTATATTATAATACAGCTAGATTTTTGTTTAATCCAGGAGAATTAAAAACCCTGGTATATAGGACGTGTTAAAAATCAACGACGAGGTTATAAAAGAATATAAATTATTACCTATTGATATTATAGTTACAAAACAAAATTCGATTAGCCATGTACATATAATATTATATAGTCTTTATTAGTATATTAAATATTTTATAACGGAATAACATAATTATTACGATATTATTATTACTACTGTTGTTCTTTACAGGCGGATGTAAGTCTTATGCAATATATATATTATATATGCATGTAATAAACTATGGATAAATTCTCAGTTTTTTTCGCCGAAAATATCGCGAAGGTCGTCGAAAGGACAGATAGGTTAAATTTATATTAATGTAATATAGTATTAATGTTTTCCGATAGCATATTAATTAATTTATATGTACCTAGTACCTACTATTATCATGATTGAGATAAAGTTGTTATTTTGTTTCTGTTTTTGATCTCAATCGTAAAGTCCACCACCGCATGGCGCATATTATACAATAGGTATATACTATATATGTACCTTGTTCCTATATATTACTTGTATATAGTATGCTTTTTCGCCTCGACCCGAGTCAATTATCACCATGGATCTTTGACCTTTGCATAGAGTGTCAGTGTCTGTTTGTGTAGTAGGGGGAGTGAGAAAGAGAGAGTTAGAGGGAGAGCCGTGAGTGAGGGAGACAGCACTCGCTAAATACGCGAACGTCGCCGTATGCCACACGCCCTAGTCAGTCGATAAATTAATGAATTATTATTTATTATGATAATAACTATTTATAAGAAAAGAACGTGTAAATAACAACGATAGTGATGTCGTCATCGTCGTCTATGCACAAATTAACAACTGCAGCTGACCAGCGTTGGTGATTACTGCTACAACCACCACCGCCACTCATAGGCGTGCGCAGACATTTGTGGCAGGGTGGGCCAAGTCAATAAAGATTAATAAACCTGAACTCCGGTGGAAGAAACAATTATACTTTAATTTGCCTACTTGTAAATTGTAATCACCCACTATTTAAGGCACAAATCATTCATATGATAAAAAACAGATACATATTTTTTAAAAATTAAATAAGAAATATTTTAATTGTCAACATGGTTTTAAATTTTAAATACAATTTCGCAATCTGTAATGGTAATATGTTATCAATTTTATTTTTAAAGACATTTAATGTATTATCATTGATTATCAATGTTATTTTTCACCTACTTAATTAATGTTCTATGATTTAAAAAAATCAAAAATTGTGATGTTTAAATCATGTATTACTATGTATACAAATTTCGATACGTCTCGCAGGGTGGGCCACGGCCCACCCGGTCCCCCCTGTGCGCACGCTTATGCCGCCACTACGCCGCAACCGACCCAGACCAATGTTGGTGATTACTGCTACAACCACCACCGCCACCACCGACACATCAACAATATTACTACCATGGCTACAATTTATATGATAACATTACGTGTACATTGATCGGGGAAAACCGTATGCGTATACCATACTAAATAAACCTCGGTATCTAGGTCATTAAGTCATGATACACAATACATTTTATAACAGTATGTATATGCATATTATACTCGTGCTTGGAAAAGCCCGTCCGCAGACTCCCTTTATAAGACAGCGCACGTCCGACGAACGATCATAGTCGCAAACCGAAGATTTCCAACAGACTTCCAACATTCGCTGAACTCGCCTTGTGAAAAAAACACTACACACTCACTCGCCAACATGAATTATCTGGTAAATATTATAATACCTACTGTGTTAGTACCAAGACCGTATACGATTTTAGGTGAAAATATCAAAGGCTGAGCATTGACGAGTTAAAAAGTTAAATTTATTTTAACTTTTTAACTTAACTGTTACCTTCTAAATTTCTTTTTTAATTAACGTGAAATTAACGAATTAATTTTTCATTTTGAAAAATAAGTTGGGTTAATTTATTTTGTTTTTAATTTAATTATATTTCACTATTTCAGTCTATTTCGTTTCCGTGGCAAAACATATTTACCGTGAATTGTTTAAAATTAAAAATGTATATCATTCGAATCTAACTTATATGGAAATTTCTGTATACAGTATAAGCACTATAGTCTATAATTTAGTTTTGGGTTGGAAAAAAATTAAGTACTCTAGCGTTGTATAAACAAATTAACTTTTTTTAACTTAATAAAAAGTTAACAAAAAGTGTATATTAACTTTTAACTTAACTGAGTTAACCTTTATTTAAATTTACTTTTTACTTTTTACTTTTGTTATTGGAGCATTTTAACCTAACTTAACTGAGTTAAAAAAAATCATTAACTTGCCCAGCCTTGAAAATATCCGAGTAGGTATATTCAAAATATTATTGTTATGATTCGATTACCTTTTAAGCTCGTTCTTATAAAATATAAAGTAATTAATATCATACGAATATTACATTTTAATAATAAAAATAGTGTATAATATAGTTGGTACTTGAATATTTTTATTTAAATAATTTTTGTAAAGCATCAAATATTTAAAAATCTACGAATACCTTTAAAAAAGTTTTCAATATTTCTCTGTAGTCTCTTGTACCTACCTAAGTCATAATGTTGTAATGTAGGTTACCTATAACCGGGCTTACTTATCAACGAATAGGTTTTAAATTTTTTTTTTTTACAATTTATAATGTTTCAAAATGAAATACTATTTAAAGTTCTGTGTGATAGCTAAGAAAATATTTTTTTAAATATATAATATTAGTTTAATATTGAAATAATTCACTTTTGACAAAATAATTCATTTTCAGGAAAACATTAAATCATTAGTTATACATTTAATGGATGATTTTTTTTTAATAATTGTTATTTAGAAAATTAATTCTGAAACATAAACAATCATTTACTATAAAATACCTGAGTAAATTTAAAATTATAATTCCTAAAAACTACAAAAATATTATCATTATTGATTGTATATAGGGTAAAGAATTCTAGAACCTATTTTACTTTGTATTACCTACCTAACAATATTTTTAATGATTATATTACTACCTATGTAATCGGATGGTTATTTTTAGTTTTTAAAGTACTTTAACTTCTAGGGGCTAAGAACGGTTGTGGTTGGAACCCATTTTTGATGTGTGACAGGATTTAATGCTACAAGTCCTGGTTGGTCACCCATCTGAGAGAAAACAACTCCGATCGATACGTACACTCAGAGCGTTTTCGCAGTTGAGTGTACGGACCGCGTCACACTGCACCAATATAAGTTATATATAAGAAAACAACGTATACTCCGATATCGCTAAATAATATACCCACTTAATTAGTACCAAAACATTTATTCTGCAACTTAAATAATTTACTATATTTTATTTTATAACTTATAAGTACAACTGTTATATTATGTAAAACTATATGTAACTGTTAACTATTGATTAACTAGGTACTAAATTTGTATGGGGGCCAAGCAATGTGAAAACAGTTCGGCTCCCATGTAGTGATTAACCAGGAGAATAAAGATACCTACTAAATTTGTTGTTTAAATGCATTTATTGTCTTTTCTAGTCAATTGTATTGGTTATTGCATTGGTCGGTTACTCACTGGGTGCACCACAACACGCTCGATATGAATTAGAAGAAGAATCCGAACAGATCAACCCAGAACCTCGACATGATAGCAACGAAAGAAATGGTAACACCCAAAGACAAGTTGCAGGCACTAAAGGGGGTAGAATTCGAAGTTATGGTAACAGCCAAGGACAAGTTGCAGGCACAAAAGGTGGTAGAATTCAAGGTTATGGTAACAGCCAAGGACAAGTTGCAGGCACTAAAGGTGGTAGAATTCAAGGTCATGATAACAATCAAGGACAGGGTGAATACCGACAAACGGAACATAGTGGATACCATGCACCAGAACAACAATATGGCAATAATCCAGGATGCGATGAGTGTTTAGAACAATATCGCTACTAAAACTTCAATCACAACGTAAATGCCATCCGAATCCCGTATATATCACTATTTTCTTGGACGACCTTGGACGTATTATAACAGAGTTGTCAAATAGTAATATTAGTTATTTCATTATTACCTATTTATACCTAAATTGTAAATTTATTTATAATACTGTAGGTACGTTGTTATATAAGATTTCGAACTGTAAAGATTATAACTCAATATTGTCTATATATTTTTGATTCGTTAGTGTAATATACTAATATTCAGTTGTTATATACAGGTATTGTTTTTTTTTTTTGACATTTTATGTCTTTGCTTTGGCACATAGAATCGAAAAACGTTACGTTACATAAAGCGTTACGTTACATATTACCATGGCAACAATTTATATATTATTTTGAGATTTCCGTCCATGTGTGTCTCCATATTACCATGGCAACTAATTATATATTATTTTGAGATTTCCGATGGAATGTTTTGTATATAAATGGTTGCCATGGTGATATGTAAAACATATTATTCATATGGAATTGGCAATTTTAATGGGCATCGAAGTGAACGGGATGAGATATTTTTTTATACATAGATAGATTATACCTCTGAGCAGAAGTTAGGCTAATTTAAAAAGGGAGAGGACCAATGACCAACCAAAGTATCGATACTTTACTAGTGTCGGTATTATCGGAACGTTCCTATGTTCAGACTCTTCAGTAGATTACCTAGGTATGTGCTACATATGATAGCAAGGACAGCAAAGACATAAAATGTGGTACTTCATTGCAGATTCGTATGCAATATGTTTATGCATTTTTTTCATTGAACTTTAAGCCCTCAACTATGGCTTGTTTTTGTAGTGGGGGGGGGGGGGGGATTGGAACGTTGGTTGAAACTGGTATTGTTTGTTGTTATACCTACATTATGAATATTAATATATTAAATCAAAAAAGGTGAATGTGATCTTATTGGGGCTGAACACCCCCAAACATTTTTTTTTTATTTTTTACATTAAATTATACATTATAGCATAATATCGTAACATATACCTATATTAGACGTTAGATACCTGCACATAAATAGTCCAATAAGAACATGATAAAGTTTGTAGCAATGGCCGATCCCTTGAGATATTTTAAAGGTAGGTACTAGTGGTAACGTCGGATTGACTTTGATTTGTATTTGTAATTTCTCTTCGTTCATGCGCATTTTATTTGTCAAATCATAGACTTGTCGCTAATAATAGGTATATGATTCAAATTATTGGTAAGTGGGTCTCTCAAAAGTATATTATGATTTAAGGTATATTATAATATTATGTAGGTACCGTACCTACACTAATATTATATAATGATTGCGATAAAATTGAGTTTTTACTTAAATTTTGCATCTCAATCGCCAGATTACATCCATAATAATATATACAATATTTTAATATAAATATATAATATTATATGCACCTATATATTATATACTACTTGTATGACATGCTTTTCTCGGCTCGAATCAATTATTACCACGGATTAGTATAGGGCGTGGGTGGGTTGGCGAAACAGAGACTGAATTAGCGAGAGAGGGAAAAAGAGCTATCGATATGAAGGAAAAACAGAAAAACACACTCGAGTCGTTGCACTATTATATTACTTTAATATGTATTATTATAAATTATAATTACCATTTACCATTAAATATAAAGGTACGTTTAAATAACAACGATAATATAATTATCATCCTGTTTGGTATTTTATAGCACATTGAATAAATGTGTTCTAAAAATATGCAATAAAAACAACAAAGCAGGGAAATAAATTTGAAATAAATATAATATCGTTTATCGTTATTATATTTTTTAACGTTATTCTTGGTACCTAATATCCATTGATAGGTATTTAGGTAAATACACTTTGATGTATGAACTATCAAATTAGTATAATTTGTTGTTCAGGATAGGTTATTTAGTAATTAGCTAAAACTGAGAAGTTAGTAAATGTGTCAAATATTATCTAATAATATCTCCATTAACACATAAAGCGCCTTGTATAGTCGTTTAAAAGAAACACGAACAGTAACAGAGTGCACTTAAGAACTACATAATATACAAATGTATATATCAATATTCAAAATGGTAAATTATGGACATTTCATCTTCATGCATGCGCAGTTTATTATCGTCTAAAGAGACTTGTCGCTAATATGTGCTTCAAATTATCTGGGTATGGTTATAGTATATGATCTAAGGTATATTGTAATATTATGTAAGTTAGGTTATTATATTATGCTTAGTATAATGATGGCGGAAATATTGATTTTTTATTTCGGTATTTGCACTTAATCGTGAAGTGCGCCACCGTACTTACAATATAGATTATATGTACCCAAATATAACTTGTAGGTACCTATATACTCTTGTGCCTCGATCACAATCAATTATTATCATGGATCTTCAACTTTTGCATAGGGTGTGAGCGTGTGTTTGTGAAACAGTTGGAGAATAAGGAAGAGGGAGGAATAAACTCACTATATCGGTCAGACGGAAACACCGAAAAACACGGTCTTTCCGTCTTTCAGTTTTTGCACAACATAACAACTGCTGACCTGTTTAGATGATGACCACCGCAAGCACTACAGATATTATAACCCCCCATTGACTCCTGAAGCCTTTTATTTGCGTCTTTGGTACTACCAATATAATTTATTTAAATGTATTATTATTACCTATTTATAACAGCACCCCTCCCCCCAGCCATTTGAAAATTCACTTAGGCACGCCTCTGCGTATAGCGTTTACCAAACTAGATTAATCACAGCAGGTCATTAAATTATTATGCCAAACAAATTTTATAAAATTATGTATATTCTGATGATGCATAATTAACTTGCTCATGCGAAAAGCCTGTCCGCAGGCCTCCTCGTTTATAAGACGGTGCACGTCCGACGAACGATCGCAGTTGCAAACAGAAGATTACTATTAGTGTTCCAACGTTCGCTGAACTCGTCTTGCGAAAATCCACTGAATATTCAATCGCCAACATGAACCGTCTGGTAATTATAATTTACTATAACTGTTGAATATTTGAATGATATTGTTGTAGGAAAATAGTATAGCAGCCTGACCAGTAGGTGCCTACGCTTATATTCAAAATATTATTGTTATGACTCGATTATATTTTAAGCATCATTTAGGTACCATTTTAGTAATACTTAATACAGGGTATAACAGAACAAATTAAAAAAAAAATTGATGCTATAATAGTTGAACGCGTATGACGAAAATTATCAAAATTATATGGATAGTAAATAACTTAAGAGGTACACGTCTTATGTTAGGAAATTCCTAAACAGAATGTTTGGAAAAAATCTATTACGTTTCAAATTAAATTACTCTAAACAAATATTGACATGTTAAAAATTATAAAAAACAAACTACTATTGACTTAACGTTTTTAACAACATTTTATCAGTATTAAAAAAAATAAAAAAATGTTATACCTAATGTAGGTATTTGTAGTGCAAGCGTATATTATTAATTATTTTTAAAAAAATGTTTGAATATCGATTAGAACAACAGATATTTAATTTTTCAGGTCCATCTATTACATTTTTATTTAAATAACTATTGTAAAATAGTATATAGAATTAAACAATTTAAAAATCTCCTAGGTAATGCCTTTAAAAAAGTTTTCAATATATTTGTAGTTTCTTTAGTCATGTTCTGATATAGGTTCCCACACAGCATTTGGGAAATGATAATATTTTGTGAATATTTTGGAGTACTTGAATAATAAATATTTCACTAATAATACTGTATAGGTAAATATTTTACTCTCATAAAATAATAAAATATTGCACAAAAATGTTGACTTAATATTTTTATAATGTTTCCATGAAAATGTTTTTTATAAAAATATGATTAAAATGTTTTATTAATATTTTTTACAAAATATTTTTCAAAGTGAACTTCTTGGCCAAAAAATATAAATAAAATATTTCCTTATTATTTACGCAACTTTTTCAAATATTTTGACAACTATATTGTTTTCCTGAAAATATTTATACCATAGTTGGGAAATATTAAAATGCTTTGTGGGATCACCTAACAAATAAACAAAAAGTTTTTAACATTTTTAGATTCCGAGCGAAGCAATGAATGTATTCATTTTACAATAATGTAATTTTTTTTAAAAAATTTTGTTTGAAAAGCGTCCGGGAAAAACAAAAAAAAAAATGAAGGAAAAACGGAAATTTTCACGCAAAACGTACAACACAAAAAAGTTTTTGTTTATGTTTTCATACAACATGTCAGTATCTGTGGGGGGAGGGGTGTTATGTTGATCAGGTTGTCGGAAGACGTGATGGTTGGTGGGCGCACTTGACCTCGGAGCACTACCACACCGGAGGGTCTTATAATGTTAATCGATATTCAGTAGGCAATAATAATAAGACAACGCACGGTCCTGTAGGTTATGTTCCTGTCACGTCCAAGAAATACGTTAAGACGTTAGGTTAGTATATTACATTATTATTTACCATAAAAAGTGGTTTGCAAAAACACAAATAATAATTATTATTATTGGCAACGAAGGTAATCGTTAACCGTGATGCGTAATAAAACGTTAGTGCGGAGGTAACGGTCAACGACGCGGATAGTAATCAAGAAAAAGAGCGCTCCCCGACACCCTCTTGTCATAACGATATTACCGGTTATCGTGTGCTTTCGACCAGTATTTGAGATAAGGTAGCACGCACGCCCGCGGTATGTATCGTGGATACATTCCGCGGGTTCACTTAAGTCGTAACCAATTTCTTTTTTTTAATGAAACTAAAAAAAAACCGGGGATACATGATTTTTCCACGAAATGTTTATAGAAGTATTTTTTTACACCTATTATATTTTTCAAAATATTTTGACTCTTTGTGAGCTATTTACAGGCATCAGACATTTTCTATTCGTATCAATTTTTTTTAAAATTATTGTCGATAAAAAAAACGAGAGTGTGTGAGCCCACCATTACGCTCTGGGGAAGTAAAACTTCTTTCACAAGTGTTTGGGCTCGTGAAATTATAAGTGAATTAGGGAAAGAGTGAGAAAAATCTAGGAATCAAAATTTCCGAAAAAAAAGGTTATAAAAAATTGAATAAAAAAATGGATTTTTTTTCTAAAGAACTAAAAAATTAATTTATAGTGGAAACAATCTAATAAATAATGATAGTTGACAATCATATTACATGCATATTATATATACCATACCTAACTTTAAGTCTGTAGTGGATAAATCTAGAGAATTCTATACTTCATTAAATTAAGTATAAATTATAAATTTTATAAATAATTATAATTTGTAATATTAACTAATAAAGAACCAACTATTAAGTATTTACTATGTAGTGATTTCGTATTTCTTATTAATATTATTTACTATTTTTACCAACTCACTAAGTTTAAAAATATAAAAACTATCAAATAGTTACTGTAATATTATTTATAAACCTATCAGCCAGTTACTATAATACCTTATTAGTTATCCTATTAATATTATAAATGCGAAAGTCTGTTACTTTGTTGCTCTTTCACATAAAAACTACAGAATGGATTTTAATGAAACTTACAATAATATAGCTTATACATCAGAATAAGACATAGGCTATACATCATCCCCATAGGTCCTACCAGGGTATGTGCTCAAACAGGGAATTATATATTTCCGGTGGAAATTTTTGTTTATAAATGGTCGCCATGGGTTTTAATAATAAATTATTGGTTGCCGTGAAAAAAAAAACAATTAATCAATCACGGATTTTGTTTTATATTTTCTATTTTGTTTTCTTCCTATGGTTTGAAAGTATAGCATTTAAGAATTATGCCACGAAAGCGTAAGTCTAATCTTTCAAGAAGCTCTAATAAAGCACGAAATATAAAAGTTGCTAGATTAAACGAGACGTTTCCACAAGCCGAACTGAGAAGGCTTGAACAGGTAGATCGTGAGTCAACTTATAGGGCTGCGGAGTCTGAAGCTAGGCGGATTCAAAAGGTGAATTACATATTGTATAAAAGAGCTACAGAAACATTTCAAGGATGCATCGTTACTGTTCGGAGGAAAACGTATAGTAATTAATTATACAAAATAAAACATAATTATTATAGTTGACACTTTCAATGGGCAACGAAGTGCACGGGATCAGCTACTTATAAATATAAATAGACAATAAGTATATAATTTTTAACATTTAAAATACGGGTGATTTATTTTCGGGGAAATACACTCCCCACATAAATAACAATTTTATATGTATTTACGTTATTTTTAGAACAAATATTGAAATATCTGTATATTTTTAATAGTTTAATTTTTAATTTTAATACAATAATGCATTAATAACCGTATTGGCAAATGTGAAACGACAATGACAGCTTTCCTTATCTATTGTTTTAAAATGGTTTTTTTTTTTTACATAGATTATTTTAATTTTGAAGCATAAATACAATTTTTTAATTTTCCACAAATTCGGTTTTTTTTTTTTAATTTTCCGAAAACTTCGGTTTTTTCGGATATGTATTATTTTAATATACTTCAATTTTTCCACGTTTTCCGAGGCTCTGGGAAAAAAACGGTTTTTTTCCGAAATTTTCCAGAATTTTCCGGCATTTGATCACTAGAAAAATCAATTCAATAAAAATGAACGTGCACGCCGCCGCCGACGTGCATGATTTGCGCGACGACGACAACTTACACACAACTACTGTTAGCCCACTCTAAAACTACGTCAAATTTCCACCTATGAATTTTAATTTATAAAAACCGTACCGTTTTATTTGTTCGCCGCTTTGCAATATATGCGGTAGAGCAGGACAAAAAACTGAAAGATTTTGTGCACCGCACTCGTATTTATAAAAATTGGTCTCGCACGCTGCGGCGCTGCGATTGGATATCGCGCGCGGCCGCACGGCGGCGATAACGTCGGTCGATTGCCCGCAGCATTCGACGCCGCTGTTCGGGCCACGTTCACAGCATTCTGTCGTCGTGGGTCCGTGTGTTGTCGCCGTGTCGGTGTTCGTCGAGTGTTGCGCCGGTCCCGTGTTCCGTTTCTGACTCGGCTGACGCCCGACCGACCGGCGCCAGCGCGCCCCGTCGGCCATGTGACGTCGACGAACTCGGTCGACGGTCGGCCGAGTCGGCAACAGAACAGGGGACAAAACTCGACGGCCACTGACCTGGCCACGGACCTGTCCTGACGGTTAAAAGTTAACATTCTCGCGTAACGCTCGAGTGCGGCGCCGATACGACCGCATACACCATATTATCTGCCGTTTCAATTTTTCGTGTCGTTTCATTTTTCCTGTCGTTTCATTTTTCGTTACGGTTTATTTTTTACCCAAACCTGAAGAAAGAAGTTTTATTTCAAAAATTTTTAAATTATAACACAAACTTCCTCATAAGTTGTTATTAGACGCAGTGTAATTCAAAAGTAAAGAGTAAAATAGATCAGAATATGGACAAGTCATCACGAAAATTCATAAATTTTTTTGAGTCAGAAATGCATAAAAAATTTTATTTTTATATTGAAGATTTGAACTTTTAATACATGATCCTCATAAGTTTATCTACTTTGATCAAAAACCAATTTTACTGAAAAGTCAAATTAATTTTTTATAAGTGTTTGAATTTCGAATTTTTCGACATTGTATAGTAATGATTTCTCTTGGAACGATTTTCTTATTTTGTTCTAATGCAAAAACAAATAACTGAAGATCAAGGCTGGGCATTAACGAGTTACAAGTTAAAATTAAGTTAAAACATTAAGTTAATTAACTCGTTAATTTTTTTTCAAATTAACTTTTAACTTAGTAAGTTATTTTTTTCAAGATTAACGTGTTAACTTCAAGTTAACTTTATTTCAAAAGTATGTAAATGAAGTTAATTTTCGTCCGAAGAATAATGCAAATTTTTTAATGGGTTTTTACTTTGATGTATCATTTTAAATTTCCCCAGTAATTTTCTTGAGCGAAAAGAAAAACTATCAAATAAACATCATTTGGAATTTTTTATTTTTGCAAATTACCAAATTTTAACTTAACAATTAGTTATGTTACTTTTTTTCAAAGGTAACTCTTAACTTAACGAGTAACGAAAAAAGTACGAGTAACTTTTAATCTAACTTAAATATATTATTTTAAAATAATCTAACTTAACGAGTTAAAAAAATCGTTAACTTGCTCAGCCTTGCTGAATATACATCGAATAATTATATAAGCATATTTTTCTATAGGTAGGTTAGGTTATAGGTAGGTTCTATAGGTAGGTAGGTACATATGGTGTAATATAATAGGTGTCGTATCAAGAAATTTTCCATTTTTTAGTTTTTATTTTATAAATATCAGTATTTTGGCTGGGTTCAAGCTGTTTGAAAATGTAATATATGATTTCTCATCATTTGTTATAATATTATCAGTTCAAAAACATAAAAAAAAATACACATGTCTGATTTTTTTATAAGCGTTTTAAGTTAAAATGTTCACAAAATTCATCATAATCACTAAAATTTTCAAATGATGTCGTAGTTCAACATTTATAAAATGCTCAATTTTTATAATATCTAAGAATTGAACATTTAAAACAAAGTTTCTAAATATATTGGTACATTAACTAAAAACTAAGCACAGTTGTTTTAAATTGAAATAATATCTATTACATTAATCGAAAAATCTAAAAATAAATAAACATTTTTTTATTGATATTTTATTATATTATTTAAATTTGGTCAAAATGAGATAGATATTTAAACGTAGAATAACGATTTTAGTTATTTTTTTATGATTTAAAAATATTATTCCTGTATACTTTTAAAGTTATTAAACGATTGGTTTAACCTACTATTTTACTAATAGTAAAATAATGTATTTAATAGTAGGTAATAATATCATAAAATATGTTTAATGCTCATATGTACCT
Organism: Acyrthosiphon pisum; assembly: GCF_005508785.2. NCBI lineage: Eukaryota > Metazoa > Arthropoda > Insecta > Hemiptera > Aphididae > Acyrthosiphon > Acyrthosiphon pisum. The sequence goes on from NC_042494.1 coordinate 10,220,507, forward strand.
AATATAGGCTGACAGACCGTCATCAGAGTAGTTTTTTGTATATACTATATAGAGTCTAATGTCTATAGTGTTTTTTCGTAAGGCTTTTACCTTTTGTACCAATATTATGGATCTAAATGTGCTTACATATTATAGTCAACTGATAAACAGAATGCTACATATAGGGGGGGGGGGGAGGGGGACTAGGAAGGCTGAAGCCTCTGGCCCAAACATAATTAGAGGCCCCCATATCGAGCCCTATTAGGTAAAAGGGCGTAAGCGACATTTTCATTTTTTTACAGGAACTAAAAAAAAACACTTTTAAAATCGAATATCTGATGGATTTTGATGAAAATTAGATGTGTAATTGTAAAAAAATTATTTCGAAATTACAATTACAGAATAAAAATAATATTTTTAATATTGTGTAACTTATGTCGCTTACAATAAAATAAATGTTTGAATATAGCTCAATGGTGCTTACACTTTTCACTTTCGGCGCTTACAAATCACATTTTGTCGTGTTGATGAGGGCATGGCGCTTACACTAGTCTTACACTACTCCATGCAACAAAGTCGCTTACGTATTTTTTTCGAAATTAATGTGACTTACGATCAACTTTGAAGTTATTATCTAAACGACATGTCGCTTTCGCCCAATCCTTAAATGGCAAAATGACATGCTTTGGTTTATATTGTCGCTTAGCTATTTTACAGGTCGATGCGTCAGAATTTTAGAAAAATTTTAATACCAATATCTCATTTTCGCCAAAATTGTCGCTTACGCCCTTTTACCTAATATGGCTCGATATATTACTGTAATACAGCGTATATACGTTTGATTTATACCAATATCATTAAATAATTACTTATTAACTTATGGTATAAATTATTTACAATCTTCAAAATAAATTGAGCATAATAAAGATGGACAAGTGGGTACCGCTCTGCTGTACAGCTAGTTAGTAGTTGTCGAGCAAGTTGTTGTAATGGATGTGCTATATTTAAATTCAATAATAAACCATTGTACACGAACAATTACTCTGAGCGTAGACGTCAGTCTAGCATACTTGTTTAAATAATCAAAATTAATAGTGAAAACGCTCATAAAAAATTAAAGTTTACTTATTTAAGTATACAATTTTATTATTTTGTTTTAGGTAGAAAACTTATGGGAAATTTTTATTAAAATTGTTAATCTTACCTATGAAAAAAAATCTTTTATGAATTGCTAAATGAAAAATTATTTACAAAATTTTTGAAGAGCTCAAAAAGAGTCTAAATTGTTTGAAACTTTTACCATGTTTGGAAAATGGAAATTTCAATACTCGGTGAACATTTCAAGTATCTAGGATTGTTTGTTTTTTAATACCAACAAAATATCAAAAATTGATAGATAAAAATTCGTTAATTTACCGATGAAAATCCAATTGCGTAAAAATTTTAAATTTATGCTCATATAAAAAAATTATTGTTACTTTCCGGCAAACTTTTTTTTCGTTTGAGGTAGAAACATTTGTGGAGAGTTTCGTATCAAAATTTCTAACGTTAGCAATGAAATAAAAATTTATATGAATTTCTAACTGGAAAATGGTCGACATTTTGATGTATTTTGTCAAAATTTTAACATTAAATTCATATTAAAAAAAAAGGTGGGTAACTGGGTAAGTGGCTATCACTCTGCTGTATAGTAGGTTACAAGTGGGTCACTGTATAAGGATGGTATTACATTTGAATTCAATGATAATAATATAATATCATTGTTTATGAAAAACGATTGTGAGCGGTGACGGGTTGTCAGTGTGGATATTTTATATTATGTTTATATTGTTATTACTTATTTTTAATATGGTATATCTAGTATATAGCCGGTATGTTCAATTAATATTATAAAATTACAACAAAATAAATAAAATCGTTATTCTTGGTTATACTATAATATAGTATAATATAATGTAGGTAATTTCCTGCAAATTTGAAAATAAAAAAAATATAAACATTTGATATAAATCTCAAGTGTCTACGGTTATTCGTTTTTGAATTACAATAAATTAAGAAATCCTCTACATGAGAAATCGAGTGAATGTTGTAAAAATTTCAAACGCTCATTTAAATTTAATTTGACTTTCTTATAAACATTTTTTTTTTTTTTTTTGATAAAGGTAGAACTTAGATACTTTGATATAACTTTATAAGGAATCTTGTATTATAATTCAGTCTTAGATTTAAAAAGAATAGTAAAATCAATACATTCATCACTCCGCTCGGAATCTAATAATTGTGCATATGTATTTTTAATATTTTTGAATATATACTAATGAAAATTATAAGGAACCTTGCATTCAATTTTCAAGCTTATTTACCAGGTGAAAAATGTTCTCAAGTCAAATAGTTTGCTCAAAAAGAGTCAAAATATTTAGAAAATGTTATCATTCATGTATTCATTGAAAATAATAATATTCATATTTGGTGTAAATTTCAAAAGTCTACGGTTATTAATTGTGGTTTATCCTATATAGCTTACTGTGTATTATACTACATAGGTGTATCTTGATTACACGTAGATTTATTTTCATTATCTTATATTTGAGAAAACAACATTATATTTTCCGATATTTCTAAATTATATACTTACTATAAATAGGCACCAGTTCACCTATTCTACAACTTAAATAATTTAATATAATATATTTCATAACCTATAATCATAACCATAAACTCGAGTAAATTCATCGAGTATTACATTTTTTGTTTAAATGCATTATTTGTCTTTTATAGTCGATCGTATTGGTTATCGCATTGGTCGGATACTCACTGGGTGCACCGGGATACGGTGGTGGAAGCCATGAACACGGTGGACACCAAGTACACGAAGGACATAGTGAACACAGAGAAGAACATGATGAGAACAAAAAAGAACATGATGAACACAAAGGTGAATTTGATGAACACAAAGAAGGAAATGAAGGGCACAAATATGGTGGACATGATTTTGGTGGACACAAAGATAAATTTGATGGACAAAAAGAATATGGTGGACACAAAGAAGAACATGATGTACACAAAAATGGTGAACACGACTTTAGTGGGCACAAAGAAGAACATGGTGGACACAAAGAAAAATATGATGTACATAAAGAGGAACACGGTGGGCATAAGGAAGAATATGGCGGACACAAAGAAGTACACGAAGGACACAAATATGGTGAACACGACTTTGGTGGACACAAAGAAGAACATGGTGGACATAAGGAAGAATATGTTGGACACAAAGAAGAACATGAAGGACATAAATATGGTGGTCATGACTTTGGGGAACACAAAGAAGAACATGAAGGACATAAATATGGAGGACATGACTTTGGTGGACATAAAGAAGAACATGGTGAGCATAAGGAAAAATATAGCGGACACAAAGAAGAACATTGTGGACACAAAGAAGAGCATGATGGTCACAAGTATGGGGGACACGACTTTGGTGGACACAAAGAAGAACATGGGGGACACGATTTTGGGGGACACAAGGAAGAAAATGGTGGACACAAAGAAGAGCATGATGGTCACAAGTATGGGGGACACGACTTTGGTGGACACAAAGAAGAACATGGTGGACACGATTTTGGGGGAAACAAGGAAGAAAATGGTGGACACAAAGAAGAGCATGATGGTCACAAGTATGGGGAACATAGCTTTGGTGGACACAAAGAACAACATGATGGACACAAATATGGGGGACACAAAGAAGAAAATGGTAGACACAAAGAACATGAACACCATGGTGGACATAAAGAACATGAACACCATGGTGGACATAAAGAACATGAAGAACATGGCAGTCATCACGGTGGTGGTCATTACTAAAACTTCAATTACATCGTTAATGTCATCCGATCCCTGAATTCACAATTTTATGGGACGTACAACTTAAATGTCATCTTATAATATTATTTATTAATTATTATTTATTGCTAAATTGAAAATTTGATATATGTAAATTTTATTATAATACTGTACCTAAACATTATTATATAAGATTTCGTGATTTAAAGATTAGAACAGTTCCAATTAAACATTTTTTTTTTTTTTATAAAAAATAATAGTATTTTGCATTTACATGATTAATCCTCCTAATAACTAATTTAAGTATAATACGATGAAGAATTAATGGTATCCAAAAAAAATAACACAAGAAAAATTTAGCCCCGAATAAATTACCCCGTGAAAAAATAACCCCATACGAGATTTTGCAAAATTATAAAAAGTTGGTCATGGAGAAGTTTGGACAACGATTAATATTTAATTATTATAATAGTTGATATTTCTAATATATTATATTTATTTATTTTTTTTTATTTATTCTTCAAGAAGATAATGGGCCCCACTGAACATGTTCAGTGTCATAAACAGGGCTTCGGGTTTCGGGTTTCGGGTACTGGATGTATTTGGGGGTTCAAACACTGGAATAAAAAATTCAAACAAACATTTAGGTTTTCAAAGCCACTATAATTCGGGTTAATATTGGTTAATACGGGTGTTGAGTAGTCTGGAAAAAACATAGCTTTTGATGCCCCCCCTCCTATTATTAATAATAACAGCAACAAAAACGCATGAGAGGTGCGTCATAGAGTGGTTCAAACTACAAACATGCAATTTACCACTTGCGAAGTCGACGCATTTAATAAAATATTTAAAATAAGATAGGCCATAGGCCAAAAAAATACATTTTTGGAAAACTGGAAAATAGCCCAGCATTGCGATATTCGTTATTAAATTTAGGTATAGACAGTTATAAAGCGATAATAATACCAGTTGGGAAGTTGGTGACAAATAATACTAGGTACTATTATTTATTAGTTATTAGTACCTATTTGATATTTTGGCCACGACTGTCAATACCTTATTCAGTTTGTTGAGACCATGATTATATTTTATATTGATATTGGCTATATTTGGATTTATTTTATATACTTACTAATAAGTAATAAAGTAATATATAATATTATATGCCTGTCAGGTATAAAAGGATTTTATTGGATTATATTTTCAAAAAAATGATTATTGAATTTACCTGTGATTGATTGTAAAATTGTTTACAATTTATTATTATTATTAAACAACTAACTACAGAATCAAACTCACCACAAGAAATACATACAAAAATTATATATCACATGAAGAGTTTGTAATAATCAAAATTATTCGGGTTTCGAGTTAACCCGAATGATTTATACAGGTTTTGGTTAATACGGGTGTTTTTAAAACAGAATCATTCGGGTTATATGGGTTTCGGGTGTTTGATTTTTTAAGGGTGTTTAGGGGTGTTAGGGGTTCGGGTTAATTTGGGTGCAAGGCCCTGGTCAAAAATATGATTATTATTATTAACTTTCGAGTCAATACCACCTTATCATATAACAGTGTGAAAGAGTTCAAGTACATAATAGGTATAATGATATATTTAATAAGTAAAAAATAAAATTAATCTAAATATTTGTATGTCATTGCGTATAATAAAATGTATAACATACGTAAAATTGTTATGTCCCCACAAATAATGTTAAATTTGGATTCAATGATAAATTATTATTGTATAGGATAAAAACTAAGAGGCGCCACCAAAAAATAATTAGCCCCAGGCCCCAAAATTCCTAAGTAGGGATTTGTGAAAACTGTACATTAAGCACGCATGATGTGATTTACATCAATAATGACGAAGTTAAAAAATTATATAAATTATGGTAGATACAGTATGAATAAAAAATTCGATTAGCCATTGTATAGCATTTATTAGAGCGCTATACCAGTATAACAATATTACGATATTATAATTAGGTACGTCGACTGTTGTTGTTCACACACAGATGTAAGTTGTATGGTAATAATATATTACGCATGTAGGAAATTATATATTGGTAAATTCTTGGTTTTTTTTTTGCCAAAAATATCACGAAGGTCGTTGAATCGATGATCAATATAGTATGTTATTAATATGATCCGATAGTATATTACTTATAGATAATAAACTATATGGATGGAGCCACCCATCTCATACCCATGTAAAATATTACCGGCATTCCCGTCCAAGAGGTTTGTATTTTTTCATAAATATATTTGAAAAAAATGTATATACCATAATAGTTTTACTAATTTTAATAGTAAAATAATATGTAACCATTTTAATAAACAAAAACAAAAATTATTCTTAATGAGCTGAAAACAATTCATGTGTGAGCTATTGAGCTACCCTTTAGCTACCTATAGGGGTTGAAAAATAAGCCATAAATACCTTTAGAATCTCAACAAGCAACATTTTTCTTCACGCACGTGCATTTCATCCGTCTATAATATACTAATATAAAAAATTGTCGCTGATATGTGCTTCAAATTATCTAGAAATGGTTATCCATAGTAGGTATATGATCTTAGGTATAATATAATAGTATATGTATCGACTACCGACTTATTATAACGAATGATGATTGCGAACATATCGATGATTTTTTTGAAATTTTTATCGGTTTTTGCTATTAACCGTCAAATGCGCAACCGTACGTACAATATAGATTATAGTATTATGTACCTAAGCATAACTTGTAGGTGCATCTGGTACCTATATGTTTTTTACCAAAATCAATTACCATCACGGACCTTCGAATTTTGTACAGGGTGTCAGCGGGTGTCTGTGAGACAGCGAGAGAATTAGCGAGAGGGAGGGATAGAGCACACACGCTATTCATAGTTCAGACGAAAAGACCGAAAAACGAGGTCTTTCAGTATTTGTACAACATGACGACTGCTGACCAGTTTAGGTGACGACCACCACCACCAACTCATTATCATTACCACCACTGTCGCGGTTTAAATTATAATAATACAATATGCACATTAATCGCGAAAAATGTTATGATGCACATCGTAGGCGTATACCGAACAAGATTCAATCTCGGTCGTAGGTCATTAGTGATATAGCAAACAAATTTTATAATTATATGTAATTTTGATGAAGCATGCGCGTGCGAAAACTCTGTCCACGGGTCTCGTATATATATAAGACGGTACACGTCCGACGAACAATCGCAGTCGCAACTTGAAGATTACAAATAGACTTCCAACGTCCGCCGAACTCGTCTTGCGAAAATACACTACACATTCACTCGCCAACATGAATCGTCTGGTAATTATTATAACACCCATTAAATTATATCGTTATAGGCGACGTGTACCAATAACCGTGTCAATACCATACGTCCTAACCTAACCTACCCCAACAAGATTTTAGGTGAACATATCAACGTATATTATTCAAAATATTATTGTTCTAACATGATTAGCTTTCGAGTTCGTTCTTATATAGTAATTTTATTATTAATACCATATGAATCACACATTTTAATAATACAATAATATACTTGAATATGTGTTATTTAAATAGTTATTGTATAACATAAACATTTTAAAAAATCCACTAATGCCACTTAATATTTTTTCAATATCTCAATAAGTTATAAGTCATATTGTTCTGATGTAAATTATCTATATCCTAAAATAATTTTAACATATTTTAAACTCGGTGCGTAGCAATGAATGTTTTAGTTTTACAATAAATTATGTGTGTTTTATATTTATGTCTATCATCAACTTTTCGGTTAGGAAAAATAAGCATATTTTCTGATAGGAAAATGAATCTAGTTGGAACTTTCAGGAGTTGAGAATTGAAAACTCCCAGTAGTTTTCGTAACCACCTTCTAAAACAAAACAAAAATTTGTGGAAAATGGGACATTTTACCCAAAAACAATTTTTGACAGTCGATTTTATTTGTTTTGTTTAACTCGACAAATAATAACCGTAAATACTTTAGACTTTTACTACATGTTAATATAACAATTTATTTCCCACTCATAATAAAATTTTCGAAGTATTTTGTGTCTTTATTTAGTAATTTAATTATTGTCATGAAAAGTTTTTTATTTTTATTAAATTAAATGTTCAATTATAGTCGATAAATAAATTTTCTTGATAAAAAAATGGGAAAATACAGCGTTTCACATAATTTCTTAATAATTCAACTAACAAAAAAAGTTGAACATAAATCCACAATATTTTTTTATGATTGACGAATGTTAGAATTTCGACAAAATTCACAAATTCACGAAAATTTCAAAATTATTATTCAGTTAGAAATTCATAAAAAATATTCTTTTTATAGCTATAACATTAGAAAATTTAATTTAAGATTCCTTGCAAGTATTTCTAACTTAATCTAAATAAAAAGGAAAGTATTACGAATTTTTATGAGCGTTTGAATTTAAATTCTTATGATATTGGATATTCACCGGGAAATAAATTAATTCCCAATAATCGATTTTTGATATTTTCTTGTAGTTTAAAAACGAAAACTGTGGATACTTGATATTTTCAAAAAATATTGTAATAGTATTTTCCATGAATGCTAAAATGTTCAAAATATTTTGACCTATATTAATAGTAATGAAAAATGTTCGAAATTTATTTTTTAGCATTATATAAAATATATTTTACTTGGTAAAAATGCTTTATGATTTAATAGAAAATTCCTCATAAGTTGTTCTGCCTTCAAAAAAAAAAAACTTTACTGGAAAGAAACGATTTTGATAGCCATGAGATATTTTAGCTTTTTATTAATTTTTTTTTATCATTATATTTGATTATATTTTATATAAGTACCCATGGCTGAAACAGTCTCCACGCAGAATCTTTTTTTATATGCATTATAATGATTTATATTTGAATTTAAATATAATATGCCCATTACAATGACATATTCTAAAAATATACTTTTTTAATTAACAATATATTATATTATATACGTTTATATATTAAAATGGTTATTATTAGTATCGTTTTATATTGAGTATCGGCAGTATTGTAAAAAATACTTTTAAAATTAAGTATTTAAAATACCACCGAAATACTATAAATAGTTAAGTATTTGAATAATACTTGATTACTTTTTAGAAGTATTTGAAATAATCTTCATATACAAAAAAAAAAATTCTATTTAGTTCCGATATAATTTGTTATAATCAAAAATGTATTTAGTGCATTTTAAAAACATGATTCGTTCAATAATCGATTCTGATCAGCCATGTCGGTTCTATTTAGCGATAGTTGCACTACAACAATGAACTTTTCTCTACAGAGGTATATATATGTATTTAGATATCCCATACCATCATCGATCGTCATCGACGATAAACGATAATGATAATATTGATAAATATTTTTTTGGTAAATAGGTAGTACTAATAGTTAGTAATAATATTTTTGTATTGTTAAATTATAAGGTATAATATCTGTTAAGCAAAATCCTATTGCATAATATTATATATTTTGTCATTGACTTAATAAGCTTATTCTGGTACCGACGTACTGGTTCGAGTTCTCGACAACTGGAGAAAAAAAAACATTTAAAAGCTATTAATCGACGTAAACCGATATCGAATTGTCCATAAATAATAAATATATAATATAATATTGTTATACCGTTGAAGGATAACCACGACGTGCGACGGCATGATTTTTTTATTTAACAAGGATTATAAATAAAAGAATAAAAATAAAGTATTCAATAAAGTAGTATTAAATAATAAAAAAATAAATTCAATCTAAACCATATATAAATAATTTATTTTACAATATCTATCCGGATTCAAAATTATTATTGTTCTTAAAAACTATAATAAATATATGATCAGTAATGATATTTTATCTGAAAAGAATTGTATTCTTTACATTATATTAACCTTTATTAAATAATAATATTCATACCTACATAAGTAATCTTAGCATTTTTTTTTTAGTTTTTAAAGTACTTCTAATATTTTTATTATGATTTAAAATTAAATAAAAATAAAACTTTGATATGCATTAAATTACCAACCAATATACCCAAAAACTGATGATAGTACTTTTCAAACATCGATGAGCTATAATAATAGGTATAACCTATAATAAGGTATTTGTTTTATCAACTAAGGCTAATCATATGATATTATTTTTTTTATTCAACTATCACATTCATTATTAATATTATCCGGTTCCGGACATGTTTTTGTTCGCTTAAATTGTTAAAAAGTATTATTAACCTCGTTTCTGATTTTATTGTTACGTGGTGTTTTATTTTCATTTACGTATGTTTAATAAAACGGTATACTTATATTACTGTTTATAGTAATGTACCTACTAGTATACCTATATTCTATTTTAATAATACATTTATAATAATATAATATTTCATAACTTATTGTACTTATTGTACAACTGCTAATCATTGATTGAAAGTTTAATTTGTCATTTAATTTAATTTTTGTCTTTTTTAGTCAATTGTATTGGTGATCGCATTATTCGGCTACTCACTGGGTGCACCGGGATACGGTGGTGGACACAATGTTGATCACGGTGGGCACAAAGAAGAACACGGTGGACACGAATATGGTGGACACGACTTTGGTGGACACAAAGAAGAATATGGTGGACACAAAGAAGAATACGGTGGACACAAAGAAGAATATGGTGGACACAAAGAAGAACATGGTGGACACGAATATGGTGGACACGACTTCGGTGGACACAAAGAAGAATATGGCGGACACAAAGAAGAATATGGTGGGCACAAAGAGGAACACAGTGGACATGGCTTTGGTGGACACAAAGAAGAATACGGTGGGCACAAAGAAGAATACGGTGGACACAAAGAAGAATATGGCGGACACAAAGAAGAACATGGCGGACACGATTTCGGTGGACACAAAGAAGAATATGGTGGGCACAAAGAAGAACACGGTGGACATGACTTTGGGGGACATAAAGAAGAATATGGTGGACACAAAGAGCATGGACACGGTTCAGATCATCACGGTCAAGATTTCGGACATAGTTCACATCACCACGGCCCAGAACATTACGGTCCAGAGCATCACGGTCCCATACATCACGGTCCAGAACATCATGGTCCAGAACATCATGGTCCTGAACATCATGGCCCAGATTTTGGGCACGGTTCATATCATCACGGACACGGTGGGCATGGTTCAAACCATCACGTACATGGTGTTGGTCACTACTAAAAATTTAATCATACAAATTCCTTATATCACAATTTTCTAGTTATGTACAACTTAAATTCGTAATTTTATTTATTGCATTATTAATTATTCCTAAATTGTAAATTGTATTATTTTACTGTACCTATACATTATTGTATAATATTTTGAATTGTAAATATTATAACTCAACCAATTAAACATTTTTCTATACGAAATATAACTATTTTGCATTTATATAATTAATAATTAATCTTTTCTATCTATTAAATAAGCACAATGTGATGTTTAAACTAATAGGATGCGTGTTATTCTTCAATGACAAGAAATACGAGTAAGCATCAGTGACCAGAGAAAGTAATTAAATACTGTTGAAACAAAAATTGTCATCCATCGACGTTTGACGTCTACGTTAAAATGTATAACTAAACATAAGAGGGGCCGGTTGATGATTGAGGTTTTTTGAGCACGGATCGACTGACCCCCCCCCCCCCACCCCCCCAGAGCAGTGTTTGTGCGACAAGAACTAAAAGGCGACGGAATATAGGACTGCATTACGTACATTACGACTCACAGAGATCACTCACTCTCACAGCACACCATTGTCAAATCGGTAACCCGCAGGCTTAAATACAAACATTTCTTATTTGATATAGTTATTATGTTTTGTGAACAATATATTATAATTTAATATACGAGTAAAATATAGATTTCTTAGGAATTTAATATACTTAACTTACACTACATTTCTCTAGCGTTTATATTACACACCTCGGGTAAAGTCTCCGAGCACCGTTAATATAAACTAATTTTTACAACAAAGGAAACGTGGCTAAACGATCATCAACTGGCTACCATAATATTATCTTATTTATTAGTAATGGCTAACTGCAGTGGACTTTGTAGTCTATTCATGCGAATTTTTCCGTTTTGGTTTTTACCGTTTTGGTTTTTATCGTGGCCGAGTTTAAAGTTAGAAATCCTTGATTATTGTATTTCTATATTTCCGGAAATAATTTATTTATGAACAATTGGCTTTGGTCTTTGGTAAAGATTTAAAATTTAATGAATTAGTAATTCTACGAACTGTTATAGATTTTCTAATTAAATCAATATTCGAATTCATTGTGTTGAAGAAAGATTCACACTATAACCAATTACTAACCATAGTACCTATAGTTCCTATTTTTAAGTAGGATAGCAATATGTAATTAATAGATTTACGAACAATATACTGTAATATTGTGTGTAATATTTTTTTGTCTTCCAAACCATCGATATCATATTCAGTATAATGAATTGGGCGATAATCTGTTTATAATTCAAATAAATAAATATAATATAATTAATTTTTTTTAATAGGTATTTGTTTAAATATTACTATTATAATACATTTATTATAAACATTGTTTATAATTAATGCTGTCATTTAGTGTAGAATATGTTCCTTTGGATACAAAACACAATAATTGTGTAAGACAATAACGTAGGTACAATGTAGGTACCTACGTCGTCGTCCGACGTCTGCACAAGGAAAATCGAAGCCAACAAAAACGTAGGTAATTATATTTTTTTTCCCACCAAGTTCAGGGTTATATAATATACAGTCGTGAATAAGGTTCCTCGTATAGTAGTTACCTGTATGCATAAACCGAAAACACGTTTTATTCAGATATATATATATGTATGCTGTAGTAATGCAGATATATATATATACGTATAAACACGTTACACACGTTTATGATGTTACCGTATTGTAAGGTACCTATAATACTGATGTGTATAAAATTAGCAGGAGATGTATAAAAACAAAAAGCAGAACCATTCAAACGATAGGTACAGGTATGCTAAATATAATATTAATTATCAAATATACGGAGAAGCGTAAAATAATAATATACAATTATTGTATGCAAATACGCGTGGGAAGGCCATGGTCAAACAGTGGGGTTTTTCCAGCAGTCAAGTTTTTGCACGTATAATATTATAGGTATAACAATATAATTATGCACGCGTCGACTCCGCAGAGTGTGCGATTAATATTCTTTTTGTAGTTGACGTGTATCATAGTGCAATGTTTGTAGTTTTTATAATAACGCAGTGAGTTTTCGTCGTTTAAATCTCAGACCATCGGTATTAATCTATACAACCACTATACTTATCAGCGGAAGCGCGAGACGGTTATTTTGAGACAATAATAATATTGTAGGTACCTACAGTGGGTAATGATTAATGGGAAAGAACTGGTTATAATCTGTATTTACATACATATATATATACACCTATACTATATAATTAAAGTTTGGATTTGAATTTAGATGATAATTTATATTCATTTACCAACACGGATAAAATGATTTTTCAATGCAAATAATAATATCGATAATTATTTGAGTTCAGTTGATTGTTATCAAGACTTACTGTTGAATTCAAAAGGATTATAACAATAAACAGTCTAGAATAAGTCGAGACAAAGTCCGCTCCTGATGACGCACAGTGGTCGGAAATAAAAATTTAGGCGGACAAAATTATTTTATTTACAAAATGTGTTCCTAATGTTATTAGTTATTACATTTTAATTTTAATTATTTAAAAAATTCAAATATGATGAAAACGTACCAAAATGAAAGAAATGTATTTTTATTTTTACAGTAAACAGACCCTATAGTTTTATAATTTTGTTTTCTGAATATAATACAATATTTCATTCAGAATCATCGTCTTTGAGAGTCACTATTTTTGTCTACCTCAACAATTATAAGTGCCCTAATATCTTCATCTAGTGATTTTAAATTAATTTTTGATGGTTTTTTTACACTTGAATTATAGGGATCTGATGATAAAAGTAGCATATGACCTAAATCCTCATTTTGTAAGACCCTGTTTATTTTCCTTGTACTATTTTCTCTTACGTTCCTGAAATCTTTATTTCTGGCCTCTTGAGCCTCTTCTGACAACTGGCCTGTAAAATAAACATGTTCGTTGTTATTGAACTATATTGTATAACCCCAGACTGCATTTTGTAATGATAATATTAAAATAGTATTATAATAACGTTATACTAATATTATTCATTATTATAATGTTATAATAATATTACTAAACAAAAAATTACTGTCTGGGACCATACTAAATTTTTAAATATTATGAAAACTAACCTATTGGTAATAAGGCAGAACGTATTACGTCTATACCATGTATTAAAATTTTGTGAACCGAAGCAGGCATGTAATGCCATGGGTACAGCGAAATATAAAGCTCCGCAGTCTTTAAAGTATAAGCCTCAAACTTTTCTAAACTGATGTCATAACCACTGGACATTGTCTTTAAAATTACCCCAAATCGTTTTATGAGTTGCAAATCTAAATTTGATGGCATTTTTTTTTTGCTGTTAAAACATTATCATAACTCGAGTATATATTTGCTCTTCGTTCCTTAGCAGATTTACGAATATTTATGTGCTGTTGCTTTGTAAGTTTATTTTCTATTAGAAATGCTAATCCTTCGTCAAAAGAATATGGCATGATGGCATTATCAATTGACAGTGAAGCCATGTATGATTTTTTAATTTTTAATGCACGATTTGGAGAGGATAGTGATTCGTTGACTATATTACAAGCCGCTCTTTTTCCTGACACGTGTAATTTGTTTTTTGCGGCAAATAATATTTCTGGAGAAGTATACGATTCAGTGAGTTTTTGAATTTTAAGTGTTTTATTTCTATCAGAACAAACAGAAAACAATTTTTTAGGTCTGCTGACATTTGATAATGATATAGATGGTATAACAAACAGTTTATTTTAGCTATTCGACATTTGTTTGACTAAATCTACTTATATTTCGTGAACTTTTTATCCAAAGTTTGCTTAAAATGGCTGCAAAGTTGGAAATCGTTGACTTAATTTTATTTTCATATTATTCTTCCCAATTGTCAGCATTATATTTTTCTTTGATATATTGTAGTAAAAATTGTTTAGATACCACACTTCTTGGATCCAGAGGCCCCTCTGTTTTTAATAATACAAACAAATCTTGGTACACGATTTTGATATTTTCATCAATAACTGAAATGTGATAATAATAAGCGTTAAAAAAAACAAAATTTAAAGGGAAATAACAGATATGCTAATCACAGACGCAACTCGACGCAGATAAAAATGATGTAATTGAAAAGCTAAGAAATTTTTGAATAATACCTATATATTTTTATATGATCATTTTGAATCTCTTCTTAAATAATGTTTTTCAAAATGTAAAACCACTACTAAAAAAAATGTGACAATAGTGACTAGTGACTAGTGCTGACAACTTTCGGACAAAACTCTATTATCATGGTGTATCAAACATGTATTCAACATCAGTCTGATTTACAACACATGAATTTTCAACACAACTCATCTGCACAGGGGTCACCCAACTATGCAATCCGTTCGACTCATCAAAATTATGCATCTAGTCATCCACCAATTGTGTCCAATTTTAAATCTAGACTTCATTAATCTAAATCACGTATTCGTGTCACAAATCACAATGTGGTATGATTCCGATTGCGTTGTAACCGGAACCATTTTAAAAACAAATTCGTAGGAGCATTCTCCGCAGGATCCACATTATAAAGGAATATTAAGGTATGTGAAATAGTAACTTTCTATTATTATAAGTTATAATTTTTATAACTGATAATCTATCTAGACGTCAAGTTATATCAAAATTTAAAATATCCGTAAACAGCTCAAAACATCTTAAAATATTTTCAAAACTTTATAGTATATAGAAAATGAGAACATAAACATTCGGTAAAATTTTCATATATCTATAGTTATTCGTGTTTGAATTACAACAAAATAACAAAAATGTTACCTGAGAAATCTATAGTGAATATCCAATCTTGTAAAAATGTGAACTTCAAACGCCCATAAAAATTGAATTGGACTTTCTTATAGACATTTTTTTTTTTCAATTTTTTCCTATTCCATTTTAAAATCTTAGATTTAAAAAGAAAAGTTTTTATGAATTTCTAACTCAAAATAATTTGCACATTTTCGTGATTTTTACGCCTTTTGTCATTCGAACATTAAATGCTTATAAAAAAAAAATTGTCAATATGTATTTTTAATATTTTTCAACTGCCATGATAACAATATATTAGGAGGCTCGTATTACATTTTTAAGAGTATAGAAAATGCTAATATAAACAACCAGAGAACATGTATGTATCTATATGGTCATTTGTTTTAGAATTACACCAAAAACCAAAATAAAATTTTGTCGAAAACCGATTTTGTGTATAAATTCCCGTATGTCGTTTTTTCCAGCGCTTTTAAAAACATTGGGAATTTTAAATTTGCTCCCAAAGCACTAACTATAGATTCACTTTCCTATCAAACAAGATACAGTTGAGGAAAATCAGTTTTACTACACTAAATGGTGATGACAGAGACTGCTAAGTTCGGGCAGATGCTGCTTTTGCGACAGTAGCCACTCGCCTCGGCCTCAGTGAATATAACCTATTGTAGGTATCTGAAATAAATGAGAATATTCAGAGATAATAAAGTTTTAAAAATCAATGTTCAGCTATTATGATTATAATTTATATCTGATCTAAAAATTGTTTGAAAATACATATTCATTGAAATACATTTCATATGTAAAATGATGTAAATTTATAGTATGGAATTAGTAACATTATTACCTTATATCTTTCAAGTTGGTATTCAAGTGAATTATAATAAAGTTCAATGACTATAAAATAATAATAATACAAATTTAACAAAACTTAAATGACAATACATAACTGCAGATATGCCTGACCTATAATTTCCACGTGAATCATATAAAGTGCAATAATATTCTATAGTCTATACGTCAATCTAAAGGTGCAATGTTATTCTACGTTATTATAGTATCACAATGTCAACTGCGGAAATTAATTTTCAGGTTCGTCTGACGTCTGCGTTGCAGGTGTTATTATCAGAGCACTTTTAACGTCTTCAGCGACCGCAGCAGTGGATAGAGTCGTCACGTGTATCCTATTAGTTTGGCTATATGACGAAGTCTTCGTTAATACACCAATCGAATAAGTGGAACCGGGCTTCAAGTCGTTTATCTGAAATGTAAAATGTGTCATACTATAGTCTAAAAATATACGGTTTATAATTGTATATAGTTGTTTCCGCCGATCGCTGTATGCATTTTAATATTTATAATAATATAGGTACTTGCCTATACGTCATATATTATTCGTTCCGCGATAGATCGTAAATCTATAAAAAGTTATATCTCATAATTACCGTGCAGTTATAAGTTGGAAGTTCTTCTGTTATCGGAATCTCTAAATCGGTTTTGATATCACAGCATTGATCGATGTCTTTGGACGAAATCTCTTCGGTGTTCACTATGAACGATTTCAGCACACCGTTGAATACCCACGGTATGTCCCATTCCAGTGATATGTGTGTGGAGCCTACGTCTGTTGTCCGGAGATTTTCCGGTTTATCTGCAACTGTTTGTATTTGTTGTTGAACATATTTTTATTTATATTTTTTGAGACCAATGACAAGGTATATTATATACTTACACCCGTCGTTGAAATTGCTGACGACAGATGCCGTTAAACCACCTGTGGGATAGTCTATCGACTTGGCTTTTACCTATATAAAGTACACAATATTATGAAATTATATAAAATAGTTATTTACTAAAACCTTAATTCGTTGAATAGTATTATACTTTTATGGTGTATTGGTGGTTTGGTATTAGGTTCTCAAAAGTTGTGCAGTATAATTTTTGCCAAACAATGCATCTTTCGGGTTCTATGGTAATTTGCTTTGTATTATTCATATTCTCGTCGATTGCGATGACGATAAAACCATTGACGATGTTTTCGTCCGGGTAACTCCATCTGATGCCAATCGATTTGCGCTTCAAGTTTTTCTTGTAAACGATTAATTCGTCCACTGGTTCTAAAACTTAAATGTAATAAAAAATAATTTATAATATATGTACATATTGTTATGGTTTTACGTATAGTCGGTATAAATAGTACATCCAGTGGTACATCTAATAGGACTGGGTGAAGGGAAATTACAGGAAAACTATTTTGTATTATTGTAGGCTGTAGCAATATGTATAGCAATAGAAAACCTTATTACATTTAGTTTTGGTTTTGAATGGTATCAATAATCCTTGTTCCGAGTTGTATCCATAATTCGTTAGTACGTATAATTGCAGTTCGTATTTGGTACTGGGTTTTAATCCATCGAAGTTCACCGAGTTTTGTGTAGTCGAGTTCGATACTTGCGTGCCCTCGTCAATATCCTGTACATTATAATACGATATAAGATATTTTTAAATTTACATACAAAAATTTACGTTGCTAATATATGGAACCAAAATAATCACAACATTTTAAATGTATATATAGGTGTTGGTGTTGAAAAGCTATAATTATGCTAACTTTAAGTATGACTTGGTATCCTTGAAATAAACCATTTAGTTTAGAACATTCGGTCTTGTTTATCGTCCAATTGAAGTATGCGCTTTGATTGGTTATGTACGAACCATTTTCGTCATTGGTCACTATAGGTGTTAATTTTGGATCTATAATAATATGATAAATTTATAAGATATTATAAATAATTTTGAATATGATCAATTCTAAAATTTATGAAAACTACTAACGTGAGATAGGCGTTTTTATGAAAATAATATTAGTATTGTCGTTGTAAGTATATCCTTTGATTGTGGGGTCAACTTTTATAACATACTGTGTGTTCGGTATCAAATTCCAAATTTCGATTCGCGTCTGATTGTAAACTAATATCGATGTCCAGGTATTTGCTATGACCTCGTTTGAACAACTAAAATACTTATTGATCTAGGCACAAGATTGAAAATATAAACTTAAAACGTTTTCATATGCTAATTAACAGTATAAATGTATTTCCTGCCTACGTTTAAGTTATTAAATAATTAAATATAATATATTATATAGTATGATTATCATACCTTGTATTTAATGTTATAATGTAACGGCGTATTTGCGTATTTTTCTTCAACATCCCACGTTATTATGAGTGATGTACTTCGGTTTAGTTTGGCTTTTATGTTTCTTATTTGCACAAATCCTACAAAATGAGTTTGCAAATTAATATTTAATAGTAAAAAAAAACACGGGGAAGTTCGGTATAGTTGGTGTCAAGTTGAATTCAAAAATATAAAATAATTTGAGAGAAGAGCCTATGATATAACTAGGGATAATATGTATATTTTACGATATTATGATGATTAAAGTAATTTGTTATGCAATTAAGTATACTTAATACGTATTAGTCATCAGTTCTACAGCAGGTAAAATTAATTTTCACCGAAACAATTGCATCTGAAAATGGCATTGTGTGTATAACATTTATTATTATATTAATATATAAATTAAAAGTTCCAAGTATATCCACGAATAATATTTTTAATCACAACAAAATTACTAAAATCGTTGATCTCCGTTTAAATATCTAATTTCGTCAAAATTAAAACTTAAATATCAAAAGGTAACAAGATTTTTTTATGAGTATGAACTATAACCATCGTTGTTTTAAATATTCAATATAATATAATAAAATATAATAATATAAAAATTGAACATTTTATAAATTTTTAACTACAATATAATTTGTAAATTTCCGAGATTTTCATGAATTTTGTAAATATTTGAATTTTAAATTCTTAAATATAAAAACCGTGACGAATGCCTATGGATCATTACTATTTCAAAACTGCTCAGGGGCGGATTGGGAAAACATTTTGGTGCGGGAAAATATTGTAATCAGACCGGTAAAAAAACAAAGCTTTTGTTAACTTTTGATGGACTTTTTAATTTTCACACACAATGTCTTGAAATGTATTCATCTACTACATATACTAATTACTGGTTGATAAAATATATTATACAGTGTTAATTAATAAAAAAATATACTAAAACAATACCCCTAATGTAAACAATTCTCCAAATTGTGCTATAATGATTCATTTTAGATTCTGAGTGAAACGATCATCCACTTACCCACCTTTTTAACTATTATTTTGTAAATATGTATTTTAAATTTAACCGTCTAAAACTCTAAACCCTAAAACAAAGCTTTACTGATATTTTTGATTTAAAAGGGAGGCAGACTTATAATATACTGGTATTTAAAATGAGTAAAAGTTTGATAAAAATAAAAAGTATTTTATATAAATTGCATTTTAAATACATAAGACAAAAACATTTTTTAGTAATATTTTAAATACTTTTTTTTAAGTATATTAAAGTATACTACCTACTACTCAAATACTTTTTAAAGTATTTTTATACAACGCTGACACTGTTAATGAGCAAACAAATTGTATTAACACTCACTGTAATTGATTACAAAAAGTTGAAGAAACGGTTTCAGAAGAATCATACAGAATCTACAGACTAATAAGCGGAATCATAGTAAGGTTAGATTAGTTAGGTCATCTCAGTTTTTCCTTAATATTTTGTTTGTTTTTCATCATAACTTTGAAAACTGCTGGGAGTTTTTACTTTTGACACCATCAAACCTCTAACTAGATTTACTTTTCTATCAGAAAATATGATACCGTAGGAAATCGAAGCATTTTCACTGCTCCAAAAGGTGATTACAGATTCAAAATAAAAATAAACATCAGCTCAGAATTTAAAATTATGCTTCTTCAAATGTGGTATTACATACCATAAGGCTCAGTGTAAATATATGATATTTCAGATGCTTTAGCCTGACCCGTAGCTGATATTGCTGTTACTTGAACTGCGTATTTTTCACCATACAGTAGATTTTCAAATACATATCCATGATTATCATTGGATATTACTTCTTCTGAAAAACCTTGTTGCTGTAGAGGTGTATTCACCATCATAAGTTTCAACAAGTAACCTGTTATATAGCAGTCTCCTTCGTTTTGATCATCAAGCTACAAGATTACAGGTAATAACAAAGATAATAACATAATATATTGTTTCAAACTCAACTACAAAATAAAATAACCATAAGTCACATGCAGAAACACTATATAATATGCAATTTTATTTTAGTTGTTTACCTTGTTCCAAGTAACATTGATGTAGTCTGTACCACTCAATAAGCTTACATCATAGTTTATATTTCTTGACACTGTAATATAAAGAGAAATAATGTAATTGATTGTAGGTACTATCATAATATTTTGTTTTAAAATATCATTAATAGTTTTCATTATATTTTAATGTTTCAGTATTATGTGTACATAGGCACTTGGTCGTGTAATTCACTATTTGTATATCCTCTTTGTTGGAATTTCCGTCTTCTGCAACTAGCATCACACCAAAGGAGTATGATATTCCTGGTTTGAGATTGTCTATGATTTCTATAACGGAATTTTGTTGTCTGATTTCTTTTAGTTCCAATTGTTTTAATTCCGATTCATTTGACGTGGTCTATAAATATAGATAAATATATATATAATATATATTTGCATTGGTGTTTGAGCATCAGTGTTTATGTGGGGCAAGTATTTGTCACTAAGAATCCGAGTAGTCACATAGTCCAGTATGGTACGTCCACAACACACCAGACCCCACATAAACATTATAAATGATCTAAAATAGGAAGCGTTCCATTAGATAAATGTACAAAACCGGAATAAGCGTATACATATTTGTTATTCAACTTTTAATTGTTATACTTACTATATATCTATATAATTACAGATCACGAGCCTTATCCTAAGTTGTTTAGTCATAGTTTGGCTTATATTAGGAACATCGAACATTTATTATTTTGATATTTGTCATATTGTTTTTATTGATATAGTGACTTTTAATAAAGTATAAACAATAGTGTTTGGAACCATTTTAGTCTAATTTAATTTACCAGGTTCAATGTACTACAACTTACACGCAGAACTATCTCCACGCCGACTAAAACATGGCCGACCTCACGACCTTCTCAGTTAACTATTCGTACTTCGATAAAAGTTCAACATATTATGTTAGCTGACATTAATTATATTACTATTTTTTTATTACTTTATTCTGAACTATACATAATTTACATATAATTACTATTATTATCTTCTTATTGTATAAACACCAATATTATTTTATCATGTGAAAATAGTCGAAACCCAAATCTGTACATAATACGTATATCCATAAATATAGATAGTCTAGGCTAAGAACATCTTTCAATAAAATTAATAAAAAATAGTCTAATTCAAGACCGTATAGCCTATAGGTGCTTTAAATTTTTTATGTTTGTCATTGTATTTCCTTAATATATATATATATATATATTGTTGAATTTACCTAATACCCATGTTTTATAATATTTACCTTAAATATGATTTGGTAGTAGACAGAGTTAACATTTCTACTGCCTTGTATGTTTTCTGAATTAAAATCAATTTTCAATTTTAGTGACCTAAAATCCGACGACTCAAGCTGTGGTGGAGATTTGAGCCACGGATACTCTGCAATCGAATTATACATTATCTTAATTTTGTTCCGAACACCGTAGAGATTTAATCTTTATAGTTTTACTTTCTTTACAATCCGGTGCTATGTAGCTAGACGTACATCCTTTGTTGCAAACACCGGTGTAAGCGTCACATGATGTTGAATTACATCCCTTTGAACATAGTTGCTTGCAATTTACGCCGTACGTACCACTCGCACATTCTGCACGTAAAAGATTCATTAATCAAGACGTATATAGCCACAAAAATACAATTTATATTTTATTAATAAAGCCTTGATCTATGTGAACTTTATAATAAAAAATGCTTTAATTTACAAAATTAAATATTTAACGTGCATCAAAACCAATAATGTATATTTAGTCATTGAACACTTTCATTTTCCTAAAAATGCAGTCAAACAGAAAATAAAATGCCTTAAGACTCTAAAATATATGATGATATGTTATTCAAGAAAAAATGTATTCATGCACATATATAACTTGTAGGCAAATGCATGTAAATCCGACCTCCTATTATATTAACTTGTATCTGAATCCGTATAAAAAATTATTTTTAACGCACTACAATCAGTAGGCAGGGGCTAAAATACCGTGTCCCCTGAAAATCAAAGTGTGTCCCTTCAAAGGATAAAATTAATGTTCATGATTTATAATATGTTTTGCCACAAATTTAAAACTATTTTTCTGGATCGGAAAAAATATTTTTATGATGAATAAAAAATACAAATAAAAGTATTTAAAATAGTATTCGAATACTTTACAAGACTTCCCCCCCCTAACAACGCCTATAGCCCCCCCACAGGTTTTATTTTTGCTATAGAAAACTGTCAAAGCCCAAAAGTAACAGTTTAATTAATAAGTGTGTTGTGTGTCCCCTGAAATCAGATGTATTTTAGGCCCTGTCAGGAGGTACCTGTGGTGCAATCGTTTCCTCTATATCCCGCCGGACAGTTGCACCCAAAACCTTTGGTACAAAACATCATCTGCCGACATTGTGTTTGGTGCATTGAACATATTCCGGTGCAGTCGACGCCAAACTTGTTCGGCCCGCATCCTGATGAATATATTAAATCATAATGTTATCATGTCGCACTATTTTTATTTTTTTATTTAAACACCAAAGCACTTTTGATTTAAAATGTATGAACATTTTAGTGACATTTTCAAATTATTTACCGTGTTCGCATGTATTGCCTTTGAAACCGGGTGGACACGTACAACCGTTTTTGTTTGGAAATCCTCTGTTAGAGCACACTGAAGATGGCGATATAGATTCCATCTGCTGCGTATTGACTAGAATTTCCGATATATCAGCACAAGTGTAAATAGGTAGAATGGTAAAACCATTGATTCAACCGCGGTAAAAATTAACCATTAAACTTTACGTTGTGTTTATTATATACACCCCTTGTATTTATTTGTCTTAAGTTTTAACCTATACAAATGTAGTTCATGCAATCGTACGTGGGGGATGGTTAATTTTCGAAAATTTTCATTCCCCACACACTGCAGTGGTAGAGATTATGGCGAAATGAAGCCGGGCATAATTTTACCACCAAGACAAAATGTACCGTCACCGCTGTAGTGTGTGGTGACCTTCATTACAGAGTCAACTGCGTTCAAGACTTGTAAAAAATAAAAATGCATTTCACCCTATAGTGTCCCGTTTGTCGACATAAAATTGTAATTTATATTTATAAACATTTTTTTGTTACCTGCACTTCCCAATAACTACTCATAGCATAATTGACAGAATATTTAAAATTTCAAAATAAATTTTGATGTGCGTTATTCCTTACCATCAAACGGATAAACATTGAAGGTAAACAATGTTCCTTCATATTGTGTACTTCGTAATTCTTCTGCAGTTACTGTCAATATTTCTTCATTTTCTACACAACATAATATTATTATCATCATAAAATGAAAACATGTACATTGGAAGTGTATTTAAACAAAATTGACTGTATTCATTCATATAGTCATATGTTCAGATAACGGTGTAATTATTTTAACTATGGATTTTGTTTTATTTAAGTCTAAATATGGATCATAGAACATTTTGAAATATTTAAACATAAATATAATTTAATTGGTTAGAAAAATATTTATTTTTTTATGCTACCGAATGGGTAATGTACAAATTAACTACGAATGCTTATTACCATACTCGTCTGTACACTGAGCTATTCGTTTGATTCCAATCTTACAACCGTCTTCGTATTTTATATCATCACTCCAGCTACCAGTTTCATAATCTTCATCGTACGAGTACTTTCGTATTTTTGATGATTTCTTTTCGAGATTAAAGTACAAAGTGTATGTTTTGTTTTCATATAACCAATCAACACTTTTAAACAATACCGTTTTTAGTACTTTCTGTAAAATATACATTTTATATAAAATCAACCCTTTTTTATATTTACAAGTGTATTATATAACATAAACGTTTTTTCCTATTGGATTTTTTTTTCAAAATATAGTTTTTTACTATACATTTAAAAGATGGTATATTTATTATTTAATTTTCATGATATCCGTGAAATTGTATTGGATTAATAAAATACAAACGCTCCAAAACCTAAGGAATTATATGTTCATAATATAGTACCTACCTACTAAAAAAAACGTAAAATGAAATAATGTTTTTGTTCTTCTATATTAAAATGTATGAGAAGTGACTTGGTACTTTTAAATGGAATATATAATACATTAATATTATATAGGTCGTAATATATATTTAAATACATGTATAAATCCAAGTTACCGATTCCTTTATATTAGTAGAATATATAACTCGAGGACTATCTTCATCAGTTAAGTTTATTGAAAAAGTACATTTAGACTCATCTTCTAGTAAATATGATACAGATATACACATTTTCATTAAATTCATTTGCTTCCATTTAATTTTGAACGATTCTGCATTGCTTTCAGCATTCCACAATAATAATTCATAATCGGGATGGATTTGCACAATTTCAGCTGCAGGATCTGTAACAATAAGGCATTGAGTACCTACTTGTCAACATTTAAAAACCTAAACTTATTTTATAAATCTACAAATAAATACTGACTGAACGTTTTTGAAAAGATTTTTATGACATTTTTTATAAGTTTATTTAAATAAGCTATAATATTTATTGTTTCGTTATAATATCATATAAATATTGTATAATTTAGAATAGATTTTATCATCTTATACTTACTAGTATTTTCATGCATTTTTCAAAATTTGAACATAAAATTCAATATAGTAATTTACGTACCGGCCATAGATAATTTCGAGATGGCCCATTCTTCGATGTTGTAATCAATTTGGTTTCGCGTGGAAACAGAATCTGAATACTTGCTGTCGGCTATGAATTCTAAACTTTTCTTATTGGAACTCAGAATTAATCCATTAAGCTCAATTGGCATACCAATAGCATTAGTTCTCAAATGAATTTTTGCTTCATAGCATCCGAAACACTTGGTTACATTGGGAAGTTTTCCTGAAAAGAGTAAATTCCATGTTAAACTGTTAAAATTACGTTTGCTGTTAAATATTTACGATTGCTTTCTTCTCCAGCATTATATCCCGACGTCGTTTTATAAATTGTTGTGATGTCATAGTTATCTGAGAAAAAAATTTCAAAAATATAAATGAATGCTTTGCAAACACTCAATATAATATAATGGCAATAAATCACTAAATGAAACACATAATTAAAATCAGCACAATGAACTTCAGGAATGTATTAATTTATATACATTTTTATTGAGTATTTTAAATAATCAAATTCAACTAGAATTATAGAGGTTGTAGGTACGTATAAATATATAATACATAGGCTTCATCTTTATATGTATTATATATTTAGGGGTCTCCAACTTTTTTTTACGGCGTGCCAAATTTGCGATACGCTTTGGTAATGCGGGCCACCATTTTTAGAGGAATAGAGGCAATAGTGGTCAAAAAAATTAAGAGTAGATAAGATTTATTTAGAAAAATTATTGTTTGTTAATATACTTTTTTTATTTTATAACTAGTTGTTCTTTTATTAGTTAGTGTTAATACTTAGTATATATGTATAAATGACTATTATAAGCTGTTACGAATAACAATAAAGAAAAAAATAGTAAATTTATTTAATTTAAATAATTCAATAAATTAAAAACAACGAATACTAAATAAATAAAATATAATAAAAGTATTATTTTCAAAACATTTATGAACATGGTGGGCCAGTGAAAATCCTTGGTGGGCCGAACCCGACCCGCGGACCGTAGGTTTGAAACCACTGGTGTAACCTACCTATTACCTATACCTTATGTTGATGGTCTGGTTAAAACTTAAAATATTTACGTACTTACTCTTAATAAGACACAATATAGTTAACATGAATAATACACGGGTATATCTTATTTTGTAATATTTGTCATATTATTTACGTCAAAAAATAATTTTTAATGGGTCATATTATTAATATATATCTTAAATTAGTTATTTGATTAAAAAATATACCTGTATGTGATTTGTATTCAACAACTACATCATCTATTGCTATTCCGCCAATAACGAGAATATCTAAAATCAGTATAGCTACGATTTCTACATTCATTGTTGTAAATTCAAAATTAAAAATCATTTTAGTTTTTTGAATTTAAAATAAACAATAGGTAATACACATCGTCGAATGCTTATACGGTATAAATTATGTACGACATCACTGTTCACCACTGCACATACAAAGTGAATGAAATCATAGGAAATATATTGACGTAT
>NC_042494.1:10247945-10250781 GCF_005508785.2 Acyrthosiphon pisum
TTTTTGGTTTTTCGTTACTTGCGATAATCTGGAAAATATTATTATGACTTTGTTGAGTATCAAATGTTTTAGCCAATATCGGTCTATCAAGTCCGATTTATTATTTGTACAATAAATTGTACAAATATTAATATTAATTTACACTCCGATCCCTACGAATATTTGACAGTGAAAAAGGCGTTTTTCGGAACTTCGGAGTATTACATCGAACATTGATCCATTCTTCAAACGTAACTTTTATTTTACATTCGATGTTCTTCGTTCACTGGACTCTGCATATAATACAATGTGATTAATTTATACCATCTATTGACTCTAGCTTAATATACAGTATTAATTTTTATTTGAGCAGACATTTTTTCTTAGTTATTATGTTACCCTTATTATAAGTTCTTACTATGTTTATGCTGTTCCACTATTATAGTAATACTTTTAATTTTAAATTTTGTTACCTATCTATAATTACAGTTTGTAACAGGAAGACCTAACAAAAAAAAAGATTCTACATAAATGTATGACAAAAATTGTCAAAATTATCTCACACAGCATTTGGGAAATGATAATATTTTGTGAATATTTTGGAGTGCTTGAATAATGACCCACACAGCATTTGGGAAATGATAAGATTTTTTGAATATTTTGGAGTGCTTGAATAATTAATATTTGACTAATAATATTGTATAAATATTTTATTCTCATAAAATAATAAAATATTGCACAAAAATATTGACTTACTATTTTTAAAATGTTTCTATGAAAATATTTTAAAAAAAATATGATTAAAATGTTTTGTTAATGTTTTTTACAAAATATTTTTCAAAAGTAAACTTCTTGACCAAAAAATATAAATAAAATATTTTTTTATTATTTACGCAACTTTTTCAAATATTTTTACAACTATATTGTTTTCCTGAAAAAAATTATACCATAGTTAGGAAATATTAAAATGCTGTGTGGGACACTATAAGAGTAATATTTATCTTACTTTTAGGTAGTAATGGTGTAGGTTGAATGAGTTTTTTTCCGAAAACATTGCATTTGAAAATGTCAATTGATGATTATTTATACACATTTTTTGAAAATTTGCGGTACCGTTTCAGTTTTAATTAGATAATGGCAAGAGTTTTAACCTTCCGAAATAGTTAAAAAAAAAAAAGCGAAGTGAATTTTAATTTTAAATTTCAGTTTTAATATTTAGGTTTGCTGATATAGTGTACACGAATGATTTATGACAATCGTTTTTTCTACGTAGTAAATAAGTGCATCAGATAAAGAAACATATTAAACATGTGAGTAGGTACTTTATTTTGTAAGTAATTTATTATAAGTTATAACTAATGAGTAATAATAATAATTAATAATTTAATGTGTTCCTAGTTGTTAGGTCTTGTTAAATTTATTATTTTATTACCTACTCGGACTTAATTTACGCAACTCGTTAAAGTTCTTTCGACTCAGTTAACCAGTAAATAATATTCACCCAATTATTTTTAATTGTTCGAAAAATTATTTATTAATATTGAGTGTTACTCTGTCTATATAAATATTATTAATATATTATCTATATAATATATTAACATATTAAATGGACACAATTATGATTTTTATGTAGAAATATTATGTCAACATTATGAATAATTAAACAACAATTAAGAAAACAAAAAATTCCTTTAAACACGACTAGTCCTAAGTCCATTAAAGTGAGAAGGAAAATAGGGTTTTGAGGCGAACTCAGTTTACCACAAAAAATGTGTTTCTGACTTAGTTTACCAACTCCGGTCTTTTACTGTGTTAGATGATTAGTTTAATTTCATGTAGGTACAAATTTCCACGTAGGTATCATTGTATCAAGTTCAACGATGTTTTACTTACAATATTAGAATAATGAAAACATTTATCACAAACAATCATTAAAATGTAAACCTAAAATTGTGTTATCAGTGACATAGGTATTATCACTTAGGTATATCATATAATATAGTCTTCTGTAATGCCGTACTTACCTTAACCTAAACCAACATTTAATGAATGCGTTAAAAGTTATGATTCAATAATAGTTGAAGATTTTTTTTTTAGCAGAATATTTTGAAGAGGATACAATAACCGTCAACCTATATTGCATAATATTATCTATTGAAGGGTAAAATATTTCTTTTGAACGGTATTTACCATTGAACAGTTGCACAATTTGAGTACAACATTTCTGTATAAATAAGGTTTTAAGTTATATATACTTATATATGGTGATAATTATTTGTATTATTTATTATCAACCTGTAAGCCCTGTTTTTACAGTTATATTTTTTAATTAAAAAACAAAATATTGTTGTTTTAGATATTTTTCCGGGTTTTCCTGTAAAAGTAAAAATAAAAAGTAGAATTCAAAACCGTGTAGGTACTTACATCGTATATTTAATCCGTGGGAAAATAGAAAAATCGCTTATAGGGAGCCTAATAAATTTGTTATTCACTAAGAAGTTGGAACGATAAGGAGGTTTTCATAATGTTAGACTCGAAACTATATAGTATGTATGTATAGAATCGGTATATACTCGAGTAATATCAAAAATGTGTATACAAAACTGTTAAAATAACACGTTTTATGACATTTCGTTTTACTGATTTACGACCGCGAGGCTAATTATTATTTATCTTTGCGATAAACAAAAACTTTAACGAACAAAATGTAATGTATATGTCGCATCTACATAGTGAAACCACTCATTTCATGAACTGGATATCCAGATAGTGAAATTTGTCCAGATCGTGAATTTTGACGAAAATACATTATATGGACATCCATTTCATGAAATGGACATTACCTATTTTGTGTACT
>NC_042494.1:10250831-10250929 GCF_005508785.2 Acyrthosiphon pisum
TACATTGTATCGCGTTAAGAATGTTATTATGTACACCATGTAGTAACTGTTCCACTGAACGGTCTTTTTAGCTTTAAAAAGAGTAAAATCATACCTAA
>NC_042494.1:10251029-10263723 GCF_005508785.2 Acyrthosiphon pisum
CCATTTTTATATATACAGTGTGTTCGCCAATTTAGGAAACACTGAATTTCTCGGCCGGATTATTTTGAAATAAATCGATTTTTTTTTTTACAAGCTGGTGATATATAAATCAACATTTATAGATACTTTTCAAAATCTTTTTTTTTTAATGGCAACACCTGTTTTAATCATCGTATTCGGATAGGCCTATTTTTTTAAGCAATTTTGATGAATCAACTATGGTTATAAATGGTTGACTGAATAAGAGCCATCTAAATTTTAATAAATAATACATTTATTTATTATTTCAAAAAATTTATAAAATCATTTATCTTATTGGTTACTTTTTGAATATTCGTACGTATTATTTTTTTATAAGTGTTATAAACAAGATTAACATAATATGAAGGCAAAAATCGATTTATAAATCGAAGAAATTTTTTTTAAATAATAATAATAGAGAAATAATTTTTTTATAAAAATGCGTGTCATTTAATATCTAAGATGATGAACGTATTTTTTTCGCCTTTTTTGCCTTTTTACTGATTAATGTCTTTTTGCCTTTTTCACTTATAAATGTCTTTATTGTGTTTAATTTTCAATTGATTTAATAATTTTATTTACGACATATACGTATAAACAGTAAAAATCGATAAGATTTTCTGAAGACTGCATTGTCGGCTATTAATTATTTTTAATGAGTTTTATCATCGGCGATATTTACCGATATCGCTAATTACTTTATCGAGTATTTGCCATTTGGTATGGCCAGTCAATTTAATGTTTATAAAAGTACCCATGCTACCTATCTATAGATTAAAATATGTTCATAATGCGTATATTCTCATTACTTACTAAAGATTCAAAATTGTTTGTCAGTCTGCCTCGATTACAGTTTCTATGTACAAAAATATTTTAAGCCCAAACCGTCAACGTTTACTGAAGACAGTTTATCTAAATTCTAAGCACATGATAGTGATTTTTTTTTTAATACACACTAGTTAAATATACAATGTACAAACTATTTAATTTTTTAGTAAATTTTATTTGTAATTGCTTTTTTATATAAATTAAATCCTTTTTTTTTGAAATTTTGAATGATTTTTTTACTGATTAGATTACCTTTAAATCCGAACCCTACTTATAATATCTACTTTCAATATGTCGTACTTAATACCTATACGTTAAGTACACAAAATACGAATATATATTTTTTATTTATTTTTGACTTAACGCTAAACAGTTAACAGTAATTACTAATTATAATATAATATATTTATGTTTACTTATCATTATTAACTTATCATTATCAGAAACTTATAAAATGTGTTTTTAAAACTAAGAAATCCGATTACGTAGCAAAAAAAATAATATAAGTGTACCTATATATATTGTTGTGATACACTTATTAGTTATTAATTAATATAATGTCTAATGATAAGTTTAAGAATATAATTTAATTTTTAATAAAATAATCTCAATACTATAACAGTTTACAGATTACCTATATTAAAAACGAATTGTACGAATTTTTTTCCGATATTTTATCATAATTATTAACAATATTGATTTAGTTCGTGACGGTGGCGTATATACAAATTATTTTCATTATGGGCCAATTTATCACTAGTCAAGCATAGCACGACTATCGAATAACATAGCCAAACTATACATTTTTTAGGGAGCTGAGTGATTATAATCATGATAATATATACAATACAAATAAAAATTGCACAGTTTAATTTTATAACTATTAAGTAAAATTAACTTTTAATTCTTTTTTAAAAATTATTTACAGTTTTATATATGTATCATACAGTCATCGAAGCAAGTCCTGACAATCTAACATTTCCATGTTCATCCCTCAAAAACGATTTTAATCAACCGGCTAAATTAATTATGGTGAAAAACTGTAAACAGTATATCTATACATGCAATGATTTAATTTAACCTGCAATTTCACTATGGGTTCAGGCCTAGGGGGGCTCCCCCCTATATACGCCACTGGTTCGTGATAAGATTATTACACGTTTCAAACAACATAGTTTGAACTAAATGTCAATGTCAAACTTAGACTTTAAATACTAAAATTAAAAATTAAATTAGAAAAATATTTTACATTATACATATATATGCATAAACATATTTGCTATATTTATATGGATTGTCGAGTTTTACTTCTCGGAACAACTCATATCTATACGCCGATAAAACACACACAAAAGTAAAAGGTCAGGTTGCAGGTAGCTTGAAACCTATCGGATGACGTGCCATAATTAGGTATACAATTTACACGTTTATTTTAATTATTTATTATAACTAATTATCTATTCACTTTTCGCACTAAATGTATGCCTATGACGCTCACAAAGACATGTAGCTTTCTATTAGTGAAGGAATTTTTGAAAGCGATTCAGTAGTTCCAGAGATTACCCTCAAATGCAACGTCAACTAACAACTCCTCTTTACATAATAGTATAGATAACGAGTAAATACTAACAAAATATAACAATGATGACATTACCTGTATGTATGGCATTATATTATTAAAACCATTTATTTGATACTTTAGAAAAAAATTTGTGATTTTTTTAGAAAACGTTCAAAAATAATTTGATGAATAACTTACTACAGTCTTACCGTATTCTCGTATAGCTCTCGGAGTGATATGGTCGCGGATTTACTCTTGGGTACGGCTGTCGTTTGAATCTTGTTTGCAGGCTTTTATACTACATTACCAATATTCAAACAAACGCATTTGGTCATTAGCCAAAGCGCTCTTTTCAATATCCTACACACAGTATAGTTGAGGAAAAATATAATAATTTACTGTTGTTGTTGTTGTTGTTGTCGTTGTTGTTGTTGTTGTTGTTGTTGTTGTTGTTGTTGTTATTATTATTATTTACACCGGTTTAACTGGTTTTACATGATGTGGAAAATGGTGGATCGTATACGTTAAAACTTAAAACACAACATTGTAATTTATCATCCTGTTTAAATTATTATAATAATATAATAATGCCGATGCGGAAAACATAATATATTATTGTCCATCTACGTTTCGTGCAAACTCTATTATTCCACTTAAATGGCCAGTGGGTTTATATTCTGCGTTTAGTTATTCATATTGTTATTAACTATTCATGTGGCGTCCGAACAAGTCGTATTCGCTATGAAATCATTATAATATACGTAGATATATTTATGTATAGAGCAAAAACATTCTGCAACTATTTTGGTCTCCTATCACAACTACATCACCGAAAAGTTAACACACATAGTTCATTGTATTATTTGGGTACGTATAATGACTGATGCGTAAAAACAATAGTTCGTAGATTTTTTTTACAAGCTGATATTATATTATAATTTTTCCTCTGCGAATCGTTTTGTCAAACTGAACACATTATCATTTAGTTTTATTTTATTCGGCATTAATATTGTAATAAAATGTGATAATCGTTACACTATTATTAGATGTCCAGAATCAATTTTCGAGTGTCTCGTCGGACAATATCGTGAAATGTTGAACTTAGGTTAGCAACTGCAGACTAGTCTGCATTGCTCATAATCCTAAATACCTTCAAGAATGTATTATATTTATTCATTGTTGAAACAAAAAGGTAATTTATTGTTAAACATGATTGAAATAGTTGACATACGTACCTGTTGGGCTAAAAAATATACATTAGGGTCTCGATAATCCGAACACAGCCACACAGGCTGATCCGAAAGACGCGGTAATCCGAACCATCGTATCGCTATTATTAATAGATAATACATATTATGTAATATGTAGGTGTATTATAACAATAATATTTACCGATAATAAAATTTGACGATTACGTTTGTACATCGCACGTGCACGTCGCTTAGATATAAATGTGAAACGTCGATTACGTTCGTCAGTTGTGTGTACATAAAGATCGTTACACAGCGTATTTTTCTTAAAAAGGCTTCACGTAAGCATGTTACATTAAAATTTCAGGATAAGTTAGAAGTACCTAATAAAGTTCATTGATAAAAAGACCAGCTACAGGTTTTTAATCAAGAATTTTAACGAATTAACACAGTATAGCTAAAAATAAATTTCAACATTTAAATTGAAAAAAATTGATTTTTTTTTACGTCATAGGTAGTCCGAACAAATCGGTAACCCGAACGACCCCGTTCCCCAATATCGTTCAGATTAGGAGGACGCCACACCAGCATGTGTTGCCTCCGTCTTACAAACGTGTAAAATACCAAATTTACGCTCAGAAATTCAAGTTTTATGCCGTTAGCTTAAAAATCAGAGTGAATCGACCTATTATGAAACTTGATGGTAAGAACATTATCTATGTTTTGTTGAACGTGTTTTTACGATAATTCAGTTTTTAAGTTATTGCGTGTATAATAAATGTAAATCAAAAATGCTCATAAATCACTTAAAAATTAAATTATCGTAAAAAAACTTCCAACAATATGTTCTTACCATCAAGTTTCACAATAGGACGATTCACTCTAATTTTTAAGGTAACGGCATAAAATTGAATGGTAGGGCTCTACTGTATGTATGTTACCGGTAAAGTGTTGATTATAGGTATTTTATAAATGTCCTAGGCATTCTATAGAATTTCTTGAACTATTTGGCAATATATTAAATTTAAATGTTATTTTATATTATGGCTAGGCAATCTATAGAATTCCCAAGATTTTTGTAACCTATATTATCTAGGTAACAACAATTTTTAAGAAATATATTTTACCCTTTAAATAAAATTATATATTATTTTCACAAGTTGAATACCCGTTTATTTCAACAAGTCAAATTTGTACAACAATTTACTTCTAATATGTTGTGACTTATATTTACATTATAAAAATATAAGATAAATTATTATTCATCTGTAAAAAAACTTTTGACATAAAACATATAATTTTTTTCTATACCTAACATACCTTAATATACCTACTATACCTATACTTACACAATACAACTTTAAAAATAGCACAACAAAAATAATTAAGTACCTTTGAAGCATCCAGTAATCACGCAATGTTTTCTTTTTCATTTTACCAACTTTAAGCATCAGTAACATCGTGTAATATTTGTTGATATTTTTTATTCAATAAATAAACTATTTTAACTTTAAACCATTTTTTTGAATTTTTCCGACATTTACTTAATTAGGTATAGACAATTTCAGACATTTTTATAATATATCTCAACACGAAAACACGACAAACACTCAAAGAGTGAAAAAAAAAAGTATTTTAAAGACGTATTTTGAATTTTCCTGCAAATGCGAACAACATAATAATATCATTACTTCATAATGACGATAATGCATCGCACACGTGTTGTATATGCGATAATATAATCGTCAAGGTAAGCATTGATCATTGATTTCAAAGGCATAATTAGGTACTAATGTGAAGTTTTTTATTAATTATATACTTTTCCTGCTCATTTTTTTGAATTTTATAGAATACCTAGGATTTCTATGTAACACCGGATTCAACACTTTGCCGGTAACCTATATATTATTGTATTTACGTATTCACATATTAAGCTGAATATTCATACTGTGTATGATTTTTATACCGACGTGTATTTCATATTATAAAATATTTTATACTTAATACGTAAAACATAATATATTTCAGTAAAATTATTGTAAACAATTTGATCGATTGCACTATATATATCGTGAATCATAATATATTAACTAAACATTATAATATAATAATTATATATTTATTATTAACGATATAACATACATATATCCACGATGAAAAGATTATTAATATAATATTTATTAAGGTTATGAAAAACACACAAAGTTCTTGTCAACTTTTTCACAACGTGCACGAACCTGCGCATTTCCAGCATCCGTTGCATTCGTCATCCCTTGTACAACTAACATATTCAAAACTTTGAGAATAAGTTTTGGTTGTATAGCACCATTGATTTCCCAAGCTGCAATATGACCAACAGTAGTTTTTGTGACAACCAAATTCACGACATGACTGATCGGCTGCTTTCGAAATTACTGATACCAAACCTCCAACGGCAGCAGTTACACCTCCAATTCCTGCCACTACTGGTGCTAATGGGCCTGTCGCGAGTGATCCTGCGGCTATAATACCACCGGTAGCTGCTATTACATCTCCGGCTGTACCAGCTCCTTGGGCTGCATGGTCCGTACCTGATCCGCGCTTTGTTATGGCATGATCTGTATCTGATTCGCGCTCTGCCAAGAGTGATCCTTCGTCTATAATATCACCGGTAGCTGCTATTACATCTCCGGCTACAGCAGCTCCTCCAGCTGCATGATCCGTACCTGATCCGCGCTTTGTTAAGGCATGATCTGTATCTGATTCGTGCTCTGCCGCCAGTGATCCTTCGTCTATGATACCACCGGTAGCTGCTATTACATCTCCGGCTGCAGCAGCTCCTGCAGCTGCATTATCCTTGTCTGATCCGCGGTTTGTTAAGGTGTTCCCGGATATCACTGTCGAAGGATGAACAGCATGCGCACATATTAAAACAAATATAACAACAGCAAACATATTTTCAACTTTGTGGAGTACTATTTTTTTTTAAATTTGTATACGGTATAAAACACTTTGTTGTCTGAAACTCGGAATTCGCCATTTATATGTGCCACGAGGGTCCCCACCAGAACTCATTTACTCTCGTGGATTTCCATGTAATAAGACACACTTGCTGAATTATCGGCGCATCCGTTCCTCATTAGTCGATATGGACTATTAATTGCGTGATTAACGTCATTATTATATTAGTTACTGTAACGAAAATATTAAACACTGGCATGAATTGATTATTGATAACAAATGTCTACTGGTAAGGGTTATCTCTGATAGGTATGGATGGGAGGGGAGGGAGCAAGGCCGGGCACGTTCGCCACAGCATAGCTCGAACCATAGGCCGGGTGGGGTATCGGGATTTGTGGAAATTGCGGGGGACGCAGAAGGAACTAAAACATACTACGTCAAGTACGCACTTAAGGTGGTGCATTTCAACCACCTAAAATGTTGGGTGGATGCCGGGTAGATGGGTAAAAATGTATCCAGGAGAATTAATACCATTACTAAAGGAAGTAGGTACTATTATGTTACACACGTACCAGTTACGTATATTACTTAGGTAATAATGCATTATTACAGTATTTTATTACTCTATAACCAGGTTACTAATATACTTGTGTTGTTGTATACCTAAACGAATTTATACGACAGTGTAATAATTCGGACTGTCAGTACAATAAGGTCATAACTCAAAAAAGCAAATGTTCAGGAAATCAATATGAAATTTTAGAATAAAATGACAATTTTTTCATCAAACAAAAATAAAGTAGATACATATTTATAATTTTGTTGTAATTATAATCAAGTGATTTTTATCCTTGTAAATGTCTTTACTTTTGTGTGATTTCAACTTGAAAGATCAAATATTGAAATTGTCTAGTCATGATTTAATTGCACACTACCTTTTAAATTGATTTTTATATTATTTTAACCGTAAAAAAAATGCTTGAAGTATTTAAAATTATGATTTAATTAATATAATAATATTATTAAATACATTGATGTTGATCTAAAAAACACTTAAACTGCAAAATAAAATAATTGCATAATATAATATTTAGTTTATAAAATGAATAACTTCAGTGTCTTGAATGTTTGATTATTTTTAACAATATTAACATTGAATTATCAAAATTTATAAATTAAAAATAACACGAACGATTAAAGACAACGAAGAAAATAACTTCAATTCCACAATAACCCAAAAAAAATGTAATTATTAAAAAGTCCGAAACATCTCCAACAAATAAATTTATTGATAACTTAGATGAGTATTTAGAATCATGCAAATCTTATTCGAAAACTAAGCAAATAATAAAATAAATCTAGTACAATTTAAAAATATTATAATTAATACACAAGGAAATGTAGATATATGTAACATATATAAAGTTAATGCCTATAATGTCTTAATTACAATAGAAAAGATAAAGCCAAATATCACATCATCAAGTACGAAAAATCGATTAACTCGATTAGGTAATGTTGTATTTCAAGCTACGGACAATCAATTAAACGAAATGTTCGATAATGATTCTAATCAAAATCAAACCTAATTAAACTCACTCATATACATGCACCACCCACCTTCAAATATACATGCAAAACAATAAATCTCTAAAACAAATTAATTAAAATGAAAATCGTACATAAAATACTATCAATACTAAACATATTATAATAAAATGAAACATTAACGGCTATATTTAAAAAATCGACGATTTAAAGAGGCTTATACATATATACATGAGCACAAATACTCATCTACCGCTATAATACCTACCGCTAGAAACAAATTTCGACATCAACCACATAGCAAATCTAAGAAACCACTGCCAAGGCTTAGTTTCTAATAATAACAAAAAAAAATTGTATACTAATTTATTATTATTACAAAACAATATAATCATTTTAAAATTATGATAATAATATCACTTTTTGCATTAAAATAAAAAGTAAATAACATCTCTTCTGTCTCTTAGATTCCTTATTTTTTTAAATAAATAATTTTTCCTTTATTCGTCGATATTTACTACCGTGGTTGAGTATTGATCATCATAGAGAGTAAAATTATTATTTTTACTTGTAGTAATCAATCAAAAAATATTTTAATAATGTACACATTGTGTAACAGTAATATGATGTTAATTCAATAATACATACCTAATAAGGCTAATAATAATATTTTTGTTAGAAAAATACAAGTTTTACTATTTTAATAAATTTTAGTAAATTTGATTTTTTTAAAATACGTTTTTATAGTTAATATTGTTGAGTAAATTTGATTTTTTCATAATACCTTTTTATAAATATTATGTGGACTAAATATTAAATTTGTTAAATAAATTTCTTTTGTAAAAAAATAATTGTTTTGGAAATTAAAGAGTATCGTCTCCTCGTGGTGTTTTCTGTCTAAACTACACTGTGCGAAACGGGTACCCGGGTGAAACGGGAATGGTCATTTTTGGGCAAAACGAGCTACGCCCAGTGAATCTAGTTGGTGCATTGGGGAGGTCAAAATTTAAAACTCCCAGTAGTTTTCAAAAGTACCGGGAGAAACAAAAAAAAACGGGTTTGTGGATGTCGCTCTGCTGTACAGTAGGTTACAAGTGGGACACTGTACAATGGATCATATCAAATTTGAATTCAATGATATAATATCATTGAATACGAAAAATGATTCAGAGCGAAGACGGTTTGTCAGTCTGAATATTTTATATTGTTATTACTAGCTGAATAAAATTGTGATTAATTAACTCTTTTTGGGTATAATTCGCTCTGGCCTCTGCATAGGTATGGAAGCAAAATCATATTAAATTGTAATTTTTAGCCATCCCGCGTGGCGTTACCCGTGATTTTCGCTCATGGTTATGCGAACAGTATATTATCAGGCTGTGCGAACACAGCGAGATGGGAGATAAAATATAGCCTATATATTAGTACATCTTTGTAGTTGAAAAAAATTTGTATACATTGTACCTAAAATAGTATTGAAGTCATAGTTGATCACCCCGGATTTTTAGGAGTGTTTAATATTTATATATTAATATATTTTGTGTGATTATTTTATTGTTTAAAATATAATTGGAGTATTGGTGTACGCGTGATGCATAAGATTATTTTTATCGTTTAATATGTAAGTATTAACTGATTGTGTGTTAACGAAGTATTCGGCACGACTGATCGATTTTGAAAGAGTACCTATATACCACCGGGCACCGGGACCTTTATGATATCCGTTATCTTTGCGTATCTGGTATAATAATATGATGCGCAAGGTTCAAGGTCACCGGCTTATCAGGTAGTTATGACATTTTATCTATACGGACTAAATTCAAAGATATTAAGATAATACCCTGGACTCAATTCAACCCAGGGATGGAAAACGTTTTTGAAAACGTTATTAAACGAAAAAAAACAAAAAACGAAAACAAAAATAAATTATAGTATTATACATTATTAAATTATTAAATTATTTATACCACGAAAAAAAAAATGTTTGAAAAAATTCCACTTGTCTTGTCTTTACTTTTCAATCTTTAACTTTAAAAACATTTGAATTTCAAATCAGAAATTTTGAATTTCCTAATTTTTATATAAATTATAATTTTGATTTAAAATTTAAATATTAAGAATAATTAATTTTAATTTTTAACTTTTAAGTACATTTCTATATTGCGCTTTACTATTATAACTTAAAAGTTAAAAGTTTTAAGTTATAAGAATATAATATAAAAAAAATATATATTATCATAAACGTTATTTGGAAACAATAGGAAAATAACGTTTTTAAAAACGTTAATCAAAAACGTTTAAAAATGTTAAACAAAAACTATATTTTTTAAATCAATAAACAAAAATGAAAACGAAAAAAATAAAAACGTTTTCCATCTCTGATTCAAACACATAAAAGTAGCATGGACTCAATTCAATATCACCGGCGCTGTGCCGTGCAGCACAATACGTATTGGCGGTGAATAATTATAATTGTTAATTACTCTACTAAAACGCAATATTTTTGAAAATCCTTTCTTATTGCACAGTGAAAATATGAGAAGAACCTCAATTCCAAATTTCAAGTTCGTACGTTGTGTAGTTTTTGAGTTACAGCGATGAGTGAGTCAGTGCTCAACTCGTTACAATTTTTTATTCGTTTTTATGGTGATGAACAAAGTGTTATACATAAATTAAAACCCTGTTTTTAGCGGTTTTTCGTAATTTGTCGGTGGTTTTTCCCTTGGCATTAAATAACTATTGAGAAAATCGAAAAATGACTACTTAAAAGTACCATCTTGATCCAATTTGCAAAAATTGAATAAAGCAATTCAAACCTTATTATAATATTATAATATGACGTGTTATTTCAATTATTATTTGTCTACTGTAGATTACTATATTATAATAATATAACTATATCTACCTTTACCAATATATATGATTAATTATGTACCATGTGTATTACTATAAAATATAATATAATTAATTAATTTATAAACCAATTTAAACCTTATTTTCACAAAGCTCCAAACCGTAGTTTTGGTCGAATAAACCCTCGCCCAAACGGTATATATAATATATCTATTCGTCCAAATGGATTATAATTAACTAATCCGAAAGACGCGGTAATCCAAACTATCCCATCGCTATTATTAATATTTAATACATATTATTATCTAATATGTATGTGTATCAAAACAATAATATTTTCCGGTAATAAAATTTGTCGATTACATTTGTATATCGCACGTGTACGTCGTTTAGATATGAATGTGGAACGTCGATTACGTTCGTCAGCTGTGTGTACATAAAGATCGTTTCACTTAAAATGGCTCGTGTTGTATATGCGATAAGATCGTCAGCATGAGCATTAATCATCGATTTCAGAGGTACACATTACTGGGCAAATTCGGTCAATTAAACTTCGGTTAACTTTAATCGGAGATGGTACAACTAGCCCTTAGGTACTAATGTGAAGTTTTATATTAATTATATACTTTTCCTGCTTGAGGTTAGGTAAACTATAGAATATCCTAGTTATTGTATATATTTTATACTTTTTTTGCTCATTTTTGGCATTCTATAGAATACACAGGAATTCTATATGATACCAGATTCAACACCTTGCCATTGCCGGTAACATAATATATATTATTCAATTATTGTATTTACGTATTCGCATATACTGAACATTTATACTGTGTATGGTATTTATACCAACGTGTATTTCATATAAAATATTTTATACTTTATACGTGAAACATAATATATTTCAGTAAAATTATTGATCGATTGCACTATACATATCGTGAATCATATATTACCAAACATAATAATATCATAATATATTTATTATTAACGACGTAGCATACATACACGATGAAAAGATTATTAAGATACGATTTATTAAGGTCAATAGAAATTATATATAAATTTCAAGTACAGACCATATTATGTTAAATACTAGTGAATTAATTAACAATAGTTTATTAGATGCAATTGTTTATTATAAACATACATGTAACGTGATTAATTAATGGATATATTTCTAAAAAAAATTCAAATTCAAACCTATATCGGGGGTGGGTGAAGGAGCTTTTTAAGATATATTTACGTAATTTTCGAATGATGAATATAATATACAAACATACATATTTAATTTTATTTATTTATTTGCATTGCACATGTGGACATGCGAACACACACATGTATATAAATATATTTGGTTACATTTATTTTACTGAGCATTAATCGTTACAATCCAATGACGTAATATATAAGTTGTTAAAATATAGTATACAACAAAATAAATGTCTATAATCATGAATTATTTTTTTTATTAATGAAACTAATCTATTTTTATAAATTCATATCAACGATATGATTGATAAATGAGAACACACCAAGTTCTTGTTAATTTTTTTACAGTGTGCACGGACCTGCGCATTTCCAGCATCCACTGCATTCGTCATCCCTATTACAACTAACATATTTATAACTTTGAGAATAAGATTTGGTTGTATAGCACCATTGATTTCCCAAGCTGCAATATGACCAACAGTAGTTTTTGTGACAACCAAATTCACGACATGACTGATCGGCTGCTCTCGAAATGACTGATACC
>NC_042494.1:10263773-10270038 GCF_005508785.2 Acyrthosiphon pisum
TTTAACTTTAAACCATTTTTTTGAATTTTTCCGACATTTACTTAATTAGGTATAGACAATTTCAGACATTTTTATAATATATCTCAACACGAAAACACGACAAACACTCAAAGAGTGAAAAAAAAAAGTATTTTAAAGACGTATTTTGAATTTTCCTGCAAATGCGAACAACATAATAATATCATTACTTAATAATGACGATAATGCATCGCACACGTGTTGTATATGCGATAATATAATCGTCAAGGTAAGCATTGATCATTGATTTCAAAGGCATAATTAGGTACTAATGTGAAGTTTTTTATTAATTATATACTTTTCCTGCTCATTTTTTTGAATTGTATAGAATACCTAGGATTTCTATGTAACACCGGATTCAACACTTTGCCGGTAACCTATATATTATTGTATTTACGTATTCACATATTAAGCTGAATATTCATACTGTGTATGATGTTTATACCGACGTGTATTTCATATTATAAAATATTTTATACTTAATACGTAAAACATAATATATTTCAGTAAAATTATTGTAAACAATTTGATCGATTGCACTATATATATCGTGAATCATAATATATTAACTAAACATTATAATATAATAATTATATATTTATTATTAACGATATAACATACATATATCCACGATGAAAAGATTATTAATATAATATTTATTAAGGTTATGAAAAACACACAAAGTTCTTGTCAACTTTTTCACAACGTGCACGAACCTGCGCATTTCCAGCATCCGTTGCATTCGTCATCCCTTGTACAACTAACATATTCAAAACTTTGAGAATAAGTTTTGGTTGTATAGCACCATTGATTTCCCAAGCTGCAATATGACCAACAGTAGTTTTTGTGACAACCAAATTCACGACATGA
This sequence comes from Acyrthosiphon pisum, assembly GCF_005508785.2. Classification (NCBI taxonomy): domain Eukaryota; kingdom Metazoa; phylum Arthropoda; class Insecta; order Hemiptera; family Aphididae; genus Acyrthosiphon; species Acyrthosiphon pisum. The sequence continues at coordinate 10,264,662 of NC_042494.1, forward strand.
CTGATCGGCTGCTTTCGAAATTACTGATACCAAACCTCCAACGGCAGCAGTTACACCTCCAATTCCTGCCACTATTGGTGCTAATGGGCCTGTCGCGAGTGATCCTGCGGCTATAATACCACCGGTAGCTGCTATTACATCTCCGGCTGTACCAGCTCCATGGGCTGCATGGTCCGTACCTGATCCGCGCTTTGTTAAGGCATGATCTGTATCTGATTCGCGCTCTGCTAAGGGTGATCCTTCGTCTATAAAATCACCGGTAGCTGCTATTACATCTCCGGCTACAGCAGCTCCTCCAGCTGCATGATCCGTACCTGATCCGCGCTTTGTTAAGGCATGATCCGTATCTGATTCGCGCTCTGCCGCGAGTGATCCTTCGTCTATGATACCACCGGTAGCTGCTATTACATCTCCGGCTGCAGCAGCTCCTGCAGCTGCATTATCCTTGTCTGATCCGCGGTTTGTTAAGGTGTTCCCGGATATCACTGTCGAAGGATGAACAGCATGCGCACATATTAAAACAAATATAACAACAGCAAACATATTTTCAACTTTGTGGAGTACTATTTTTTTTTAAATTTGTATACGGTATAAAACACTTTGTTGTCTGAAACTCGGAATTCGCCATTTATATGTGCCACGAGGGTCCCCACCAGAACTCATTTACTCTCGTGGATTTCCATGTAATAAGCCACACTTGCTGAATTATCGGCGCATCCGTTTCTCATTAGTCGATATGGACTATTAATTGCCTGATTAACGTCATTATTATATTAGGTACTGTAACGAAAATATTAAACACCGGCAAGAATTGATTATTGATAAGAAGTGTCTACTGGTAAGGGTTATCTCTGATAGGTATGGATGGGAGGGGAGGGAGCAAGGCCGGGCACGTTCGCCACAGCATAGCTCGAACCATAGGCCGGGTGGGGTATCGGGATTTGTGGAAATTGCGGGGGACGCAGAAAGAAACTAAAACATACTACGCCAAGTACGCACTCAAGGCGGTGCATTTGAACCACCTAAAATTTTGGGTGGGTGGATGCCGGGTGGCTGGGTAAAAATGTGTCCAGGATAATTAATACTATTACTAAAGTAAGTAGGTACTAGGTACTTATGTTACACACGTACCAGTTACGTATTACTTAGGTAATAATGCATTATTACAGTATTTTATTACTCTATAACCAGGTTACTAATATACCTGTGTTGTTGTATACCTAAACGAATTTATACGACAGTGTAATGATTTGGACTGTCAGTACAATAAGGCCATAACTCAAAAAAGCAAATGTTCAGGAAATCAATATGAAATTTTAGAATAAAATGACAATTTTTTCATCAAACAAAAATAAGGTAGATACATATTTATAATTTTGTTGTGATTATAATCAAGTGATTTTTATCCTTGTAAATGTCTTTACTTTTGTGTGGTTTCAACTTGAAAGATCAAAAATTGAAATTGTCTAGTCATGATTTAATTGCGCACTACCTTTTAAATTGATTTTTATATTATTTTAGCCGTAAAAAAAGTGCATGAAGTATTAAAATTTATGATTTAATTAATATAATAATATTATTAAATACATTGATGTTGATCTAAAAAATTCTTTAACTGCAAAATAAAATGATATAGGTACTGTAATATAATATTTAGTTTACGTTTAAATGAATAACTTCAGTCTCTTGAATGTTTGATTATTTTTAACAATATTAACATTGAATTGTCAAAATTTATAAATTAAAAATAACACGAACGATTAATGACAACGAAGAAAAAACTTCAATCCCACAATGACAAGAAAAACGATTCTGAGCGGAGACGGTATGTCAGTCTAGGTATAAGACATAATATTATTTATGGCATTAAAAAAAAATTGACCTATAATAGGTACCTATAATAAATTCCAAATTAATCATATCACAATATCCATTAGATACTTATAAAGCGTTATACATCAACAACAAACCGTGATACTATCATAGATATATAATAGTATACTTAAGAAGTTTCAAGTAGACCCACGAAATATATTATACAATCACAACAAAATAACTAAAATAGTTATTCCAGGTTTATAATATGTAATTTCGTCCAAATTTGAACTTAGAATAACTATAAAAAAAAAATGTGTAAATGTATTTTTTAGATTTTTTGGTAACAGAATTAATTACTTACGTGGAATCTTGTTCTAAATTTTCAATTCTTAGATACAAAAGTTGAACATTTTATAAATTTTTAACTGCAAAATAATTATTTAAATTAAAATTTGATAAATTTTGTCAAAATTCGTTCTTTAAATGCTTATAAAAAAAAATTGTGCCTATGTATTTTTAATATTTTTCAACTGCTATTGTAACAATATATCAGGAGCCTTGTATTAAATGTTTACACTTTTTGGCCCAACAGTTAAAACTTTATTGATATTTATAGAAAAAAAAAACTAAAAAAATTGAAAACTGACCATGTCTGTACACAGCTCAAAAAGAGTCAAATTATTTTCAAAATTTTATCGTATATAGAAAATGCGAATATAAACATTCAGTGAAATTTTCAAATATCTACAGTCATTCGTTTTTTAATTACAATAAAATAAGAAAATCGTCACATGAGAAATCGAGCGAATATCAAATGTTGTAAAAATATGAATTTCAAACGCTCATAAAAATTTAATTTGACTTTCTTGTAGACATTTTTTTTTTTGATAAAGGTAGACAATATTATGTGGAATCTTGTAATACATTTTCAAATCTTAGATTTAAAAAGAAAAATTTTTACGAATTCTTAACTCGAAATAATTTGCTAATTTTCGTGATTTTTACATATTTTCTCAATTTTTGACCTTTAAATGCTAATAAAAAAAAACTGTGACTATGGATTTTTATTATTTTTCAAATGTCATTGTAACAATATAGTAGGAGCCATGTATTAAATTTTTCAAGTATTTTTACTCGACAAATAAAGTTTTATTGACATTCATAGAAAAAAAAACTAATAAAATTGGAAACTGAAAATGTCCCTAAACAGTTCAAAACAAATCAAAATATTTTGAAAATATAATGATGTATATAGAAAATGGAAATATAAACAACCAGTGAACATTTCATGTATCTACAGATATTTGTTTTAAAGTTACACCAAAAACCAAAATCGATTTTATCGAAAACAGCTTTTGCGTAAAAATTCCCGTTTTTCCTTAATGTTTCATTTGTTTTTCACGGCGCTTTAAAAAACTATTGGAAATTTCAAATTTTGACCTCCCGAATGCACCAACTAGATTCACTTTCCCATCAAACAAGATACTGTTGAAGAAAATCGAAGCATTTTTACTGCCCCAAACCGTGATAACAGACACAAAAATAAAAAATAAAAAATAAATAAAAAAACACACATCATTGTAAAATCAATACATTCATCGTTCCACTCAGAAGCTATAAGTCCAAAACATCTCCAACAAATAAATTTATTGATAACTTAGATTAGTATTTAGAACCATGCAAATCTTATTCGAAAACTAACCAAATAATAAAATAAATCTAGAACAATTTAAAAATATTATAATTAATACACAAGGAAATGTATATATATATATATATATGTAACATGTATAAAGTTAATGCCCATAATATCTTAATTACAATAGAAAAGATTAAGCAAAATATCATATCATCAAGTACGAAAAATCGATTAACTCGATTAGGTAATGTTCTATTTCAAGCTACGGACAATCAATTAAACGAAATGTTCGATAATGATTCTAATCAAAATTAAACCTAATTAAACTCACTCATATACATGCACCATCCACCTTCAAATATACATACAAAACAATAAATCTCTAAAACAAATTAATTAAAATGAAAATCGTACATAAAATACTATCAATACTAAACATATTATAATAAAATAAAACATTAACGGCTATTATAAAAAAATCGACGATTTAAAGAGGCTTTTACATATATATATACATGAGCACAAATACTCATCTACCGCTAAAATACCTACCGCTATTATGTTTACAAGAAACAAATTTCGACACCAACCACATAGCAAATCTAAAAAACTATACAGGGCATACAAAAACCGAATTTTAAGAGAAAGAGCCAGCGGAGGATCTACAATATTTGTAGTTAAATCTTATTCAATCCTCATGGAATGCAAACAAACAGAAGCTGCCAGAACCAAATACAACATAACAGAATTCCTATATCAATCACTAGCCCCAAACATATCAGCCATCAAACGTACACTAAACTTCATAAAAAATAATTTTTATTGAAAATTTATTGTAAAAGTAACATATTATATTATGTAAAGATAAGATAATGAAAAAAAGTTGTACAAATAATACTATGTAAAAAAAAAATGTAATCAATGTCAGTCAATGTCAGCCAATAACCACCACTGCCTGGCTTAGTTTCTAATAAAAAAAAAAATGTATACTAATTTATTATTATTACAAAATAATATTATAATTTTAAAATTATAATAATAATATCACTTTTTGCATTAAAATGAAAAGTAAATAACATCTCTTCTGTCTCTTAGATTCCTTATTTTTTTAAATAAATAATTTTTCCTCTATTTGTCAATATTTTCTACCGTGGTTGAGTATTGATCATCATAGAGAGTAGAATTATTATTTTTACTTGTAGTAGTCTATCAAAAAATATTTTAATAATGTACACATTGTGTAACAGTAATATGATGTTAATTCAATAATACATACCTAATAAGGCTAATATTAATATTTTTGTTAGAAAAATACAAGTTTTACTATGTATAATAAACTATTAAGTATCTATAATACTTACTTGATTTCATTTTATGCTAGCTCTTTTAGAGGTTTCAATAGATATTTTTTTTGTACTTGTTTCAGTAAACGAGCCACATTTCGTTTAACGGCCAAATTGTTCTTTGGAATTAATATATTGTAAGTTCAATGCAATAAAGGTTTTCAGTAAATATTATTTGTATTAATATAAAGAAGTAGATGGCGCCAGTAGCAAAAAAAAAATTACGAATTTATAGACACCATAAACACAAAAAACGTACATTTTGAGTTGTGGCCCATTGTACTGACAGTGCTAACTATGTGTGATTATTTCAGGGCTTAAATCAAATATAATTATACCGTTTACCTTTATATGGATATTAAACGTTATGATCGAATGACTATTTAACGTTATATGTATATTAAACGTTATGATCGAACGACTGTTTAACGTTATATTATAGAATTTAAACGTTATTCAACTTAAGCGTTTAAGCGTTTAAGCGTTTTAAAAATTTAAACGTTATGAAGCGTTTAGCGTTATCTGATGGATATAACTTGTTTCCCACACAAAACAGAATGATTGAAAAATATAATAT
>NC_042494.1:10270088-10271046 GCF_005508785.2 Acyrthosiphon pisum
TTATCGTTTAGCGATATGTTATCCGTTATCGATTTCAATCGTTTTTTGATATGTTTAACGTTATACTCATAACGTTATAAAAACGTTTTGAAGCCCTGGATTATTTATCATTGGTCAAATTTAAAATTATCTCCGAACCCTAAATTTCGGATTACAGGGCATTTTCCCTACATTAATACATTTTACAGTATACGCGGCTCTTTAAATCGTTTATACTTAGCCAGTATCTAGCACAACGACAAAACCATTAAACATTTTCAAAAACTTATTGAGAACAACAATTTCTCAGGACCATTTAAAACAATTGATGATTCTTTCCTATGAATCTGATATTGATGCAGATCAGGTTATAGATGAGTTTGAGAGTACTACAAAGTATTACACAGAAGTATTTTAATTTTAAATTCTGAGCGGAATGATGAATTGTATTGATTGTATAATGATGTATTGTTTTTTTATTTATTTTTTTTATTATTTGTGTCTGTGTACTCGATAAGTAGTTGAAATAATGCTTCGATTTTCATCTTCAGTTTGATGGTAAAGTGAATCGGGCGAGACCCGTTTCGCCCAAAAATAGCCCTCCCCGTTTCACCCAAATGTAGTTTCTATAATATAGAATATTATGTCATATTATGATTCCCGTTTAGCCCACAGTAGTGTAACCAATTTAAAATTAAGTTGGCATTGGTTATAATATTTTAATATTTGAGTATCATTTGGCGTTATCCAGAAAACACCACGAGGAGACGATACTCTTTAATTTCCAAAAAAATTATTTTTTTACAAAAGAAATTAATTTAACAAATTTAAAATTTAGTCCACATAATATTTATAAAAAGGTATTATGAAAAAATCAAATTTATTCAACAAAATTAATTATAAAAACGTATTTTAAAAAATCAAATTTACTCCACATTATTTATATGAACGTATAATTAAAGAATTAAATTTACCTCAC
>NC_042494.1:10271096-10273093 GCF_005508785.2 Acyrthosiphon pisum
TAGATAATAAATAATAATAAATAAGATTACAATTTTTATCAATTATCTAGTAGATTTTATGGTTGTTTAAACGTCTTAAAATTTATATTTGATTATATTTGAAAAGAAAAAAATTTTAGGAAATTAAAGAGTATCGTCTCCTCGTGGTGTTTTCTGGATAACAATAATGATACTCAAATATTAAAATATTATAACCATTGTCAACTTAATTTTGAAAAACTACTCTGGGCGAAACGGGAATCATATAGAAACCAAATTTGGGTGAAACGGGGATGGTCATTTTTGGGCGAAACGGGCTCATTGAATACGAAAAACGATTCTGAGCGAAGACGGTTTGTCAGTCTGGATATTTTATATTGTTATTGCTAGCTAAATAACCCGGCGTGGCCCGGGGAAAAAAAAATTGTGATTAATTAACTCTTTTTGGGTGTAATTCGCTCTGGCCTCTGCATAGGTATGGAAGCAAAATCATATTAAATTTTAATTTTCAGCCATCCCGCGTGGCGTTGCCCGTGAGTTTCGCTTATGGTTATGCGAACAGTATATTATCAAGTAGGCAGTCTACAGATAGATGGGAGATAAAATATAGCCTATATATTAGTACATCTTTGTAGTTAATTTGTATACAGTGTACATAAAATAGTATTGAAGTCATAGTTGATCATTCCGGATTTTTAGGAGTATTTAATATTTATATATTAATATATTTTGGGGGGTTATTTTATTGTTTAAAATATAATTGGAGTATTGGTGTACGCGCGATGCATAAGATTATTTTTATCGTTCAATATGTAAGTATTAACTAATTGTGTGTTAACGAAGTATTCGGCACGACTAATTGATTTTGAAAGAGTACCTATATACCACCGGGCCCCGGGACTTTGATGATATCCGTTATCTTTGCGTATCTGGTATAATAATATGATGTGCAAGGTTCGAGGTCTCCGGCTTATCAGGTGGTATGAAATTTTATCTATACGGACTCAATTCAAAGATATTAAGATGAACTCAATTCAAACACATAAAAGTAGCATGGACTCAATTCAATATCACCGGCGCCCGTGCCGTGCAGCACAACATGTTTTGGTGGTGAATAATTATAATTGTTAATTACTCCACTAAAACGCAATATTTTTGAAAATCCTTTCTTATTGCACGGCGCGGCGGTAATATGAGAAGAACCTCTATTCCAAATTTCAAGTTCGTACGTTGTGTAGTTTTTGAGTTACAGCGATGAGTGAGTCAGTGGTATTTGGATTTTATATGTATAGATTTATTATAACCTGTAAGTTGAATTAATATTTTTTAATTCGTCACAATGTTTTATTCGTTTTTATTGTGGTAAGTGTTATACCTTAATTAAAATCTCGTTTTCAGCGGTTTTTCGTAATTTGTCGGTGGTTTTTCTCGTGGCATTAAATAACTATTGAGAAAATCGAAAAATGACCACTTAAAAGTACCATCTTGATCCAATTTGCCAAAATTGAATAAACCAATTCAAACCATTTTATAATATTATAATATGACTCGTTATTTAAATTATTATTTGTCTACTGTAGATTACTATATTATAATAATATAATTATATCTACCTATACCAATATATGATTAATTATGTACCATGTGTATTACTATACGTCTATACAATATAATATAATTAATTAACTTATAAACCAATCTAAACCTTATTTTCACAAAGCTCCAAACCGTAGTTTTGGTAGAATAAACCCTCGCCCAAACGGTATATATACCGGGTGATTCTTTTATCAAACAACACTCATTATTTCAAAAAGTTTAAATTTTATTGAAAATATTTTTTTACAAAGTTTCAAGTCGCTTATAAAACAACGTTTTTCTTAAAAAATTATATTTTTAAATATTTTTTTTAAGTTTTTTACTTTTTTGAATGACAACATAGGGTTTTAATTTTATATTCCAAAGCAGAATATTTTTCTTAGTATTTTGATACATGAAAATCGATTTTTGGGGGGCAAGTA
>NC_042494.1:10273256-10278322 GCF_005508785.2 Acyrthosiphon pisum
AACGAATTATATTTTGGGTCGATTCGCTCAAGCGGTCTATGCTCGATAATCCGAACACAGACTAATCCAAAAGACACGGTAATCCGTACCATCGTATCGCTATTATTAATAGTTAATACATATTATTATCTAATATGTATATGTATCATAACAATAATATTTTCCGGTGATAAAATTTGTCGATTACGTTTTGTACACCGCACGTGTACGTCGTTTAGATATGAATGTGGAACGTCGATTACCTACGTCCGTCAGCTGTGTGTACATAAACATCGTTTCACACAGCGTATTTTTCTTAAAATGGCTCGTGTTGTATATGCGATAAGATACCTAATCGTCAGCATAAGCATTAATCATTGGTTTCAGAGGTACACATTACAGGGCAGATTTGGCCAATTATATACTTCGGTTAACGTTAATCGGAGATGGTACAACTGGCCCTTAGGTACTAATGTGAAGTTTTATATTAATTATATACTTTTCCTGCTTGAGGTTAAGTAATCTATAGAATATCTAGTTATTGTATATATTTTATACTTTTTCTACTCATTTTTGGAATTTTATAGAATACACAGGAATTCTATATAATACTGGATTCAACACTTTGCCATTGCTGGTAACATATAATATATTATTCAATAAAATTATTGTATTTACGTATCACATAATGCTGAACATTCATACATAAAATATTTTATACTTTATACGTGAAACATAATATATTTCAGTAAAATTATTGATCGATTTCACTATACATATCGTGAATCATATATTACTAAACATAATAATATAATAATATATTTATTATTAACGACATAGTATATAGGTACATACACTATGGAAAGATTATTAAGATACGATTTATACTAGTGAATTAATTAACATTAGTTTATTTGATGCAATTATTTATTATAAACATATATTAATTAATTAATATATAATAAATAAATTATTTATTAATTAATGGATATATTCCTAAAAAAAATTCGAATTCAAACCGATATCGGGGGTGGGTGAAGGAGCTTTTTAAGATATATTTACGTAATTTTCGAATGATGAATATATAATATACAAACGTACATATTTAACTTAATTTATTTATTTGTATACCTAGCGTATATGTACATGCGAACACACACATATATACAAATATATTTGTTTACATTTATTTTACTGGGCATTAATCTTTACAATTGATTGACGTAATATATAAATTGTTAAAATATATTATACAACAAAATAAATGTCTATAATCATGAATTATTTTTTTTTTATTAAAAAAGTTTTAATATAAACAGATTTATTTTTTTAATTTATTTAACATAAATGATATGATTGATAAATGAAAACATACCAAGTTCTTGTTAAATTTTTTATAGCGTGCACGAACCTGCGCATTTCCAGCATCCATTGCATTCGTCATTACTTGTACAACTAACATATTCAAAACTTTGAGAATAAGATTTGGTTGTATAGCACCATTGATTTCCCAAGCTGCAATATGACCAACAGTAGTTTTTGTGACAACCATAATCACGACATGACTGATCGGCTGCTCTCGAAATTATTGATACCAAACCTCCAATGGCAGCAGTTACACCTCCAACTCCTGCCACTATTGGTGCTAATGGGCCTGTCGCGAGTGATCCTGCGGCTATAACACCACCAGTAGTTGCTATTACATCTCCGGCTGCAGCAGCCCCTCCAGCTGCATGATCTGTACCTGATCCGCGCTTTGTTAAGGCATGCTCCGTATCTGAATCACGCTCTACCGTGAGTGATCCTTCGTCTATAATACCACCGGTAGCTGCTATTAAATCTCTGGCTATAGCAACTTCTGCAGCTGCATTATCCTTATCTGATCTGTGGTTTGTTAAGGCATGATCCGTATCTGATCCGCGCTCTGCTGAGAGTGGTCCTGCGGCTATAACACCACCGGTAGCTAGTATTACACCTTCGGCTATAGCAACTTCTGCAGCTGCATTATCCTTATCTGATCCGTGGTTTGTTAAGGCATGATCCGTATCTGATCCGCGCTCTACTGAGAGTGGCCCTGCGGCTATAACACCACCGGTAGCTAGTATTACACCTTCGACTATAGCAGCTCCTGCAGCTGAATTATCCTTATCTGATCCGTGGTTTGTTAAGGCATGCTCCGGATCTGATCCGCGCTCTGCCGAGAGTGGCCCTGCAACTATAACACCATCGATAGCTGGTATTATATCTCCGGCTACAGCAGCTCCTGCAGCTGCATTATCTGTACCTGATCCACGCTTTGTTATGGCATGCCCGGATATCACTGTCGAAGGATGAACAGCATGCGCACAAATTAAAACAAATATAACAACAGCAAACATACTTTCAAGTTTGTGGAGTACAATTTTTTTTTAAATTTGTATACGGTATAAAACACTTTGTTGCCTGAAGCCCAGAACTCGCCATTTATATGTGCGACGAGGGTCCCCACCAGAACTCATTTATTCTCGTGAACTTCCACGTAATAAGCCACACTTACTGCATTATCGGCGCATCCGTTTCTCAATCTTCGATTCAGCATCAGGTTGATGTCATTAGGTACAGTCATGGTTGAAATATACGTTATTGCATATCGACCCGGATTGTTATCATAAGAAGTAAAATCGCTGCGTAATGGGAGGTCCGTCAGCCTGGCACCCCAAAGTAAAAATTTTGGGGTCAAACCTAACTAAAAAATTACTAACCAATTCGTAACAATTTGTAACCACAAAATCAGAATTTGTAACCTAAGTCTTAACCCCCAAATCTGTGTTTCCATTTTCGGGTGCTGGGCTGACGTCAGCCTGGCACCCCGAATTCAAAATTTCGAGGACAAACCACACTAAAAAGTTAGTAACCAATTCGTAACAATTCGTAACCACAAAATCAAAATTTGTAACCTAAGTCCTAAGCCCCAAATCTGTGTTTCCATTTTCGGGTGCTGGGCTGACGTCAGCCTGGCACCCCGAATTCAAAACTTCGAAGTCAAACCACACTAAAAAGTTAGTAACGTAGCGTAAATGTACCGTAGATAGGTACATGAAATGTTCACTAAACGTGTATATTACTGTTTTATATGCACCATAAAACTATCAAAATATTTTAACTTGCTTTGAGCTGTTTACGGACATTTTCAGTTAGCAAATTTTTTAGTTTTTTTTTCTATAAATGTCAATTCAATTTTATTCTTTGAGTAATAAAGATTGAAAATTGAATACAAGACTCCTTATAAATTGTTACAACAGCAGTTGAAAAATATCAAAAACACACAGTCTTTTTTTATAAGCATTTAAGTTTTGACAAAATACGTAAAAGTCACGAAAATGTGCAAATTATTTTGAATTAGAAATTCGTAAGACATTTTCTTTATATTTACGTTGCATAATTTGTTGTTTGTATTAAATTTTCAGCGATAGTTATGCCACATATTAATTATGCAATTTTAAGTGCTATAAACCCCCAACCCTGGACTTACACCCTATAACTTATTCTAGTTACGGATTTAGTGAATTATCTAGAAAAATATTTCTAAACGGTTATAATTTTTATTTTTCTAGTTTATTTAACCACACTGCCTTATTAATTGATTTAAATATTATTTTGGCCGTAAAAAAAATGAACGAAGTATTAAAAATTATGATTTAATTAATATATACAATGTATTAAATATGTTGATGTTGATCTAAAAAACACTTAAACTGTAAAATAAAATAATAGCATAATATAATATTTAGTTTATGAAAAGAACAACTTCAGTCTCTTGAATGTTTGATTATTTTTACAAATATTGACATTGAAATATAACAATTTGTATATTACCTAAGTAATTATTATTACAAAATAATATTATAATTTAAAATTATAATAATATCACTTTTCGCGTAAAAATTAAAAATAAATAACATCTCTTCTATGTCTTAGTTTCCTTATTTTTAACAATATTTACATTGAATTATAACAATTTGTATATTAAATTATTATTATTACAAAATAATATTATAATTTTAAATTTATAATCATAAAATATAACTTTTTGTATTAAAATAAAAATATAAATAACATCTTTTTTGTCTTTTAGTTTCCTTATATTTGAAAATAAATAATTTGTCTTTAATTTCTCAATATTTTCTACTGTGGTTGGGAATTAATCATCATAGAGAGTAAAATTAATATTTTTGCTTGTAGTAGTCTATTAAAAAATATTTAAATAATGTATACATTTTGAAACAGTATAATATGTCGATTCAATAAATCAATACAGTAATACACCATGAACATAAAAATCATAAATTTCTAGTTGTAGCCTTCTTGTATTGACAGTGCGATATTTAATTTATAAAACCAATTCGATACTATAATATTCTATGAACCGTACTGTAATACGTCATTCAGAACCATTAAATGTGACAAAAATGTATGGTTGGTTTATACACATGATGGTATAACAATATTATACTATAACACTGACCGGCACCATCCCGTCTAAGGTCTACGGCGAGCAAGCCAATAAATTCAGCAAAAATGTGCTCATTTAGCTCACCCGGCGCAATGTATATGCAATTTAGCTACATTTCTGCGTAAGCGTAGTATCAGTAGTAGTCAGTAACGCTATCACTATAACATTTTAAGGGGATTCGATACCGCAACAGTTTTTTAAAGTGTCTACTTTTTATAAAAAAATTTTAAGGTGTGTCTGTGTGTGTCGTGTGAATATATTATACATAGTAAGTGATCATAATACTAATGAGTGTGTAAAATAAATATCTGTGCGCACCTGGACGCGCGCACCAACATGTGTACAACGCGCTACACGAATATACCGGATGATTCTTTTATCATTGAACACTCATTATTTCAAAAAGTCTAAATTTTTTTACATAGTTTCAAATCGCTTATAAAACAACGTTTTTCTTAAAAAATTATATTTTTAAATATTTTTTATCCTTATAATTTTTTAAGTTTTTTACTTTTTTGAATGGCAACATTGGGTTTTAAATTTATATTCCAAAGCAGAATATTTTTCTTAGTATTTTGATACATGAAAATCGAAT
>NC_042494.1:10278372-10279786 GCF_005508785.2 Acyrthosiphon pisum
TAGACTGAAATAATGAGTGTTCAATGATAAAAGAATCACCCGGTATTGTATATTTGTATATTATATTTTTATTTTTTTGTTTCTTTCGCCAATTGTATTGACTTATTATTTTTATTAATTTTTATCATAACTTAACACACATGTACTGTCTCTATTAAATTTTTGTAAATAATTGGAATATTATTCCGTAAATAAACAATAATTATTATTATTTATTATCTAGTAGCCGATAACAATTCTGAAACCAAATTTAAACTCATCGTGAAATTTACTCGAAAACAATCTTCTTACATTTTTAGTTAATTTTTTTTTGAGTTCAATATTATTAAAATTTAAAACTTCTTAATATTCAAAATTGTATTCTAACATTTTGAAGAGTTCATATTCAAAAAAATAAAACAATCGTTTACAAGTAATTATTATAAAGAATTTAAGTATATTTTCTTAAGTCTTATCTAATTATACTTAGGTATAGAGTATTAAGTCTTATCTAATTATACTTAGGTACTACGTACTTGGTAGATTGTATTATTGTAATAATAATTAACTATAATTTATAGTCTTATTGGGTCACAATGAAAAAACAAGACTCGTATTAGGCGTGTTTTTATCAGAACGTTGACTGTGAACAAAAACCACCTAAAAATAGTTTATGCTGTGACTTTTGACTAGATCAAAGTCTTCAGCGTTACTTTACACCAAATATCAATATCAACAATCGCCGTATCTTTATGTTATCTAATGATGTTTAACATAAATTATTTTCTTATAATATACTTCCGAGTAAAATATTTTTCTTAACAATTCATAGGTAAGTACTTATTATAGTATACTATTAGGTAACCCTTTACTTTTGCGTTTTATTTCAAAGCGCATAAATGATTGAAGTGTGTATGTCTTTTTCAAATTCAAGACACTTTTGTGTATCATATAATCAGAGGAAATCCACTTACCATTATACAAAATAATAAATATGTTATATGTTATTAAAATATACAACCATTCTATAATACGTCAAAGTATGCGTTTTTAAATAATAAAAAATATTACATTATGAATGCGTTAAATTAAAACAGTTTTAATTTTATATTTAACAGTTTTTTCCCTATATTCTTTTACTTAACGTAACTTAACCTAAATTCCTATACCCGTGATCTAATCTATATTAACGTGATACCAAACGTTTTTGAAGAGTTTGCGACTTTGCGTGCATGCGTGTATTTTGATTTTGAATGTCTACATACTAATATAGTAAAAATTACTAAAAAGAGTTTGTGGCTGTAACGTTTAAGAATTACGTACATGTGACCAATCTCCATTTTAAAGTAATATTTACAGTAAAAATCAAGGACTTTTTGTCACTAATGAAACTAGTTATGCGATGAGTAATGTGAAATATTTTTTAATTTCTTAT
>NC_042494.1:10279836-10281140 GCF_005508785.2 Acyrthosiphon pisum
ATCTCTACATAAATTATACCAATCAACGATGGAGTTTTTGCTTCTTCCAGTCCAATTTACAGCTTGATTTATTGGAACTAAATTAACCCAGAACCAAACTATTTCCATTATTTCACATAATGATAGCTGACTATTACAACGGCCGCTAAGATCCGTGTAGGTAAAAAAGTCATTATCTTTACGAATCGATTGGTAAGTTTGGCAACCCCGTTTTGTACATCGTAATGTTACAACTTTTTTCATAGTGCCATCAGAATTTCGTTTTTTACTACTTCTTAAATATTCCACAAGTTGGCCATTACATACAACACCGTCTTTCACCTTTATACATGTCATCGGATTATCGGCCAGTAATAACCCTCGGTCTTTTAAATATTGAACACATACCACTTCATCTCTAATAATGTTCCTATATAGGTGACCAATAGTAGATGTCATGTTGAGTTAGAACTAGTGATGGGATTTTTCGTTCCTTTTAGTGAATCGTTACTTTCGTTCCAGGTTCACAGAAGGAACGATTCCAAATGACTCGTTCCTTCGTTCCTTTCGGTACTTTTTTATTATAGTATCATATTAAGGTTCGGTATTGGTATTAGGTACCGAGTACCGATTACCAATACCGAACCGAATAACCACAATCAGCACAACGTCCTGTTATAATAATTATATAATTATAACTAATAAATAATAATAATTTTTATTACAAACATAATTAAATAAAAATGTGTAACTTTAGTCAATATAATAAAATAATAAATATTACAGCTCGTATACAATTAAAAAAAAAATGAACTTACAAGTTATAGTAAATAAATTTAAAGATTATTATTTAAAAATAATAATTGTTCTGTATTTTTGACAGACAATCGATTGCGTCGATCTGTAATTATTGTCTGTAAAATATTTAGTATTCAATTTTAATTACTTGTGCATCGAAGTCTTTCCAAATTTCGAAGTTTTCGGGTTCAGTGGACATGTCAATTTCATCATTTATATTACATGGTGTTTGGTTTGATGTTATTATTTTAATTACGCTTAGAATTAATTTTTGGTATGCATTTTGGTATGACGTACTAGAAATAAATGCCTTTTTCTTGAACCTCGGATCTAAAATTGATGCTTCTGTTAATATGCGGTCCACGTTTATGTCTTTAAATTTTCTGTCTGCTTTAGATTCCATTTTTTCAACCATACAATAAATATTTCGAGGCAAATCTTTTTCTTGTTTTTTTTTTTTTATATGAGATATCAACATGTTAACTAAAATAAGAACTTTTGATATAGATATTCTTTTTCACTACTAA
>NC_042494.1:10282929-10283309 GCF_005508785.2 Acyrthosiphon pisum
TTTGACATAACTAGATAACATGATATCGGTGTTTGAGTGACCGAAGTACCGAACCATCCCCTCTACGAATCGCCCATTGTACTCATGAGCAATACTCGGTACTCGGTAGATGTATGGAACGGGTCGAATGTAGGTACTAGGTAGTAGGTACGAAATGGAACGAAGGAACGAGAAAAAATAATCAGGTGGAATCGTTCCTGATCGTTCCTCTGTCGGACTCGTTCATTTGGAACGATTCGTTCACGAACGACCCATCACTAGTTAGAACATAACAATTCACACGCACAAAATAAAACTCAAATAAAAAATCACAAAACGAGCGCACGACACATACGAATGAAATCGGAACTGTACTGACTGAGGACAGTAAAGTATTATAA
>NC_042494.1:10283409-10285728 GCF_005508785.2 Acyrthosiphon pisum
AAACGCGGCGCGGGACAACGGCGTCGGGATTTATAATTATAATAATATTATTATTATATATTATAATTGAAATATAAATAATTACAATACAATATTATTATTTATTAATATTATATTATATTATATTATTATTATCGAATACGGCGTGGTCGGGCGGCGGCGGACCGACAATATTACAATAATGATATCGAAGAGATAATACGGACACGCACACGAAAAAAACGGAAATAGCACAATCACACACACACGCGCGCGTACCGTAACGATCATCAGCCGAGATCCGAGTGCAGTCTCGACCGCCGCCGAACATCCCGGCAACACGAGCGCCGCCGCGGCCCCTCCTCCACCGAAACGGGATGACTGTAGGAGCGCACGTTGCCCGCCGCCGCCGCCGGTTGACAGCTCCATAACGACTCATTTAACTCCCGGCTCTCCGATAGAACGTCGACGGGTCGCCCGTTATAATAATAATATTGTAAACTATGAGCGCGCGCGCTGTTGTACGGTACCTACAACTATATGTTATTATGCACCGTCCACCGCAACACGATATTAATATTATAATATTATATTAATGTACAGAGCGATTCGCGCTCGACCGTTTTTTAATATTCTTTCTTCGATAACGCCGCCGCCGTCGTTCGAAATCTGATCTTCGGCATTTTTAAATATTGCGGACCGTGCGATACAATATATTTTGAAATAATATGTTTCCATGTTATTTTGTACTGATCGAGCATGGCATACCTCCCTCTGTGGTCTTGGGCAGATAAAAACTTTATTGTTTTTTCAAATGCGAATACTCTCTTTTTCTATACTGTCAATTATTATTTAGCCGATTTTACTGAAAATGTCGATGCGTAAAAATCCAAATTTGAACGAGTGGCTTTAGGGTTGTTTTACTTCGTGAAGGTACTGATAGATAATAGGTTTCTATTGTTTTTAGTTTTGCCTTATTTGAAATATATAATACAAACACAGTAATTACAATGATTAATTGAATGATTTTCCACTTCTTGATTCTGGACACATTTTATGATATCCAAACACAAAAAACTGGAGACAGATTCAACTATTGATTAGCCGATATGTAATCCAGTATTTAAGTACTTAAGTAGGTATAATCATTGCAATTGTGTTCATAAGTATTTTTTTTTTTTTTTAAACATATTTAAAAACATTTGTATATGTCTTATTTCTACTAATTATAATAATCTGTAACCAGCGGCAAAAAAAATTTTGATTTTGTGAGCCAAAACTAAATATATGTTTGAGCCATCCTACAGCCAACCCATTGGGATTGAAAAAATAAGCTGTTTACACTCTAGACTCTAGAGACTAGAAGTCTCAAGGATTGATATAACGCTTTTATAGAAAACTATTAATTAATTGTTGAGTCTTTAGTGGACAAACAAACAAAGAAACATTCATTTTTATACATATATATATATAGATAACATTATATGTTATATTATTATATTGTTTGTAATTATAACTAATTTTATTCCGAGCTTCAACAGTTCGGCCTGATGTGTTTGACGAAATTAAATAACACGTTTATTTAACATAGTTACCTACCTATTTATTATTGTCATTGTTATTATTTATTGTTATTTTCCTCATTATGTATGGGAGCTCAGGGCTAGACAACGAACTTTCGGGTAGTTGAGAAAAAACAAAAATTTGTAGATAGGAATTTTTTTTATTACTTATCTTTGGGTTTGTTTTTACGTCGACAATATTATAGAATAGGTTGGGCCCTGCATTTATTTTGGATTTGAATACCTAATTACGTTTTAACTTTTAAACTATATTTAAATATTAATATGACATTAATTTTACTCTTCACATACCTAGTATACATTTTTTTTCTTACATTTTTTAACTAGGTACATCATATTTCTGCAATTTTGGTGGTCAGTGGTAGGTACATATTATAACATTGGATTTGTTTAAAACAAATTGTTATAATATGACTCGAATTATACAGTATTAACTAAAAAAAATAGGTAGAATCGATTCACGCATTATACGTCGTGTATTGAAATAATACTTCAAAGTATATTATACTGTGGGAATTGAATATTGGCAAAACCAAATATCAATATTTTTATTTTTCATTTATAAAGTTACATACTGTACTAAAAAAATGTAAATCATGAAAAATGTTTTTATTAATTACTAAATACGCACTAAGAACTTTTGATATGATGGCGAATTACGAAACCAATTTTTATTACTTACTTATATAAATGTATCTATTAAGCAAAAATTAATTTGCAAATACACCTAAGTTTAACCAAGCCCTATAATCATATA
>NC_042494.1:10285792-10287084 GCF_005508785.2 Acyrthosiphon pisum
TATTTCGTTTGACTATAACCTGCAATTTTTTAAATATAAATTATTACGATTTATAAATGCAAAGGCCTGGCTTAAACATTTGAGCGTTAGAACATAATATTATGTAATAAAATAAATACGATAGGCATTTGACTAAATTAACTTGGTGTAACATTTGATAGTTCAAACTTCAATGGAATATTCTACAAATTTAAGAACCTCTGCACCATATTTATACTAATATAAAAAATAGTGTATAGCGGCCATGTGTGTAATTTTTTTTTTTTAGGTATATAATGTTTAAAAAGAGGAGTGGCGTTATAACTGAGTCGCACAAACAGAATATTTCAATTTAGAAAATGTTTGTTCGAAAGCCAAAAACACTTAGACCTCAAATTTATGATTATATATTATTTAACCTGAACTATCGCAATCAAAACGTGTAAAACGCGACGTTTTTGCAACGATATGGTTGTTGGTTGTGAAATAACACCACGATGACACCAGCTAGATTCGCTCGATTTAAGACCGGAAGTCTATTTTTGATCCCGAATAGAAAATTAGCCAAATAATAGAAATTACTTGGCATCGTGCTCTAAAGAAAGCAATTTTGTATTTTAATTTTTTTTAATTTTAAGGTAGAATGACATTAGTGGATTTGGTTGGCCTGAATTGTATGGTTTTCAGACGATTTAAGATGGATTTTTGGTAAATATATAATATACATATATGTATATATATTATATTTAAATTTTATTGTATGAATGTATTTTAAGAAAATAAATATTGGTCTATATTTGTCACGAGAGTTAAAATAATTACATCGCACAAAATATAGATATTGTGTTAAATAAATGATAAAGAGATGATAGTTATAATATTATGCTTTCAATAAACTAAAAATACGTTCGTCTAAATAATCAATAAATAATAGTATGTTAGTTAGGGTAATGTTTATTTATTATTTGGAAAAAATCGCGTACGCGTGCAGTGTCTTTATTAGAAAATTTCAAATTTTTAATGGATTTTAGTATTATCTAATATTGTATAACTTGTGATTAAGTGATGAGTGTATATATATATGTTTATAGGGTGATTTACCTTACATGCTTAATTGCTCATCCTTTTTTCCCTTAAATAATGCATTTATTTAAATCCTGGTTTTTAAATTTTAATTTTTTTCAAATAAATACTTAAATACCATATTTTAAAATACTCTGAATATGTTATACTATATAAAGAGTGTCCTGTGATGATACAAACTTCTGTTTTTCAAATGATAATCATCCTTGTTTTCTATAAATTATTTAGCG
>NC_042494.1:10287184-10495890 GCF_005508785.2 Acyrthosiphon pisum
TACTATATTTTGTCAATTTTAAATGAAATTATTCATACACATATATTTTTTCTAAAACAATATTTGTAAATGTAAATAATAGATACCACGCGGTAGTTGTATTCTTTTGTAGGGTACTTTCATTTAATTATATTCAAAAGTCAATTACTACGGATAATTTATTATTGATTTCATGACGAATAAACATTATGGTGATTTCAATTTACAATATTGATAATTATTAATTAATAGCTATACGGTTAATCTTTTAATGATTATATATGCCGGTTTAGATTTGAATATTTAATGAATTTTTATGATTAAAAAACTTGTTTTATTTAACGACTGTAAATAATTTATTTAAAATAATATTAATATTTTATTATAATAATAATAATATTGATTTAGGTTCTTGTGGTATCTATACTACCTGTCTGCTTGGCTTAATTGTTTAACCACTTAGTAAAATAATTCACATTCTCGAGCTCATTTACACATGAATTATAAAGAATCACTAGGCAATTTCTGGCAGCTAGATTTTATATCAATTTAAAAATCAAATAGGTAAAATTAAAATTAAAAAAAAAATCTTCAGTTTATTAAATATGTATACAACTGTTAGGTCTAGGTATACATTTTACAGAAAAAACATAGTTAATTCAATTAAATTGAGATGGACGTTGAGCTGTGCTTGTGTTATAATTATTATATAATATGGTATGATTAATAGTGTCCGTGTCCGTAGCCGTGTCCGTAATTGTTTCCGTAGCCGTTTCCGTAACCATGTCCATAACCCTGGTTACCACCATAGTATCCACCCTGCTGGCCGTATCCGCTATTGTAACCGTATCCATCATTGTAGCCGTGACCACCGTATCCTTGTTGACCGTAGCCACTGTAACCTGGAAAATCAAACGAATTTGTTGAATATATTGTTTACCAATTATATGGTCATCCTTAAAGCATATCTTACCTCCAGTGAAACCAATTCCAACACCTACTCCATAGCCGCTTCCATAACTGTCATAACCTCCTCTGTGACCTCCATAGCCACCGTAAGATCCACCGCCATAACCACCGCCGTAACCACCACCGTAACCACTGCTAAATCCGATAAATCCGGTTGGTGTAGCTGTTGCAAGGGCCAGAGTAGCTGCCAAAAATACACACTGCAAAATACAAAATAATAATTATGATTTTACATAATATACTATACAAGTTATGAACATTTATAGAAATCTACGCTATGAATAATATTTTAATAGCAGTTAAATACCTAACAGAACCTAAAAAACTATGAAATATTGGTAATAATTCCTTTTTTTTCTATTACATGATTTTAATTTAAAATTTATTTTTAAAACTATTTATTTTTATATAATATTCACTCATAAATTTTTTATAAAATTTTATAAAATAGAATTAATTTAAGGTAGAGGTGTAGTTAAAACAATACATTTATTATTCAAAACAATATTTTATATGACAATTATCAACTATACTTATTTAGAATCTAGGTTCTGAAATAATTCACAAAATGTGAACATCATAATGGAACGGGCGCATGTAAACTCCGCCATAAGAACCTTTTTTTAGTGTAAACTCCGCTAGGAAAATAAAACAGGTAAAATTGGGTTCATGTAAACTCTGCCAGTGAAAAAAATGAAGTAACAGTATACACTATACAATTAATATAATAAGCAGATTATTATTAAACAAAAAAATCATAATTTTATAGTAATTATTATCCTTATTAATTAAGTATATGTATACCAAAGTATATAAAAAACTTAAAAATAAAAATAATAAATGTTCGAACAAATCATACAAATTGCAATGGCCAGTATGATGTTAAAAAATAATGATAGACAATTGTGATAACTAATAATCAAAAAATAATATGTAGATATATTATATTATTATGACATAATATGTTGTAATAGGTACCTACTTATAATATTTTGAACTGAAAACTAAAATTATGAGAAACAATTAATAGATATTCAAACCATTAAGTCAAATATAAATCAACTATTATAATTATTTAGTATTTATAGCTTTTTCTAACATTTAATTTTCATTTTGAATTTTTGAGTTTAGGTACTTACTAGAAAAATATCATTTAGTTTTATATTAGGAAGGCCTAATTAATACTGGCGGAGTTTTCATATACCCATTACATGTAAGAAAATAAAACTGGCGGAGTTTACCTTTTCATTACCTTTTTATCTAACCGGTAAAGAGGCGTTTGTCTGGATTAAGCGAATCTAAGGGAAATTTCGATTAACAGCGAAATGTGGCTTAATTTTTTAATGTTTGATTCGGACTAAAAAAATATCGTATTTGTAGTCGGCAGTACCTACATAATATAATATGCGACGGTCCTGATTGTCCAGTAGATGGATTAGACGGCGACCATCGCAGTATTTAAGACAGTATAAGGAAAATTGACTTCTTATTGTTCAAATAATTAAAAATATAATATACATTATTGGTGAATTCTCAGTTCGCCAACACGAAATTCATCGTTAATCAGTATAATTCACGTCTTTTTAATTTATATACATACAACATAATATCTGATATAATAAATAAAAAGAAATATAACGTAACGTAACGATATAATTATGTGGTTTAATACTACACACATACAAATGTTTCAATATTCCACGAATTCCGCCACAATTTTCTACGCATTTATACTTTATGGTATTCATACTTGTTTAGTGTATTTTATGAATATCATCATAATTGTTCACATCAAGCGGGAGTCCCGATTTTTACAAATTTATTTTAAAATTTAAACCATCCCATAATGGTGGAAAAAAATAAAATAATAATGCTCAAGTTCACCCAGTCAAATATTACTGCAAAATAAAATCATAATTTTTATTTGAAAACCACAGTGGACTTTTTATTAATTTATAATATACGCAGAGATAGGTTCACAAATGTCGGCAGTAGGTATCTATTATAATTACCTACTGTATTGCTATGCCAAGAAGCGCGAACTCCATAATATAATTAAAAACCATTAAAAACTAGACAGTGTGGCAAATTGAGTGTCGGCAAAATAGACATAAACCATGATAACATGTACCCGTACCAAATTTAAGTCTGGACCGAATCTAACTGAAAACTATCTGCGGTAATCATAGAAAACTCGAATTAATAATATAACATATTATAGTCGTTCGAGTTCAGCGGGATTGAATCATGAACATTTTTACGAAATATTAAAAAAAAACGCGAGAGTATGACGTGATATTAGTGATTTGACAAACGCGATAGTTCAATTTGGTGGGTACTTGCGAGGAGGTGCATTAAAATAACAATTCATAGTAAAATACGTACCAAGACGAGTTTGCAGGCGCTCATGTTTGCAGTTTCTTTCGTCCTCAGTACGGTAATAACGATAGTGATTATTATATTGCTGACCGCAGCGGACCACTATTTCTTGGTTCTTCGAGCGATTTCCAAAGACGTCTGATTCGGTATCGTCGGTCACTCGCCGTTTTATTTAGTGCTAAATCCGCCCGCGTGCAGTGCGCAAGTTTTTTTTTTCATTTTTCGGTATCTGTCGCTCGCTCTTGGACATTCGTCCGGGACGTTGGCACTGGTTTGGCCTTGCGATTTCGACCACGGTCCGAAAAACCAGTTTTCCTCGTTTGATAATTTTTTTGCACGCACAGATATACATAACATTATCTTCACATATATAAGGTACCCTTTACACGTGCAGCGTTCCGATGAATAAATTTAAAGATTTACACGAAAGATATACATGGTGGATAATAATATATATGCTAATATTACATAGTAAATGTATATTATAATATCATTATATGCCCATATATACCTAATACTCGTCTCGTATGATATCGTGTTCGGATTTTCGCACGATACCCATAAAATTATCAGACGACTAAGTAGCATATTATTCATTATTAAAAAAAGCTGCATATATTATATACGTTAATCAACAAATATACTACGTAAGTATGAAAAAAAAGTAGTAAATATATTAGTTATAGGTATCTCATTTTATTATGTTACAAGTTCATCTATGCTGCGAGGTAATAAAATATAGTATTCAGACACATTAATCTATGAATTCTACTTTTTTATTCCGTTTTGCTGAAACACCACCAACAGTATGGTCCGAAGACTATAATTTTAACGATCGTATGATGCTAATATATGGACATATACAGAGTGTTTAACCGTGTCTTAACGCTCCATGCTCTGTGTATCACCCTCGGCTTTAAAACGCACGTAATATGATTTAATCATTTAACGAATATATCGGTGATCAAAATTCTGAACTATGCATGTTAAAAGACACGAAAGCAAATACATTTTCTTGATCTTTTAAATTATTATTACAGCACCCAGGTAATAATTTTCTAAAATACCATATTTTAAAATTATTATACACAGATAAGCAATTATTGGAGGGAACAAAACATGATGGACACTACGTATAATATCATGATGAATTGTGATCGTTTTTTCTAGTCATACCTGCAACTCTATGACCACTAAACATTGTTGAGTTGTATATTGTATTTCATAATGTGCTTAACTTTTTTTTTTATCGCCTATAATATTATAATTTACAGCATTATTTATCTTAAATAATTTTCCTTAATTGTCTAATGAGGACGCTAAAATGGCAATTTTAAAATGTATCCTAGACACGACTGAATGAAGCACTAATTTGATAAATTTAGATATCTACGGCGTGTAATCACTTAAGTAAATGCAATAAAAATTAATTTATATATTTTTAAAGTGTGATAATATAATTATAAGAATTTGATTGTTATTTTGTATATTTGAATTAGTTATTAATTATTATACATGATATATAGAGGTACTGTTAATAATCAAATAGAGAGTACCTACTACTGTGATACTCATTGTAGGTACGCAAATTATTATCATATATACTTTGTCAAAAGACTGACATAGTATATATTTTGTTATTGTAATTTACAATTTGTAAATATTAAAATTTGTTATTGAGCTTAATAATAATAATATATTTCAGATGAAAAAACTATGTAGTATTATTGTTTTATTTATGTATCATTTTCAAAGGTAATCAAAAGTCTTTATTATATATTTATTCAAAAATAGTCAGAAATATATTATATTATTATGTTGTTAGATTTATGGGTTTTCAATTACGTTGCAATAAGATATATCCAAACAATATTTTATTGCTTTCTTAGTATTGAGAGTTAGGCATTATTTAAAAGTTCATGTGTTATACTTACCAATTATAATACTGAAATCTGACATTCTTCAAAAAATTCTAAAAAAAATTTCTGGAATTTAAAACGTTTTTATTTTGTCTGCTGAAAATTTTGAAAAATAGGACGTGTCTGGTTGTTTCCCCAAGGTCTTCAAATCTTATAGTTGAATTTCGATAAACAATTACTAAAATTATTTAATTGTTCTTATGTCCTTATGACTTATTTTAAGTTACCTGTGCGATTAGTTTGCTTTATTTGTTGAACATGATAATCATGCTAATGGGTTGGCAGCCATTTGCCCATTAGTATTATGAGAAGTCTATTAGTATTCTATTTGTATGATATTTTATTTGGATATTGTTTTTGTTCACTCTTCTTCACTATTGGAAACCATTAGCACATGAATCATAAGCAACGAAATTTTTTCACATGATTTGCATAATTTGTTTGTTTCATATTAGTATATTTGTATAACGTATAATAATATTTTATTGTGATCATTGTTTTGCACGTTTTTTACATTGTACTCTATTATTTTAGACTAAACAGTCGGTTAAATCTGTGTGTTTTATTATAATGACAATGGTGATTTGTGTTATATTGAGTACCCACTGCTATTCCAGTTGTATCATACTAATACTTATGCTATATAATTATATAACTTTACTGTAGTCTGAATATACTGAACTGTAATTATAACGTTCATGATTTTATCGCGGAAATATCAAATAATAATTCCTTTAACCAATGATTAAACTTAGACTCGATTATTTCGTTTGATCTCAATATTATTCTACAATATAATATAGGTAATATAATATCATACATATTATATATTATTTTATTATGTATTATTATACTTAGAAACTTTATCTATAATTACATTTTATAATAATATACTCGGATGTTAATACTACATAATAATATGAACGGCGTGTCTTTAAACATAAGAATATTTAAAACTATTTTGTTTTCTTTCCACAGAAAACAATTCTTTATAATTATACTCTTAACAATCTTTCTATTAAATACGGTAAATAAAAAAATCTTGAGTTGTCTTGAACTAATTGAGCGTCCTAATTTTAGAATAAATTTACATATTGTTAGAAATAAATCTTTATTTTACTTACCCAACTAATATTTCAAAAAAATCTCCTTTTCATATTATTTTAATATTTACTTCTATAATACAATATATCATCTTCATTATTTTCATTTATCCCTCATTGAACTAACTAAGCTATTCTAAGCTTATGTATTTATTAGTTAATTATATATATATTTTTGTATTCTTGATCTGTATTTATCATTGAATTTTTTTTCTCTAGAAAATTATATACTATAACTTATTCTATGTTTCATTTTATTATGTAAATTGGGATTTATTTTCCCTAATAACGATTATTATTATTATCTATCATAATATGTTTGTATATTATAAATATTATACCAACACGCTAATTATTAGTTGTTAGTCACTTTTAAATGCTTTATATAATTGAAGTTTAAACGCGTAACAGCAATGATTAGGGTTTAAGTACTACTAGTTAGTACTTAGTAGCTACTAATTTACAAATACTCAAAACGGAAATGTATTTATACAATTGACAAACAACAATCATTAATATCATAGTTTGGCTTCAAAAATCATATCGTATAATATAGCCCTGCAATGGATAAATTGTATTATTATTATAAGGTATAACTATAGTGATGTACATTTTCATGAACATTTTTTTTTGGTGAAAATGTATCATATTTATTTCTTACTAATTAAATCTTTTGATATTATATAGTTGTAGTATATTTAACCTTCATAATAATATTTTAAAATATGTACTTTTATTACCATTTACCCATTTTAATATAAATAATATATACCTATATCAATATATAATATTTAACTCGGTAATAAATGTGCATTTTTATCTTTTATTAAAAATGTTGTATATTTATTTCAGTATAAATTATGAGTGTATAATCGTTTTATTACAATTATTGATTTTTCAATTTTTAACGTAGGTAATTTATTGTTTGAGTCACTTCCTCGATTCTACCCAAATTATATATTTTTTTTTATCATTAGTGTTTTGCTTGACTCTGACGTTATACTTGTAATAATTTAAATAAAAATGAAACAGTAATTTTATAAAGTATTTAAATATATTTAAACTTAAAAATTAATTAATTTAAGAAAAGTACAAAAAAACAAATTTTCAAAATGTTCAAGTTTTCAAAGAAAGTTGAAAATTTTCAGAAATTTTTAATGAAAAATAAAATTTTCAATTGAACATTTTCAAGCTTACATCTCTATTAGGTATAACCATTAATTAGGTAATCAATGCCTAAGCTATAATATTTCTAAAGATCTTTTTAATCTAGAGCTTTTAATAGTACACTGGAATAATAAGTGGATGAGTTTTTCTATTAATATGTAAAACAGCACGTTGAGGATTGAGATTGTATGCGTTGGGTTTCATGAAATAAAATGGCAAGGCTTGATTTTTTAATTTTTTTTTTTTGGCGACCTTGGTACAGACGTCACGTATTTCTTCAGTAGGCATCTGTTGTTTTAATAAATTATTTAACATAATACTATAATATGTAAATTTTTTCTTATATTTATAAAACCAACTATGAACCTATAAATTAAAATAAAATAACGGAATGGGATTTATTAAATAGTATTTGAACAACATAGACTGATTGTGATGTAAAATATTGATGTGTACAATAATTAAAAAATATTATTATCCCATTTAATACGATATATTTAAATCGTGCGTGGAGCGCGGCCTTATCATTATGTACATAGTCTGTGTAAATGCTCGTGTTCAGTTTAGTATCCATTCAATTTACAGTTATAGAGATCAACGAGCTACAACGTCGACAGCAAATATTGACCAAAGTGCTTTGGTAAGATTAATCATTATGTAGTATGTTATTATATTTATATAATAGGTATTATAATAGATTTTATGGATTTTACACACTACATATGTATATTTAATTTCAATAAAACTTACATTTTTAAATAGCATTTACTAAAACATAATATTTTTTTAAAGATATTAAATCATATTTAAATTTAAATAAATTATATCAAGTGTAAAATGTAGCATGTAAACTATGCCCGAGTAAAATTTAAAAACAATTATAAGCTCTTTAATCAAACAAAACTAAGTAAAAATAAATATTCTCTAATTTATACTTAGTTTTTAGAACCATATATTAATATATTAATATGAATAATATAAATAATTAATAGAATAAAATAAACAATACAACAAATTGTATTAAAAAATACAATATCGGGACAAAATATATGAACATATTTTTAATACACATTGAACAATTGGTGTTTCACCACTAATATATTTATTGATTAAACTTTCTAATTTTTCGCATTTTTTTTTTTTTTTTTTTTTTGGTTATAGAATTTTGATATTTAAAGGGTTTATTTCATTTTATTTTATTTAATTTTATGCAGTTATGTTTCTATTTAATGTATTATACAACGGTTTTGGACAAAATAAATATTTTTGAGGTTTTATTGAAAAAGTACACAATATTATAGATACTTTAATAAATACATGTAAATATTAATTTTGATTTTATTAAGTTGTGCGTCATAACATAAAAGTCATTTATTTCATATAAAAAATTTTAATAACAAACGTGGTAGGTACAGTTTACGTTATACATTTTTAACATGGAGCGCAGTTTAGGTGTGGCCTGTATATTTTTAATAGTAGCCGGATTCTTATATTTAGGATTTTTAGCCTTATTTAATTTAAACCATCCTCTATAATTATTTATTTCAACGATTCAATTATCGCATTTATGTTATGGTTGATGGATCAATAAACGTTACTGTTGTTAAATGAACAATTGTAAAAATCTTGTTCGTTCAATATCCATACTATAGTTTTGATTTCTATTTACAGAAAAAATCTCACGGTAAACATAATCTGACGACTGACAAGCTGTACTATACATCTCTAAGCCGAAATGAGTGGTTACGCGAAACTTCTGATTTTCGCCTTTCTGTTGGTTCTGTCTGTAAGCCAAGTATTAGGATGCAGAGGCCAATGTTGGAAAGATGTTAAGCCTCGTGACGATTTTTGTTCGGAAATATTCAGATACCAATACACTACTATGGCACCGGCAAATGTGTTGTGTTACTGTTGTAGAAGGTTTATCGTAGAAGATTAAAAATAAAAACCCAAAATCCAAAATTTTACATTATTTTTAAACTATAATATTATAATATAAATTATTTAGGTTATGAACAATGATGCAATACACGCCGTATCAACTGCAGAAACTCAAGATAAGCATTACAGTATAATATAATAATACTCAGAAGAAATTCAGAAACATAATTTGATAAAACAAAAACCATCTCCTAGCTTAAAGATTATAATTTTTATTTTAAAATGTTCATTATGTAATAAATTATAATACTTTGAAGGTTTTTTTTGTATCAATAGTATGTTTAAATGTTTACCTCAAATGACATTGTGATTTATATTATACATTTGTATCAATTATTATCACACAAAGATTTAAAATTAAAACTATATTTGATTATGTCTTGAAATAATATTTTTGTGGTATAATAAATGTAATATACCTAATTGTTTTTCGTTGCCACCAATTATCAATAATTATAAAGCTATTACAATAATTGAATTAATCTCTAATTTCAGATACAAAAGAAATGATTAATTATAACAATTTTTCATAATAGGTACCTGCAATTATATTATATATTTGAATTGCATGGTTATTAAATAATAGATTATATTATGTGGCTTGGTGTGGTGCAGTGCGTACACTCAACTGCGGAAACGCACTGAGTGTACGTAACGGCCGACGTTGCTAGTTCCCGGATGGGTGACCACCTGGGATTTTTAGCAACGAATCCTTGTCACACATACAAAAACGTGTTTTCAACTGTTCTCCCTACTAACAAGCTACAAACAAACCAAAAACCAACAGCCAATGGCCTGAGTTGCCGGGCTCAAGCTCAATAATAGTAATAAAAAAAAAAATTATATTATATTATTATATACCTATTTATGTCTTTGTTACAAATTAAAACCATTCTGTGAAAATCCATAGATGTAGAAAACCGCATAGACTAGAAATATTACTTAACAAATAAAAAAATACAGTAGAACAATTGCAAATAATTACTACAGTGTGCATAATATGAAACAAAGGTCAACCAGTTAAGACAGATGTTGCGTAAGCAGTTCCGGCAGTGTGCGCAAACAGTTCCGGCACACTGAGTGTCGTCAATACCACCAAAAAAAGTTAAAGCCGACGTGTTGTATATGGTTTTTTTATATAGGCTAATAGCTATTTGTATTATAGAACTCAATAATATAGAGATATATATATTTTATATGTTCAAATAAATGACACCGTGAAGAAATACAATACTATTAAACTATAAAAGAAATATGTTTGTTATAAGTAAAATTAAAATTATAATAATGTAACAAAATAATCAATGATATTTGAATTCAATGTAAAAAGAGCAATTAATATAATTATTATGTAATTTTATATCAGTATATATAATAGCTCATCTATTTCTTCAAATTATATTCCATGTTTTATTTTTTAATAATTATTTTTTAACATGATGATGTAATCAATCTGAGATACCCTTTACCAATACGGTAACGCAAAACTTAAGTTAGTATCGACATATTTTCTTCCCTCCGCAATACTTTACTATGCGATAATTGAATAGAACCCTGCAAATTAACTGATTACCACGACGAACTCATCAGTCGAATTTCATTGTTCGAGTAACTCACGATCGGCAATCAACGTAGATGAAAACGTAGAACAATTTTCAGGCGAATAATACACAAGGTTTGGACTGCAGAGTTTTTTTTTATTGTGGAGTGAGACACATTTTGTACAGTGAAAATCGTTACTTTTTGCAGTGCAAAAAAAGAATTTCGGGAAGATATTTATTATAAATTATAAAAATATACCTACTATAATTATTTTATGTAAAATTTTAACACAAAAATTAAAAAGAAGTTACCTAGTCAATTGATTGTTTTTATTTTTATAAACAATTATTATTACAAATCACCTATTACAAGTAAAATATATTACCATTGATTATAAATACTATAGATCGCTCACTGCCCATATAACTAATGGGCGACAACAGCGCTTCATAACGGCCACATCCATTTTTTGTCAATATTTCGCGTCTCGGCGTCGCGTAAATACGGGCCAGTGAGCGGTCTATAGTATTTGTAATCAATAATATTACTTATATAAGTATTATGACTTATATATACAAACAACATTTCAAAATTATTATTCACAATAAAAATAGTTCATCAATATAAAATGTTTTATTTGGTATACCATGGGTTAATCCGGACATGTTTTTTTATAGATATATAGGTATCGTTTCTGAGTATATGAATTGTTATGAAAGTAAAAAATATAGATGGTACAGTATACAGTAGACAGTAGTATAGCCGACACAATTCAACAGTTAACAGTCCGTAGGGTTCGTCGGCGTAGACAAATGCCCTATTACAATCCAAAAGTGGGAATCAGTTTGTGCAGTCAAAAAAAATCAATGAAAAAATCCTGGTTTGGAGATTAAGAATCATAAACTGAACAGACTCGATTTGGCATTAAACAATTGGCTGGATCTTAAGTCGTTCAGATCAGTGTTTCTCAACCTTCGTATATTGCCGGGAAGTGAGATGGAGGATAGTTGATTGATTAATGGGTTACTGTGAGAGTTTAAGTTAGTATGGAATTTAAAGGAATATTATTTTTGTAATTGATTAAGGGTAGGAATGTCTAGGTTTTTGTGATTATTGTTTGTGAAATAGTCCAATGCTGGAAAATAACGAATTAAAAAGTTAAAGTTAAGTTTAAAAATGTATTTTATTTTAACTTTTAACTTAACTGGTTACTTTTGGCTTTTCGTTAACTTAACTATTAACTTACTAAATTTCTTTTTTAATTAACGTGAAGTTAACGAACAAATTTTTTATTTTAAGAAGTAAGTTAAGTTTCTTTAATTTGTTTTTAATTGTATTATATTTCACTATTTGGGTCTATTTCGTTTTCATACCAAAAAATGTTTATCATGAATTGTTTAAAGTTAAAAATGTATATCATTCGAATCTAACTTATATGGAAATACTGTATAAAGTATAAACACCATAGTCTATAATAATTTAGTTTTGGGTGGAAAAAAATTAAATACGCTAGCGTTGTATAAACACATTATCTTTTTTTTAACTTAATAAAAAGTTAACAAAAAGTGTGTATAAACTTTTAACATAACTGAGTTAACCTATAATTAAATTAACTTTTAAATTTTAAATTTTTGTTATTAGCGCATATTAACTTAACTTAATTGAGTTAGAAAAATCATTTACTTGTCCAGCCTTGTAGAAATACCAAGGAGAAAACGTTGCTAGTCGTAAGCAGAAGGATTACGCTTGAAGCGTTTTATGGTAAAACTATTCCTTTAAGATATTAAGATACATATTTTGTTAAATATTTACGTATTTGGGTGATACAGTTTGTGTTTATTTCCTTTTGAAGCACGATAGTATTCAATTTATACCATATTTTATACCAAAAGTGCACTTTTTAATAAAATTAGTCTACACTTGCATAGTGGTATTATAAGTGTATTAACACCAGTGTTTCGTAATTTGGGCTTCGTGATTATTGAACAGTAGATGGATTAATCGATAAAAATTAAAATGCAAAATCTGGTGATTAAGAAGGTAAGTATTTATTTCGCTAGAGTGTGTGTGACGTGTGTTAAAAGATACCAGAAAATGAGACCCAGGTGTAGCTAAATTGTCTATTCATGACGCCGTGTTATCATAAAATACCAAGGTTGGACATTAACTAGCTACTTTTGACTTTTTATTAACTCAACTGTTAACTTATTAAATTCCTTTTTTAAGTAAAAAAGAAATTAACGAGTTAATTTTTCATTTTAAGAAATAAGTTAAGTTAATTTATTTTGTTTTTAATTTTTATATATTTCATTATTTGTGTCTATTTCGTTTTCATAACCAAATATTTACCGTAAATTGTTTAAGCTTAAAAATTTATATCATTCGAATCTAACTTATACGGAAATACTGTATAAAGTATAAACACTATGGTGTTGGGTAGGAAACAAAATTAAGTACGCTAGCGTTATATATACAAATTAATTTTTTTTTAACTTAATAAAAAGTTAACAAAAAGTGTGTGTTAACTTTTAACTGAGTTAACCTATTGTTAAATTAACTTTTAACTTTTAACTTATTGTTATTGGTGCATCTTAACTTAACTAAGTTAAAAGAATCATTAACTTGCCCAGCCTTGTAAAATACTATATTTTATATTAATTATGCTCTACCCCTATGTACTCAAACATATTATTATTTCTGTTTTGTTTTTGATTAGCTAATATTAATAGTCACTTGATGGCTTAATTTTTTGGGGGGGAGAGGCAAGATGGGCGTTTGTCCAGTCTGATTTTAAAAGCAGCTTGAAGGGCCAGTGGTCTGTTTTTTCCGTTTAACCATTATTATATTTTACTTGCGCAAAAATATATATCTACCTATTTTTATAGTATTTTTAGAAAATATTGTATTGTGTACTAAAAAATTATTGTCACAATGATAAACTGGTAATTACTAATTAAAAATTGAAATATATTTATATTTAGATACTTGCGGGGACGTGCATGAAAGTTGGTATGAATATTACATAATATACATGCTATATGTGTATGTGTGTGTTGTATACTTGTATGAAAGAAAACACATATCTTAATTATGTTATATGGCTCCGAATGATGCGAGCAATTTTTTAAAGTTAACCATTTGGGCTGGTCAAATTTTCTGCCTCCTCTATTAAATACTGAAATAACGTCACTATATAGTCGCTGATTATTACAAGTTATACTCCGTTATAGTATAATATAATCTATATATACTTGGTGAATAAAAAATGACACGCATTATTTCAAAATTAAATGTCAGATTCATTTTTTTCGACTGCACTTATGCAACCCTGCTGTTTTTCAAAAATAAATTGATCTATTTTTATATCAATTTTAGGCAAATCTTGTTCGAGGTTTTGTTAATCAGACTAAAAACAAACAATGAATATCAAAAAACTTGATATGTTAAAGTTAAATAGTTCAGTCTTGTTAAACAAATATAACACTGCAAATTGTTAGTTGACCTTGAACTAAATCAATAAAGTATTAATAATTATTTTATGATTTTAAAATACATAATATATTGGTAAAGTACTTGCTAGTTTGTGTGTTTAGATTCATGTCGTATTTTCTTTTATTGAAGTTTATTAATTGTGTCAGTGAGATGCCGTTAAATTAATGGATCTTGGTGTAGCTTAAATGCCTATCCAGAACGCCGTGTTACCATAAATTATCTTGTATCACAATATATTGAAAGTGCAGCATTTGTGAATGGTGATTTCAAAAAATCCAATAATAAAATATTATAGTTTATTTCAAAAATATAGCCTTAATGTGTATTATTTCATGCAATTATTTACATTTTTAAACAATATATTTGGAATTCTTTACTCTGCGGCTAATAGCCATTAAATATTAATGCGGATAGTCGACCTTCTATACTTCTATAGTTTAATAAACTTTAATTTGAATCCATTATTTGTAGTATAATATATGCTATATTTAAATCAGGTTTTATTAGATACTGATATTTTTTTACAAAATATTATCTATTATAATAAATAAATTAAAAAAATATAATAACTTGTACCTACTTTTAATATTATAATATACCTATTTAATTTAATAGGTAAAACGGGCAACGGTCATAATATTATATTATTAGGCTGGCTGTAAAGTGTAATAGTGATTAGTGAAAACATAAAACTATGCTGGCTATAACTAAAATATTTTATTATTTATAATTTATATCGACAGTCAGTTATTTAATATTTTAAAACAACGATCTATTTTTCTTTATTTTAATATTATTTAACTGTGAATAGTTTTCATTTTTAATAGCTACATAATTAGTTTTGTTATAAGAAAATTAATTTAAATTTTAAATCTTTTTACTCTAATTTTGAATGTTTATTTTCAGTGAATAATTTTTCAAGAACACGTCTTGATTAGAAATTGATTATTTTTGCGTTTTGGAATTTTCTAATATTATCCAGTATCCACATCATTGCTATTATATTCAAGAAATACAAAGAAGATTTTAGTTAATCGTATGATGGATTAATAATAATACGTGAAAAAAATGTTTCCTTTTTGTTAAACGAATATTAAAATAAAAATGTTAATAGTATACTAATAGGTAAGTTTAGTTTAGAGATGTAATTTTAAAAATATTATTAAAAATTGATTGTGCTTTACAACTATCAGCTTTAATATTAGTTAGGTAGTATTATAATATTGGTTAAGTAATCTATATGTAATATATTATAATTATTTTCAGTTATATTATATTATATATAATGTTGAATTCAGTAAACAGAAATATATATATATATATATGGATGGGATTACCCAACAATGTTATGGCCAACAGAGTAATGGGAAATTATCGATCTGAAGAGGGATACTTAATATATTTCATTAAATCAAAGTTTTATTTTAAAACAATATTATCATTTTAAATCTTAACATACAGTTTTCTCTATTATAAGTCTGACATTTCAACCATTCTCTTCTTTGTAGATTAGGCATATAGTTAAAAAAACATGTATTACCTATTTCGACATTAAAAAGTGTTACATAATATCTAAGGTGGTGAGGAAACTTGCAATACCTACATTATTAGAATTTTTAATCCATTTATATATGTATATAAAAATTAATATTTGACTCTCTGTCCGCCTGTCTTTAGTCCTTTATGCATTCCTAAACAGCAGGAAATTTTTTGAGTAGTTGTTCCCGGGATGATTTAGATTCACAATTGGACCCACTAGGTCCGATTCGGGGAAGTGCTCAATGAGGGATTTTGAGAATTAGATGGACATTTTTGTTTATAAATGGTTGCTATTGGTTATAGGAGAAATAATTTGTAGAAATTAGTATTTATTGTTTTATGGGTTGCCATTGGTTAATCGGAAATCAGGTGCAAAAGCTTGATTCAAATCGAATTTTCGCACGTTGCCTACCAGGTGGCTGAGTTGCACTTAGTGCAGCGAGTTACACCCAAAAGGAGTTGAAAAGTCATAATTTTTTTAACAGTTGTCATTTTTTATAGGCAGCGAAGTGTGCGGGATCAGCAAGTATATAATGATATTAACATTACATCGTATACAAAATTAATGAATACTGTACACTGATTTTTAGTAGTATATACATCATGCATCATATTACAAACTATGATATATGTAATTTAGTAACATAAATTATTTTTATCCACTTATTTACCCTTTCACATATATTTCAATGGTACCTACCCCGAGGACATACTTGAATATATTATGTATCTAAATATATTGTCATAAGATGATCAGATGTCAGATATAAATGGTCCAAAATATACTTCAAAAACAATTGAATAAGTATTAAATATAACTTTTTTTAATTAAAAAAGAATTTACCATCTTAAATCAAACATACAAGAAAGTTATGATTTCATTTTAACAAAAAAAAATAAATAAAAGTCTTAAAATGAAGATCACATTTATAACAATAAAAATTTAAAGTTTACTACATACTTACATTTAAACAAATAAAATTATGAATTTTAACATTTTCAATATATACACAATTCAAATCCAACGGATTTAAGTCTAATTTTTTCTTTTTTCAATTTCAAAATTACGTTTTAAATTATGTAGAATAAATGCATTAGTTCAGAAATGCATTCATCTTAAATCTAATAAAAAGTTATCATTAATGACCAGTTTTACAGCAAAGAAAACATAAATAAAAATACAAATACAAATGATCAACACTTCATTGGAGGGGGGGGGGGGAAGAGGGCACTTACAAAACACGCTAAAACTGAGTGGTAACTATAGTTTTAATTTTTATACAATAAATACGTAAGGTGGCGAATGATGTGGTTATGATTCAGAAAACACGGTGGACATTTGGAAAAAGGTGTTCTCGTCGTAGAGTGAACTCAATGACGTGGACATGTCCTTGAGCACCATGTTGTTGCTGCTGTCAAACTCTTGGAGCTCTGGTGCGGGCCGGAAGTTAGAGGATTCCTCTTCCATCGGACTCGCGGCCGCCGTCGTCCCGGTGTCCTGTTTCCGGTCCAGATCCGTGTAATACTGCTGCTGCTGCTGCTGTTGTTGTTGCTGCTGTTGCTGATGAGCCTGCTGGTTGAGCTGTTGGTGGTGGTTTGGCCTCGAATAGCAGCCATTGAATTTTCCGCCGTTGTTCTGATGATAGCCACTGTTGTAGTAATTGTTGTTGTGCTGTTGGCCGCACTGCTGTTGACCGCACTGCAGATTGTTACAGCCGCCATTGTAGTAGCTGTGATTGTACGACTGTATGCCATGCGCGGTAGCCGCTTGTCCCACAGCCGCAGCTTGTTGTCCTCCGTTGCCAGCGGCGGTCCTCTGGCACCTCTGGTACGCATTTGGGGTGGCGTTGTTGTCGTCATAGTACCCGTTTTCGTTTCCTTGCCCGTGGAACTGTAGACCGTTATTGTTGTTGTTGTTGTTGTGAGCGCTGTTGCTATTGCTGTTATTGTTGATGTTGTTGTTATTGTTGTTGTTGTTCAGCTGATAGTGTTGATTGTTGTTGTTGTTCTTCACTTGATGGTACTGCTGACCGATGTTGTGCCTAAAGTTGGCGTAATTGTGGTTGTAATTAACAAAGTCCTGGTTGGACGAATACGAGTACCGTCCACCATTTTGCCTCTGCTGCATATTTGGCCCGACGTTAAAGTTATTGTTGTTGTTATTGTTGGTGTTGTTGGTAGTGGTGGTGCCGAACAACATCGCCGGGTGGTTCGCTTGGTACGGTCTTTGGTTCTGGAACTGAGGGTTGTACACCGAACCGGGCAAGACGTGTCCGTGGCTCTGTTCCTGTCCCTGCCAGTTGACCGGTAAACTGTTGCTGCGCATGTTCCGGTAGCTGTTTGCCGGCGGCGCCTTGCTTGGCCGGTCGTTCGGAATGGGTGATGGAATGACGGGAGCCACGGTATTGGTCAACGGTTGACCGTTGCTGGCACCGTTGGACGTGTCCTGGACGACGATGGGTGGAGTCAGCGTGGGAATGTGCTCCAGGGCGGATTCGGTCAGTTCGTTAATGGTCTTTTCCGCGTCAAACGCGCCGAGATCGTAGTCGTCGATTTTTTCGCTTATCTGAAAATATAATTGAACAGAAACCGTTTAGTATAACATTGAACTTACGCAATATCATTTTTGGTTTTATCGCGTTTTATCGACTCACCATATCCTTGATTACGTCGTCAAAATCGTCGGGTAGGACCATTTTGCTCTCCAGCGATTCACCCTCACCGACTTCGTCAAGGTTGATGTTCGAGTTGGGATGATGTACAGCTCCAGCTTGGCGAGTTTGAGGTCTCGACATTTTGGCACTTTCTGGCAACTGTCTGCATTCTTCGTTATCGGTAAACGCCTAAAAAACGACATTGAAATAAAATATATTGTAGACATCAACAAATAATTAACAGTTCTCTGTTAGGTACAATGGTACATACATCGATATCAGGACCCATTGCTGTGTTTGCTTGACTAGGGGAATAATCCACAGAAATCGGATCGTATAGGGATGAGGCGTTGCTTAACCTATGATGCTCAGAAGGCACCTAAAAAAGTACAACATTTTTACATTAAACAATGATACCGAACTATTTTTCATATCAAGTTGGTATGCGTACTTGACTGTTCCTGCGACTTAGGTCAGACTTCATACTATAGTAGTTACTATATGTGCTTTCTCTCCGTATGGTGTCTTGATTAGACACCATTTTCATGTCAGTCAATTGTTTATTTAATTCTTGCATACCAGAAGTACTTCCGTGTCCTGGACTCAAATCGGGCATTGGCGATAACTCACTGGCTGCGGCGTGTTTCAATCCAGCGTGTGGCACAAACCGTCGCATCCTTTGAATCATAGGCGCGGAAGTAACCATTCCGATTTCAGAATGCATCGGAATAAAGTCGAATAACTACAGAAATCAAATAAATTATTAACCGTTTTAATTTTCAATTTCCATGATAAACTGAAATCGGCGCTGCGGTTGCTATTGAATAAGATTTATAATTAACACTCACGTCGGCTTCATGTCCATCTTCGGCCCAATTATCATCCAGAGCGTCTGCACTATGGTTGCTGTCGCTAATAGGCTCATCGTGAAACATTCTATTACTGTACGGAACGCTCATAGGACTGGGTTGTTGGCCAGGGGAATTTGTTTCCTACGGAAAGAAAAAACAAAACACAAATTTTATAAATAAGTCAAACTAAAATTATGCCAAATAGTCTTATTAAATTCGATTTATTTTAGGAATGTTATAGGTACGTACTTCAGATTTTATACTCGGACTAGACACGCTAACGGTTTTGGCACTCATGGGCATCTCATCGCTCCGATACGGTGACGCGTCGTCGGCACCCGGTCCGTTGCCGCCACCTCCACCGCCACTTCCACCACCGCGGCTGTTGTCACCGTTTCCATTGCCCTTATGCCGTTTATGCGCATAGAAATCAGCCCCGTGAACCGTCTTGACGTGTTTGCGCAAGGAACTTGGATCGGTGTAACGTTTTGTACAACCAGGAGCTTTACATATGTACGGTTTCTAAAAAATACAAATATGTACGTTAGTTCAATTCCAGCGAACGATTTATAACTATAGTCTATAACCCATAAACTATAATCAATTCTCACCTATTCATTTTTCCCAACTGATTGCATACACACAAATTAAACATTATGTTATATACAACAATTTTAAACATACAATTTCACCAAAACAAATTTTGAAATAGAAAAAGTATTATTTGTATTTAGTATATTATACAATATACTATTTAAACAGTGCCGCCCACCCATTATATGAGTTATAATTATATTACAACTCATATTAAAAACATTGTATAGGTAGAGTATATTTTTTTTAAATCAAAGTTGCAATTACCTCGCTGGAATGAGTGCGGTTTTGATGTTTCGCTCTATCGGAAGCATTGCTAAAGGCCTTACTGCAACCAGGATGTTCACAAGTATAGGGCTTTTCGCCGGTATGAGATCTGAGATGAGTTTTTAGGTTTTCCAACCTCGAATAAGCTTTGGTGCAATTTTCAAACTGTAACATTAACATATTAAAGTTTATTTTTAAAAACACGTAGTTGAACATTGGTGTTAAACATAACATATTTATAAATGATCGAATTAGTATAATATTTTTGGCTATTGGTTATACATTTATTGAATTAAAGTATCACGGTTTAGTTTTTTCATATAATATATATAAAACTATCATAATATTATTCAATCGACTTATGTTAACACTTAACAGAACTCAGAGATAAATCAATTACCGTGCATTTGTGAGGTTTCTCTCCAGTGTGCCTTCGCATATGTACCACAAGCATGTATTGGGCTTTGAATGGCTTCTCGGCTCTAGAACAATCCTGCCACTGGCATACAAATGACTTTTTGTTCGCCTGAATATGATCATTAACGATGTGCTGCAAAACACAAAAACATAATAATGATATTATAAAGTCATCGCATTATCATTATATTATAAAAGAAAAACGGTAAGCGTATTAGTATTCCGGTGTTGGTGTGTGACTGGTGTTGAGTTATGCAGTGTAAATTAATTTGCTTCGAGCAATTATAGGTACGTTTCAATGTCGGCGTAGGTATATAATATTAATAATATTGTAGATTGAAAACAATATTGAAAGGTAATGAAAACAATAATCATCATGATATGTACCTGCACTAATACTGCCTGAGTCTGGTATTCTAAATTACAGTTCTTCCAGTGACAGTTTGTCTCGATGAAATCTGGTTCCCCTTTGAGGTCACTGATGGATTCCGGTGAATTTTGTTTCGAGTCTTCGACGATCTTTTGAGAAGCCTTCTTCGAAGCCGATGTCGATTTCGATTTGGACCGTTCTTGTTTGATCTTGCACATGTCGTTGGCCAACATCTAATAACCACAACATGATACATTATAATATAATGCATGACGCATATACCGTCCAACTAACACAACGACGGCCGCCGAGTTGAAAAACAACGCGCAGTCATATATCATTATACAACAACAAGCCACGAATAGAAACTACTTGCCTGTGAACTGCAGTCCTGCGAGGGTACCGGTAACATGTGTAGGTTGTACGAAGGATGGTGGGCGGAGGACGGCATGGCGGCGGCGTTGTGCCACGGCAAGTGCAAGCCACTGGCGGATCGCAATAACTGTTGGACTTGCGGCGATATGACGGACGGGTGGTGTTGCATGGTAAACGCCAGCGGGTTCAGGTGCCCGTACGAACCGGAAGTGCTCGAACTCCTGGAGCACGAAGCGCCGTACGCTGCGGCGGCCGAGTAAAGCGCGCTCGGCGATGACCGAATCCGGCCATGGAGCTCCAGGTCCGGGGATGGCGACACGGACAGCGCCCGTTTCTTGCCCTGACGCGAGAAGCTTTGTGCCAACGGGCTACACAGACCAGAACCTGTTGATCACGATTCGCAAAGATTAACACAACAGCCATATAGAGTCATATCTGCTATTAAATGCGTTGAAAACGGCTAACCGTGAAAGGGCAGGCGGGAAAAGTTACAACTCAAAATGTTTTTGAAATTAAAAAATAAGGTGCATTTTTGTTAATATTACACAATATTTCCTTTCAAATGGGGTTATCCCTATTTATTACTATCAGAATTGAACCGACTGTCGTCCTCTCACTTTTCCATAAGAAAAAGCAAGAGATAAAGATATGAAAATTATAATGAATAGAGAAATTATTATAAAACCATAGGTACAAATACTCAAATTTAATAACAATTTGTATCCTGACGTTATTATAGGTAAGTATTAATAATTCAGAACCATGTTCGAGGAAGTCATAATTATCGTTTAGCAACACATATACATCATTATGTTTATTATACTTACTCAGGGAACCGACTGTTGCGAACGACGAACAGATATCCATACAGTTGAAACGAAGTGGATGGGGGAAATCGGCGGGATGGGGGTGCGGATGGTGTGGCGGCAGGACGCCACCCGCCCCCCCTCCGAACTAAGTCACCTGATCCTCCGACACCGCAACTGCCGACCAAGCTGTAAACAATCAAAATACACATGGCTATAAATACACGCACGTAATTATAATAATATATAATATGGGTAGTATATCGCGATACAATTATTATTATCACTGGTGCAGAGGGGGCGGACAGGCTGGTTACACCGAATTGACTTTCCCCGTGTGTAAAAGCAGCTCAAACCCATAAACTTTGCAGGCGTCATAAAATACCACACTTAATACGCCGCAGGAGTAGTGTCTATTCGTGTGTCGGGCGGTTATTTAAAGCCTATATACGCATATACGTCAACACAACATAATCGAAAAGCGCCGCGAACTTGCGGGCCAA
Organism: Acyrthosiphon pisum; assembly: GCF_005508785.2. Taxonomy (NCBI): domain Eukaryota; kingdom Metazoa; phylum Arthropoda; class Insecta; order Hemiptera; family Aphididae; genus Acyrthosiphon; species Acyrthosiphon pisum. The sequence goes on from NC_042494.1 coordinate 10,310,052, forward strand.
AGACGTGAACGCACCAACTCGTAAAATATTTTTATTCTAAATGCCAAAACCAAGTAAACCCCGCTTTTGTACTAATTATTATTATTGTTACTGACAGCCCCGAGCTTGTTGCGAATGCCAAAGAATAAAAAAAATGTCTGTAGTTGCCAATTACCCATAAATTCGCGTGCCGTGTTCAATAAAATGGAACAACTTATTAGATCAAGCGCTCTTATAAACTCGGTGTGTATATATATATTATTTACTAAACGCAGTGATATTATAATGTATCGTATAAACAATACACAATGCGAGTCGTTTGTTTATTGTTTTGAAATAAAGAAACTCAGACAGACCGATAAAGATTTTAAAAAATAATATAAAGAACACGGGAAAGTAATTAATTCCGCGCCGCAAATAATAAAATTAAGCATTTACAATATTTTAAACAAATAATTACGATTTACGAGTCTATATTATTACCTAAATCATGATCACTTAATGACATAAGTACGTATAATGGGTTATATATTATTTATTTGCAATTCATGTAATTATATCTGTACAATATTTTTTACTGTTATTTATATTGTCGTCAGTTTATATGATACATATCCAATTTGCTCCAGTTTTCACGTTAAAATTGTTCCCTGTTTTTTACACTAAATTGACACTATTGTGAATCGTTTTCGCGACAAAACAATTTTCCACCTACCTTCATAATATTTGCTGTATATTAAATCGGTGTTTCATTCGATTAGACCGTTTGGGGCGTGGACGTGGGAATATTTGAACGTCCGTGAGGGGTAAGCAGGGATATTATGATGACAGGACGCGATGACGATTCGTAATGGTCGTCTATAGTGACGAGTGGTGGCGGTAACTAAATATTATTTAGGTATGGTAAATCTCAGGCGGTGTTGTGGTCGTCGTCTGTTACGGCTCATCGTCTCGGAGAGCGGATTCGTAAAAATAAAAACGAAAAACGAGAACCGACGCACAGTTGTTGTGTATCAAAAAACGTGTTCGGCGCTAAACGAATCGTGTCGGCTGACAACCTATGTATATATAAAATCACGGATAGTATGAGGAGCAGCAAGACGTATGGAGTGGCAGCAGAAGGAGCTGCACCGACGGCGGTGCTGTAAAAATTCCCGGACAAGTCGGTGTTGTCCTTTTCGAAAAGAGAGTTTTATTTTAACGACGATAGCCGGGGCCATGTGCGGCGGCGAGAGCGAGCTGTTGATTTACGACACTATTTTCAGATGTCGGCGGCGGTGGCGTATTATATACCTCTACATATAGATGAACATATTATATTATATGTATATATACCGATACATACTCGCACTTAAATGTATATACAATTGGCATCCTGTGAACTATTTCCGGGAGAGGCTTTTCATCGTAATATTTTATTTATTTTCTCGTCCGTTCTTCGTCGCGGCTGCAGAGTGTCTAGCACGTTGCCAACTACATATATAGTGTATACACGATGTGCATCATGATTATTTTATCGTTAATCAGGAAATATCCTAAGAAAATCCTAGGAATTTTAAATCTGAAGAACAAAACCTGATAACTGTAATAAAATTTAAAACGATATGTTTGTAAACGCGAAGGAAAATTAAAATAAAAAAAATCTCAACGCTTTGGGGCCGGTATACGATAAAAGAAACACTCTGTATACAAGTGTGTGCACACATGTGCAGTGTAGTGTACGCAGCATACACATCACTATACGCGACGACTTCGTCATATCAATTACGAAGATGAAGACGAGCTTTTTAGCGTACGTATAGCTTCCGTTTTGCTCGTCTGTGGCGTCGAGTGTCGTTATAAATTATTATAATGTGAATACGGTCGTTATATCGTCATAATATTATTACAGAAATAGAAGGTAGTAATTATGTATAATTACGGTCGATATAGTACCTGTGTATTGAAAATTAAATATAAACAGTACAATAATATTGCAACTCAATCTGTATAATATTATGGTGCCCGGACACCGGCTATTTAATCTTTCAATTATAATATCCTTTAACGTTCAGAGTTCGTGACCATATAGTTTGGACGGACCATGGGTCATTACTCATTAATGCCGCTGCGTTATTCAAACACACGACTCGTAATAATAATAATAATAATAATGGTCGTTTATATTATTATAAATCCTTAGCGTTATTTTTTCCTTCCCGTCGCATCCTCCTCTCACCTCATCGTTCCATACCGATACACGGCAGCAGCGACACTACGATTATATTGTATATTATTTATATCATACAGTTTACGGACCAGCGCTACAGACATGTTAATTTTTTTGTTTATTTCGTTTTTTTTTTTTTTACTCTACGGCGGCAAATTGAATAATCAAACAGACTAAAAAAAACTAAAACTAATGGATACAAGAGAAAAAAAAAATTCAAAGTTAGAAAAAACCGCGCACAGTTTCCTCTTTATCATTGCACCGGACGACCGACGACGACGCATGATTGGAGGTGGTTTAGGCATGTGTTCAATTTGTTAGATCACAGATAAACATTTCGATATAATAATGCCAGTGATGGAATGCAACTGGCCGTGAATTTCTTAGAACCGAACAGCAGGACGTTGAATTTTGAATTCTCGCCGTCCTTTTTTTTTTTTGTGTTCCCCCACCCCCATTCTGTCCTGCCATACAGATGTATTGAGACCTGTTCTCTCTCGACGTCCACATTATATTATTATTCTCCCTTTTGCCGAGTCTTTGTTGAAATATTTTTACCCTGTGAGAATTACACACTAAAAAAAAAATAATAATAATAATAAAATCAGGTGTACCTACATTCAACAACTCGTATATATATATATATATATGTATAAAATATGTTTCTCCTTTACGCACACGATATACGATTGGTGTACATGTGGACCGGTCAAATAATAAAGACGAGAATAAAATATTATAAAATGTTATCGAGGGTTGGCGGCGACGCGCAGACTGACACATAACACTGTAGTATTAGTATTATTGTGACTTTCTTGGCTGTAGCCAAGTTTCGTATGCGGCCGATGAAGCGCGAGAAACGCGAAAACATATTTTATCACTTGCTCCCTGATGACGTAAAGAGTTAATAAAAACACCAGTTTTGACGGCGGACATAATTCTGACAGCCGAACAACGCCGCCGTAGTCGTCGTTGGCCGGCGTCCAGGCCTTATACGAGATATATTTATGATTACAATATATCTGCGGCAATTATAGTACCGTTTTATTCGGGTCGACGGAGACAAATTGTACCGTCCCAAATAGGAAACTTAAAAATAAACAAGATCGCCGACGAACCAGCACTTCTCGTCCATTTCTAAAATAGTTTCTCGCCACTATAATAATATAATTTATTATATTTACATATCACAGCCGATACTATTGAAATTCTAAGAAACCGTCATCCGAAACTCTGACAGAATGCCGACTTATCTGACACTTTCGCGTTTAGCAGATGCGGTAGCAGTGGGCTTAATATTATTGTACGTACCTATAAATTCTCAGCTCGACAACAACAGGTGCTTCGTGTACACGTACCGCAACCGCGGTACGTCAGCATAATATTATAATGTCGGACCGAGATTGTCACATAATACGTAGAGGTCTAATATTATGTACGATACGGTGGCTATATCTACTATCGGTATAGACTGCGAGCATTTAAATAATATACTATTTCGTCTGAAGACTGTCGCCTGTCGTGACAACGGCTTCCGCGGACTCGCCTCTCCCCTCGCCGCTCTCATAAAAAAATCTCCCCGAACCACGACATCCAGAGACCCTGGACATATCTTTTGCGGCTACGAACCTGTGGGTGCATGGTGTACGTCACTTCGTAGCTGTTTACGCGGAGGCTGAAGGTTACGATCGTGGATTGTGTGCTCCTATAATATGATAAAGGTATGCAAGCGACGGTTGCCGCGGGTGAGCTCCTCGAGCGGTGGCGATCTCGCGGACTTGGGCACGGCTGTGACTCGACGGCGACGGCGACGGCGGCGGCGGCGACCAGGACGGGAGAACGACGAGCACGACGCGCACATCGCACCACAAAACCGAATCGTCGACTGAGGCAGCGCGCGCGCGCGGTTACCGCAACCGCGCCACGACGGACCACCCAAGTGTGCGACTACGATGCGGACCGGAGTGAGACGCACGCGGTGACGTCACGACGACGACGCGGTGAACGGTGTAGGTAACAATATTATTATAACAATATTTATAACAATAATAATAATACCGCATCTCCTGATCTTCTTCTATCGTCCGTGGTCCATATTACGTTATGGTGTCGCCTCGCTATGGAGAGTTATCAGTTTATTTGATTAGACATACGAGCAGCAGCCGGTAGACTCGGCGGCGTCACCCGATTGATATAAGTTGTTCCGCCATAGCGATTGCCAATTCGACGGTGTCATTTAGTTACACCCGTTACCCGTAGTCCGATACAATTATTTCACCTGTTATTTGTAAGATACTTAACAATTATCTGATCTAGAGAAAATCTCCAAAATGGTACAAAATATAGGTAATTTTCCCCATCTTGATATTTAATTAAGACTTTGAAACTGAAAGGGCTAGGAGGAATCTAGTTCGTGCAATAAGATATTCTTATCTACACTCATCAATTGCTATCATCTGACGATGGTCTTCGCCCGTTCTTTGTACATCGAAAGTTGTTACGCTAATTAATAATATTATATTTATTCTTAAAAGACTTATTGGACCATTCGTGGTTTTAAATCGACGATTAAATAGTTGCCTAGTCAATTCTGCCACAGTTCCCTTAAAACGTTTTAATATCAAGTGCTGCAGTTCGCAAAAGTGTGTGACGCGCAACCCTATGCCTACGCAAATTATTGGACGAATAATACGAATATAATGTTTATACCGTGGTGTACAGACTATAGCGAAACTGTCACAGGAAAATCAGTCGCCGAGTCTTAGTTCGGTCGAGATTATAATATTATCGTCGGCCAATTATACGCCCGCTGGATGTGGAGTGTAGACATCATAATATAATAACGTACCTATAATACACGACGTACATAGCTGCTGTTACGACGCGATTGTGTGGGTACCGATATAATAATATGTACGCAGTGCGACGTGTGTATAGCGGACAAGATGAAATTATCAACGCGGACGAACCAATCGCGAGAACGGGATCGATGCTGCGGTGAGACTGTAACATTATTATTATTATATATTTACGTGATATCGTTATTTATTTCGGTATAATTTTGTTTTTCTCTCTCCTGCCCGCCCACCGCGTGTATTATACATATAGTATAATATCCAACCTACCCACATTATATAGGTATTACCGACTCTTTTTCTTTTCGGCGCGATCGCTGCGGTGTATAATACGCAATTACATATTATGTACGCCGCCGCGGTTATCCGGGTCCAGTGTTTTTCCCTCCTACACCTCGACCCGCGGATACCCAGGGCATCGCCGCCGACTACACGTTATATTATTATTATTATTATTATTATGTAGTTTTCGTCACGATTTTATTCGTATTTATTTCGTTTTTTTTTTCGTCCGCTTCTCTCGTTTTACGACCGACAATGATTACACGCGCTCCGTACCTTATACACCTATATAGATATTATATTATATATATATTCATAATATATTCGTACACAATATTATGATACACGCGGCGTGTGTAAAGAGTAATGTCTTCATGAAGGCCGTCGTCGTCGTCGTCCAAGGGGGACGGGCCCGACACGCCGCCGCGTCGCCGCGGACTGCGGTGTAACGTACGCACACGTAATATATATAATAAATATATATATATGAGTGTATAATTTATTATATTATAATACAACGGCGATGGACGCGCCCCCCTCGCGCGCCGCGGTCCAACCACCTCCTCCGCCATTAACGTTTTACACCGCGAGCGGGGTCGTCGGACGACGGGTTTAATATTTGTTTATTCGTTTCACCGTCATCGCGCGGGTCTTGGACGAAAAAATTTAGTCGAACAATTTTAGAAAAAAAATTAGGGAGGCGTAGGTGGCGTTTTTTTTTTTTTTTTTATAGAAGGGGTCACTCGCCCGCCGCCGCAGACGTATATTAATATAATATATTGGTACCTGTATAATATGCGTTATATAGGTCGTTATTGCAGCCGTTGTTATTTGATCCCATTATGCGCGTCGCCGATGAATCGGTCCAATTAAAGAGTGCGTGCACGTTATAATAATATCATCGTATTATTATTATTATTATAAAGACGGATAAAAAGTCGGTTCGCGCGCGTGCAGTCGAATACATGTAGGAGGCGAGCATATAGCTAGCTAGCTAGGTAGGTATATAATATACGCTCGCGATGATTTACAACTGGTCGGGCGATTTATCGCCGCCGAGTGCATACACGCCGAGACTCATATATAATACAATACCGTTCGCTATACATAATACAATATAATACAACATAATATTATTATTGTATCGTATATATTATTATTATATACTGCGGCAGTCACCTATAGCTGTGTGTACGCGAAGGTATAGGTATAATTTTTTTTCCTCGTGAAATGTCAGCGCGGGCACGACGAAAAGAAAAAAAAAACGGCGCACGCATATTATCTCCATCGGGCGTAATTTACAATAATACGCGCGGGGTCAACATTTATATATTATTATACATGTGCATGTGTTGTACAGATATTTATATGTATATACGATTCTCCACTCCTACGTGGTGCCCTGATGATGAATAATGGAAGCACATAAGTCACTGTACTACTTAGGTATACAACGCGTACAATAAGACGTATTATTATATTATAGCCGTATACGAGTGTAACATATTATATACATGCGGACGAATAACGGCGATACACTATAATATAATACAACAATATTATAATATACGATACGAGCACGTGTATTTATATATAACTACATTGCACAACGATAGTTCCGTGAACACCATGGTACAGGTTGTTTTTTAAAATTATTATTTAACATTTTTATTATTATTATTATTATAACACATTTTGTAGAACATTATATTAATATAATATTATTATACAGAATGCATGTTAACAAAAGGAACAATCACTGTGTATTGTTATATTGACTGTAACACATGTTCATGCAATTATTATTTAAACGAAAAAAGTAGTTACTGATTTCCATTTTAAGATGAAATCGAATAATGGTAATTATAATGATTGGAACACCGAATGATCGATACCTATCACTGGACTTTTGAGTATCTCCAAAATGTCATAGAAGGACCAGTATTCTAATAAATTAGTACCTATGTGGCTATATACAAATTAACTTACGAACGGATGTAAGTCTGCATCGTACAATATGGTATATAGATAACTGACCTAAGTCATAAGTGTACAGATATAGACGCATAACATAATCAGCTCCGATTTAAAGTTATAAAATGTATTATAATTATATTATAATCCTTCACACATCGATTCTAATAATAAAAAAATTGATTTAGGTATATACTTATGGAAAACATTATGTAGCTTAAGCTTATATTTTTTGTAGATTCCAACAAACGGCGATCACACTGGTCGCAATTCACAGTACCTATATATATGGCGTGGATATAATATTATATGACGATTCATGTTTTTGGGATGCAATGGACGCTGATGCGGCGCTATAAGTACGTACTCGTATATACTTGTACGATACGTGTGATGAACGCAAAAGAAACAAACAGCAAGAAACGCGCATGATCGGTTTTTAATCGAGGCTGTCGAATTATTATAATAATAATATTATGTATAATATCAATGTAATATATCTTACGATAATGATGATATAATAATATTATATTATATTTAACAATATCATAACGTAATGCTGTTACGAGACCTCTCGTGTGCACAAGGTACATCGTATACGCCGGGGGTGAGGGTTAATTAAAAAAAAAAAAAAAAAAAAATCGTCAGACGTATTACACATTTACACGTAGACAATATATACCTGTGGGCTGTTTAGGTAGGACAGTAGGTACATATTATATATTATATTATAGTCGAGTCATATTGTATATATGATCATTACGGGTATTAACGTGACACGTCTTAATTAACGCGCCACTATAATACGGTCCATTGTTGTAAAACGATTGCGGATGAGACGTCGCGGCGAGCAGGAGCGACTCTATATATATACGATACATATTATATGCAGCTACGATGGCGGCGGCGGCTGCTGCTGCTGCGGGAGAGGAACAAAAGAGAATCGTGAAAAACGTACATGATACGCTTGTGCATTATAATACATAATATTATTATTATATAGGAACTCGAGCAGACGTATATAACGTGTATAGGTATGCGCATATATAATATTGTATATAGGTGGTACACTGGGTGACAGTGTGTGGGTAAGGGTTAAGGGAGTCGTCGTACGACAGTAGTGAATATTATAATAATATGGGAAACAAAATAATAAATTCCAAACGCGCTCTACAATAATGGTGACTCTATTTTAAGGCGCTGCGGCACAGCATAATATAATATGTTATAATACACGCACCGTGTCCGACGGAACTGCAGTTGTATAGGTATCCACACTAAAATACATATCGTGTGTGCGTGTGACGAACGCGAGCGTTTCAATGTAAATGACTGTAATTTCTTACTGTTCACCTGATGATGACGACGGTAACAATATAATGTACGTTCGACGCGATAATTTACATAATATTTCAACGGGTTCGCCAGCGCCTAAACTAATTTCTACCTGCCTATAATACCCGCGACCGCCTACCTACATCTATATAATATAATATGCGGTATAAAAATGCTCGTTTGTTTGTCTGCGCGCGCGCGTGTGTGTGTGTGTTTGTTTGAAACATTCAAATCAGCTCGACTATTGTCACGCGCGCGTATAACGACCGTGTTTAAAAGACGACGACGACGACGACATTATATACACACGGAAAACGTGTCTATACAGGTAGACTCCAGACGCACACACACACACACACGTTGGACACATCAGATACGACGTCGACGTGTATATTATAATAGTAATAATAATACGTGTGTGTGTGTGTGTGTACGAGAGACGACTCTGTTACAATCCGAGAAACGCTGCCTGGTGCTCGTTTCGATCCGAACGCAAACGCCGCGGCGATAATATTATTTATATAAATTAAGTCATTCTTTTCGGTAAATACATACCAATCATGTGAATACGTCCCACCCCCTCCACGACCATCGACGACGTTTGTCTGTTCGGAAACGTAGGTATATAATAATATTATTTAGCGTTTTCGTAAATTACAGTGGACGGCGGCCAGGCGGTGCCGTAAACGGTATTTAATTACGCGCGAAAACCAGTTCTGTGCATCGGCGGGGCCACGATAACATATTATAATAATGTTATAACGACATCATAATAAAAATATATATTTATATATCTGTATTATATACCCAATGTATTTAAACGCGCGCGTGTAATTTATTTAACGTACGAATTAATTTTTCTATCGTAATTATTTTTTTTTAATCGGAAAATAATGTTTACGGAGAAGGGGATAATAATAATAATATTATAGACACCACTACCTACGTCGGTTTTTGGATGGAATATTATTATTATTATTATTATTATTATAATAACCGCAACGGTGGCGGCACGCAGCATTATTGTTATTACAATAATATTATATTTTGGCGTAATAGTCTTACGCGGATCTCGTTCGCAGACGCAGAGTTATAAAAATACGAGTGTGGTATTATACGATGTGTAGGTATGTATACATTATTTTTCGACGGTGCGCGGTAATAGGACGGTAGGAGACGGAATATTATATTATTATACTCGGTGGCCGGGGAGTGGGGAGGGGGAAGGACGAGGCGAACAAATGAAGTGATTATCTTGTAACATGATATATACTATTATTATAATATAACACGATGCGGGGGCAACGGGGAATTACTCGTCGACCGTAGGACGAGAGGGTTGAGACGCGACGCGAATACCAATAACGATTGATATTCGTTAGCACTTAGTGTTCACACACACACACACACACACACACGTAATATGCGTGTGTGTGTTTGTCTTTTAGTAGTAGTAATAGTTGTAGTAGTTATAGTAGTAGTCACGTCGTACACATACATATATATTAGGTATGTATATTATATATATATATATATATATATATATAATCGTATATTGTACGGAGATGCGCGCGTCCTGAACGCGAAGGACGACGATGACAGTGTTGCGAGCAGGACGAGGAGAAGAGAGTGCACGTGTGCGTGTGCATATGTATGTGTGTGTGTGTGTCGTTCACGTGCACCTTGTACGTTATATTATATGTAAATAATATAAATCCCCACGATTGTGTTGCCCGAGACCGGGATTCAGTTGTTATTTATTATATAAAGTCGTTTGTGTGTACGTTTTTTTCTTCTTCTGCCGTATAGTGGCGACGAGGTACTTCTCTCTCCGCAGTCATTTCCCCCTTGTATATTACTGGTCTCGTTGGCATTCAACTGCTGCTGACGACTGCAACGACGACGACGACGACCACCACCACCACCACCACCACCAACGCCGTCACCATCACCGCCAACACTACATACGTATCGTGTATAATATATAAATATATACAAACAGAGTGCGTGCGTGTGTAATAATAATAATATAAGAGATCGGGACGGCGATTCTGTGCGAGTCTTGTTCTTCTACCCCGCGCCGCGTCTCACCGTACGACCGGCTGCTGCTGCTGCGCTGTTGCTGCTGCCGTTATGATCACGTCCCTCTCGCACATCATACTATCTTTCTCCATCTCACTCGTCTATCTCTTCTCACGTGTGTGTGTATATATATATATAATAACGTATATTATATTATATATAGTAGGTATACTTCTTATCCGCCGCCGTGGCCATTCCACGAGCCTTATTATACCTCGCGCGATCCGTCGCTTCCATTGATTTACTGACCGCACTCTCACGGCCTACGACACACACACACACACACACACACACATATATTTGTATATACGTATGTACAGATACAACGCAGAGTACTGCAGAGATTATGTGTACAAAGAGGATGTAATCAGTGGTCTCTTTTGATTTCCTATATGTACATAATATAATATTTACACGTATGCGCGACGTCTCTTTCTATTTGCTCGTCGTTTTATATCCATATGTTAAATATAAATCACAACGCAAGTGCGATGACTGGAGGAGGGGAAGAGACCTTGTCACCTTAAATAGTCTATATACTCCTAAGGAGATATTTTGCACGTAGCACGTGTCTGCGCACCGGATCGAATGAGTGGTATAAATAGGTATAACCTGTACATAATATATATTATATATGACCTATACATGATCCTTATAATATAGTAGGTATATATTATATGTATATTGAAGACGACAGTGCAGCATTGAGCGAGTGTATAGGCCATAGGGTCGCAGTGGGGTATTCGCCGAGTGGACCTTATTGTTCACAGCCTTGTCCGACATCGCGGTAAAATGCCCATCATATATACGACAAGTAGAAGAAAAGAAATATTACAATGGAACACAAAAGATAATATGTATAGGGACGGTACCGGTTCTTTTTTTCCCCTGTTCGAATATTTATTATTATTATGTATTTCATCCTTGACTAAATGTTTTTAACAATTTTTGGGGTTTCTCTGGTGAAAAGGATTCCGGTCGGGCAATAATCGTTTTAATGCGACGGTAAAAGAAAACTGTCGTATACCTAAATACATGAAATTTTTTCTTAAACTATGTTATACATATATGTATGTGTGTAATAGACGTATAGGTATGCGCAGTATGCATATACGAATACTGCTTCACTACAATAAATACAGCTCAGTTAACGCTTATATTATATGGCATACAGTGAACATGCAAGTGTAACTATTAATGCAAATGCGCCAGACACCTGTTTGTTGTGCGCAGTTGTAACTTATAATAATGTTTGAGTTTGATACTTTGATATACACATTAGTTTCAAAAAAAAAATTAACGACATAATAATTGTGAGTTTTTAATGGATACGATGAAATATAACGATATAACTTATTTTGAATTGATATAAGGTATAACATTTTTCAGTGTTGAAGAGAATTATTAATAATGTTCAGCGTATTATATTATTATAATGGTAAGTGTGAACGTATAGTCCGGTCGATTACTTTTTAAAGTCTGGATACGAAATATATTATATAGTATGGACATTATAAAGACAAGTAAGCCAATCACGTCCATAACATTTATTATATGGTTAACGAAAACGGGAGAGTAATAAATGGAATTTAATTCGTTCCGATTAGCAAGAGCGTATATATGTACACACCACACACACACACACACACACACACACACACACACACACACACACACACACACACACACACACATTTTTTTCACTTCCCCTCTCGTCCCGCAGCCGCAGCAGCATATTATAAGACGTCTGTAGCGCGTCTCATTTCGATTGAGCTTTCCGCCACAAAACGGCCGTTAAAAAAATGTATACATATATATATATATTATATTATATATAAAAAATAATAATAATAATAATAATAATAATAATGAAAAAAAAGACTACAGGTTTTGGTCGTCAGATAAGCGCATGAAACTGGTTCCTAATAAATCTGTCAAACCCCATAATAGCATTTAGCTCGTGTTTCAGTTCTTATTTGGAACCCGTTTATTTATTTATTATTTCTATATAATAATATTTATTATGTATATATATATACACAGACACGCGCTCGCGTTATATACATATATATACACACATGTGTGTGTGTGTGTGTGTATATGTTTTTTTCACGGACTCACAATACACAAAGACCTATTAGCGAGCTTATTATTATTATTATTATCATTATTATTATTAATACTATAATAATCGTCTCTGTCGTTTTTATCCACTTTCGGACGACAGCAGGCCACGGTGTGGAATGCGTGCGGCGGCAGCGGCGCACATTCGTCGGCCGGGAAGACTTTATAATAATATAATATAAACAGACTTCTGAACATATCATTGTCTTAGCGGCGGCTGTCGACGATATAATACAGTCACGGCAGTAAAATATACCGAGATACGGGCGGCTCAAACGGGGAGGGGGGGGACAGTTATATAATTATCGTGCGTATCACAGATTACTAAGTATCAGCTGTGTAGCGGAGGGTACACGGGGTGTACCCACCTCCTGATTTTATATTTATGCGTGTACCCTTTGTCGTGTACCCTTTATTTTTTAGGACTACATCACTGCTACGTATCGATACCGGTGACGGACGTTCGATCGGGCTTCTTCTAGCGATTTTAGACAAAACGAAATCCGAAAAGTATTATAAAATTTCATTACACAATAATAATAATATTATTATTATTATTATCGTCGCTTGTTGCTTGCGAATTTTTATCTGTATCGCCGCCCGACAACGATATTTATTGCGATATAATATTATTATTATGTATTATTTCACAGGCTGTTCTCGGGGTTATTAATTTGTCTGCGATTTCTCACCACCGCAGCCGCCGTCAAGGGCGCATTAAGTGTCGAAATGTATATACAGAGTGGGCGTGGTCATCTGCAGACAACAATAAATAATTTATTTCATCAATCTATCCGGCGGAGAGCCCAATTAAATGCACGTGTGCATTTCCAGCCGCCGTTGGCCAATTAGACGGGGTGGTGGGGAGCTAACTCTCGGGTTGCGGGGCTAGGGAGGTGCGCTGCTACAGGTAAACAATTAGTATGGACGCTCGCGCATCTGAGGTGGCGAATGGTGGAGTTTTGTCGACGATAAAAATCGGATGTATTAAAGGAATTCCGACAGTAAATAATTATAATAATATTGATAGTGTGATTGTCTTCGTGAGCGAAATAGAAGACAAATAATAATAATATTATTAAAAATGTTTACAGTGTAGTATAGTAAAAACGCTAGTTATTATTAACTGTGGCTGAGGATATTGCTAACGGGACTTAGGACTTAGGTTGACTTAGCCCCCTCAAACAATAATTGTTGAGCCAACCCAAAATAATGTACGCGTTTGACAAATATTATTGTCTTATATCATTAGCATACAATTTTAGAACGATTTGTTATTATTTAATAATTATTATAAATTGGATTCTAAAGGTATATCGGTTCAAAGTTAATAATAATACCTAGTACATAGTCTTATTTTGGCCAACCGGTCTCATTTCGGAAACGACTAAATTGTACTTTGTTAAATTTAAAAGTTCAACTAATTTTTGATGTTTATTGCCTCTATAGAACTATTATATTATGTTTCATTATTATTTAGAGCTATAACAATTTGTATGTTTTTACTGGGCAATAAACAAAAATATTTAAAACGTTGATAAAGTATGCAGACGTGTTTGCCTAAGTGTAAAAAAAAAAATCAAGTCCAAGCTAACAAGATATTCTTCTAAATCTCTTACTTCCACTACGCGGGAACTATATGTTATATAAATTTTAAAAAAAATACGCGCGTGTCTCTCTCTCTTTTTTCATGTGAATTCGTCATTTTTTTTTTTTCGTTTATATACCTATACGAATTTTTTTTCGTTTTTTTGGTAGTTTAGACAACGACGCGATCCGCAAAACGACGTGCCCCTATGCCCACCTATATATACACATTATATACGACGCGCATTGGTTTCATTATATATAAACGAGCCAATTAGCCGAATCCGGTTCTCTCCTACTATCCGCTCGGCCCGTCTGTGCAGAGAGCTCCGGTCCCCGCCGAGTGTGTGCGTTGGAAACTAGTTTTTTTTTTTTTTTTGCCGCGCTCTTGCATACGTGTATATGTTTAGTATATGTATATTATATTATATATATACCGTTTTTATGACTTTATTTATTTCGAAATTGGCCTCCGGTGCGGATTAGCCGTTTGTGTTTAGGGCCGTGATTTAACGCGTTTCTCGGCCGGCTCGATTGTGAGGCGTGCACGCATTTATAATGCCGCCGCGCCGCCGCTGCACTACCGGTGGCGGCGGCGGTGGTGGAGGGGAAATAAGTAATTATGTTTTCCGAAGTTTTCGGCCGGATAAAACGGCATAGTTAAAACAAACTGGTTTTTTATACTCCTTCGTCTCTCCCTGCAGTATCTCCGATAGAGTAACAACCACTTTTTTCTTTCTTTTCTTCTTCTTCTTCTTTTTTTTTTTTTTGGGAGGTTGCATTATGTACCTATACGTATACCAGATACCTCTCTATACGTATAGAGATACGTATATTGACGGCGTAATAATTTTCGGTCGGACCGCCTATTTTCCGCCCCACCGACAGCACACATGCACACGTCGACATCGTGGGCAATGGCTAGTGGAAATTTGATTTATCACGAGTTAGAAAAATTACACTCTGATAGAAAAGAGAAAACTTGATCCGGCAGAAACGACGTAGAAGACTGCACCTGTTTGGCGGTTCGTTGCCTTGGGAACGAGGGATTTCGGAAACACGTGTGTACACTATACAGTATAATATCTGTTACCACCTAACAATATCGCGTACGACACAGGGCTGGATTAATGAATTTAGTATCTAGGTATAGCTGAGGTGTCATACATTTTATAACTTGTACCATAAATTCATATAGGGAATTTCTGTCGGTGATATCTTTACTATAAAAATGAAAAATCCACGATATTGGTCAAACGTTGAAATTAAAACCTATAAGGTACTTAAATTATATATGTATGGTTAATGTATGTAATATATTATTATTAATAATTTTCATTAATTAATGTTTTAAAAAATAAATTATTTTTAGTTAAGTGTAACTGTGTGAGTCATTAAGTCCTTAGACCTAGTGATGACTGATGACAATGTAATAGTACTGTTTTATTCATAAAATATAATGGTAGAAAGAATATTTGATTAAGAATGGTTCAATATTTCATTATGTACCTATAGTAGAACAATTTTTACAGGGCTGCCTATCGTAGTTTTAATATTAATTATGATTAGTGCGTATTATTTTTATTTATTATAGTTAAAAATATGTATTTTTTTATGGAGGTGGAGGGGAGAAATTATTGTTGAGAGTTAGGAAAAAATTAATGTTCTAAGGGCTATTATTCGGCTTAATCCGGCACTGGCACGTCGTAATAATAATTGGTATTGTTATTATCATAATGTATATATGGTGATATATTTGGACTGTGGTGGATAACATCCTCATTGCATTCAATTGGGTATCCATTTATAGTAATTGAAATTAATAAAGACTTGGCGGCGGCCCCGTGATTTGTCTTTTGTCCACCGTCGTACATATATATAGAGCAATAATTAACGACAATTGGCGAAAAGGACGATGCGTATACGCACGCACCACCACCACCGCCGCCGCCGTCGTATAATATGATATTAAACATTATATATATTATACCATGTGCGCGGGCCGAACTAAGTCATTATGAGCGCGTCTCAGGGACGAACGGGTTAATGGCCTCACGCACAGGATCTCGGAACCACCAGGATATTGGATTATTTTTTATGATAATGCATGTCATCAACTGAACGTCGACAATCAGAATGATATACATCGTATCTCTATTTATTGTATTATGCCTGCAAAGTCAACAATATTGCGGTTTGCGGTTAAATATAGGTGACCCAATAAAGGGGCTGAGTTTTTTAGACAGTTGTTCACTTATACGTCTTCACTGGAAAATCGATCGAGGAATGAATTCAATTGTGATAGCGAGTGCAGTGTCAAATCACTTATCGTCCGGCATAAAATACACTCGGTATTTGATTAAAATATTAGAATAATATCATAGACATTTTTTTACCTGACTAATGTGACTATATAATACAGTATGGCCAAGTACGACGGCGGAACTTGGAACTTGACTCGATCAATTGTCAATACGGCGTAACAAGTTCAAAATATATTAACTCGATAACTAAGAAATTACGGTTGATAAGTGTTATTTTTTTGTACGGGTGATTGAACACTAAAAGCTCGCGTTGGATATGAAAATCGGCACGTAAATAAAGTAAAACAGAGAAGCTGTGGTGATATTTGCGCGAAATAAAAGACACGACACAATGGACCTTCATGTGCAACGCGCACAACACTATTATGTAGTATGTCTACCCAGCTATATTGTATACCGTCAGATTATCAGTAAAAAATACACCTCTGCAAATTCTCGACCGACAACGGACTTTGGGTCGAGGTAAAAAAAAATCTCAACGGAAAATAAGATTACATGTTATAACCGTTTGTAACGCAATCCCGCGAGTTATCGGGTCTTTATATCGTGTGTGTGGTTTTTTCCTCTTTAAATTATGTATAAGCGTTATTATTAATATATCGTATATCATATTTTATTCTACGCACGTTTAGTGGTGCACGTTATATACCATATGTGTATACTGCGTATAGTGTAAGTTGCTTTCCCGCCGCAGCAGCAGCAGCGCCACACATGTGCCTAAAATAATATAAAAAATGGTCCGGAGCGAAACTTGATCGAAAATGCAATATTTCGTATGAAAGAATGACGTGGAAAAATATGAATACTTTAAATTATTCTGAATGCCCATAGAGGTAGAAACCTCGAAAGCGCTTTTATTGTTTTCAATATTTAATCCTATTGTTAATATTGAAATCTTGTGTAAATAAATAATATTTCAGGTGAGTGTCTCGATAGTTCCTGGCATTATTAATACACTTTGAATAATGACAAAAAAGACCAAAATTCGTTTTTATGAAAAACGGACGTGTTTTACATTATAATAATATTTTGAAAACGTGAGAAAAATATAATTATTAACAAACGAACTCGTAGTAGACTCGTAGTTTGCAGACCTCTAGAGTTTATTATACATTTGCACACAATACATACGTTAGATTTGGTGCCGGAATAAATAGGATAGGTAAGCATCATCATAATGATAATATGATCTGATCACTCGCCTTTTACAAGCAAAAACGACCAATGCAGACGTAAAAAAACACAGCGCTGTATACAACTGTAATAAAATACGCATTCCTCGCGGCTTCGCTCGGAATCTAAAACGTTAAAAAATTGCCTTGTCGTAGCCGTAAGCCGCGCGCGAAAATCGTCGTGTAAACCTACCGTACAGAAACGATAATGATAATGATAATAATAATAATAATAATAATTGTCGTCGTCGCAGCGTTTCGCGTATGGGTAAAAAAAAATATAATAATAATAATAATATGCGCAATGCGTGCAGATTATCGCAGTTTTTCCCAAGCGGAGTGAACGACTCACGTACAAGAATAAAAAAAAAAAAAAATAATAAACAAACCACCAGAAGACGGATGTAAAAAATAACGTCGCGCAAGTATCCGAGATCGATTTCGAACGCGTATTCGAAATATGCTCGCCGCGCAGTGCGATGTTGTTCGAACAAACGTTTTTTTTTTCCATACATGCATTTTTTCCCTTCACATATTATTATATTATATTATTATTATATCGTCTTCCGTCCTACATATTATCATTATATACATATATATGTATATAAAATATTATATAGTGTATTGTACGGCGTGTACGTATTATTATTATTTTTTTCTTTTACTTTTTACAACAGATATCATTACCGGTCCACCACTGGTCGCATATGAGCATATATGAGTGCAATGTGTGTGTGTGTGTGTGTGTGTGTGTGTGTGTGTGTATGAGTACGCGGCAATACAACATTCCTGTCCCGTGTCTTCCCCGCAGAGGCGTGAATTCTTTTGAAAAACCTCTTTGCCATATAATGTACACACGCACACTGCACTCTGCGTAATGTAATCGCGTCGCCGTCCTTCTGTATGCACGCCGATCGGTGGTGTATGTGTATTAGCTGGTGGGGGGGGGGGTAGACGATGGCCAGTGCAAAACACTATAATACCTACACTTCGATATTCGCGTGTGTGTTTATTATGATAATATATGCGTATAATAATATAATAATAAAAAGTGCTATAAATGCGCTTGGAGTACACATAATATAATATGGCTCGTCTGTATATATATATATATATATATATATATATACATTATTCCACCTTTCGCCGAAATTCAGTGGCACGCACAGAGGGGTACGTGAGTGTCAGCAGACACCCGTATATAAAACGATGGGTGGTGCATATTGTGGCTGTGGTGATATCAAAGGGGATGAACAATAATATGTTATTTGCGCAACGTCAAGACGTATTATGCGATGGACAGTCGTAAAGCAATAATCATCTCCCGAGATGAAATGTTATTCTGCAACTAAAAAGTATAAAGTTATAGGTAAATCTGCATTTTTGATAGCCAAGAATTGTTAGTAAAATGCTTCGTTATATTATCAATAGTGTTGAAAGATTGCAAGTAGTCGAATTCGTTTATAAAAAATTACCAATTTGAAACTGCACCTGAATAATATTAACTCAATCATTGTCTTACCTTGTAATTAGTTAAATATTTAGAAATATCAAATAATATTCAAATATTTAGTTGAGTTGTCTAAAATATTTGAAAACTAAGATATTTTTTTTTTTTTAACAAAATTATATCTTTTATACTCGAAGCCGTTAAAAGTTAAGACATTATAATTATAATGCGTCATCAACCGATGGACAGTGTTCAAACATTTTGGATTAGGACTAATAAATGTGCAGGTCATATTTGACCCGATGCACGATCATTCCGATTCGCGTGTGTGAAAATAGCTCCCGGAGTGCAGTCCAGTGCAGTTAATCGCGACGAGAGGTTTTTATCGTCACTTGTCGTTGTAGCTTATTTTTTTCCGCCATTCTCAGCACAAAGGTTTAGGATTATAAAATATTGTGTTATTACGCATCATGTGTGATGGGAACCGTTTGCGATCCCGTCCCAGTCAGCGTTTTGCAGACACCTTATATATCTATCGCGCCGCGGCGGTCGGTTTTATCGTCGTCGCGTATAATATAATATATTATTTTTTCCGCGGAGTCGCAATCGTCCGCCGAGGACGGATCGGTCAAATTTCATTTAGAACAGATAAATTCGATGTCTTACACGGCGGCGGGAAGATCGTTTATTTATATTTTTTATATTCACACGTTTCGGTTTTTATTTTCCCGCCGTCCGACGCTCGAAACGGATTGCAGTGCGTTTCTCAGACCACGCGTACCGCGGCGGCCGTCGCATTAAAAGTTATACACACTATTAGGTATATTATATATTATCATACACAGCGTTCGTTTGTATCGCGGCGTGACGTGTTTAGTGTTGACTGTTATTTTTTTTGTCAACACCCTGAGGACACGCGTAGATTTACAACGTCTCTGTCGTTACATATTATATATGGGTACTGTTATTATTACTAATACGTGTTTTGACCGCAATTCGGTTTATACCTAAGTACCCAACATAATATACATCCGAGTATAATATATATTAAAAAAAGTGTAACTACCCTGCACACCCAAATATAATAACGGCACTGCATACAATATAATATTACATGTTCACCTGTTGCACTTGTCAAACGTCACGCCGAACGAAATCGGTAATTTACACGCGCGCACGCTCATCGTCTGTAGTTGCAGACGAAACGCATAAAACGCTTTTAACGTTTTTAACAATAATACAGTACCGCGAGTACCTATTGGCCATATCATAATTTACGTAGAAACTACGACTTACGTCGCTGCGAGTATAATATAATAAATACCTATTATTATACGGGCCAGAATGCGACGATAAAATATAGAGATGAGGATAATATTATGTGTTATGTATTATATAGAGACTCACGTGTAAACCAGTTTTCGAATCGCCGTGTCCTATATTATACTTAATTTTTTTTTTTCGTAGAAAAATAACCAAACTCAATAGTTCTATATAGGAGCTATACCTATAATATTATACTTTCAACGAATCAAAAACTCGTAAATCGTAGTTAATTTTCTTATGACTGCTGCAGTAGAATTTACTGTAATATTGAATAGCGGACGTTCAGACCTCGAAGAGTATACGAAATAAGAATAGGAAGTGGACGACTACGTACTCATACGGGGATGATTGGGGTGAGGCGGTGAAATTCATAATAACTATTATACCGAATTACGTTTGGTTGTCAAAAAAAATAAATATTATTACAACTGCTGCTGTTGAAATATAATTTTTCGAAAATCATCGCCAGCAAACGTTCACTACCGGACTTCGATTGGCAACGCTGCAGTTATATAGGAATTTATTATACTGTATATACATGAACATTATTTTCACTGACATCCGTAGTCTTTAGCCTCTAGGGGTTATTGTGGCGACAAAGAGTGGAAAAAAGGGTCTCTTCCGCCGACGCCACAGTTGTCGTCTGAATTTATAGTCGACGGTTATTACGAAATCTAAGCGTTTCGTCTTGCTCGCGTACCTCATTGTGCAGTATTTTTCAGAAAATATTTTTATAGGTTCAAAAATACTAAACACCGGATCGAAACTGAGCAGCGCGGTAAGTTTGGGGGTGACTCGACATTTGAAAAACCCTGCAGATAATAATATACCTGTGACGAAAAGGCGTATAAATCATGCACGACCTTTTTTTCGAGGTTGGCGAGTTTTTGGAGTGCCTGCAGGAGCCACGCCACTATTATACACACAACATAATATAAAATAAATCATATTCTAATAATAGTGTATACAGCGCAGTGTTCTCGGTCGACCCGTGACAATAGTTTAATACAATAATAGTACAATATGTATTGTTGTTAAGTACCTGTGCGGTATCGGCTGGTGGAACGCGCCCATGCCGGACGTTGACGGGCTGGACGTGGCGGGCGGTATGAGGCTCGGGTTCCATATGCACGATCCCCTGGCGTCCGGCGGCGGCGGCGGGGCCGCGGCGGCCGACAGCGGGAACTGCAGGGACAGCCCGACGGAGTAGTCGAACGGATTCGGGTACAGCATGCTGGTCGTCTCTTTATCAGGCATACCGGACGACACCACCGCGGCGATGGTGCTGCGGGCGGACGCGTACCGGACCCGAACGGCTGAACGCCGCTGACCGTGCGACGGCCATACACACGATCACACCTGTGGCTGCTGCGGGCGGGATGGACGTGTCCGCTGCACCGCTGCTGTTATAATATTGTATATCGCAGTGACGATACCTGCGGAGAAAAAAAAAAAGAAATTGAAATGCGTTTCGTGGAGAGGCGTATTATGGTATTATAGCTGTATTATATTCAGTGGAAAACGTGTCGGGGTCGCGTTATTATATTATTATTATTTATTTTTTTTCCCCCGCCGGACTCTGTACACTGCACGCTGGCACAATGCATCCGTCAGGGTCCCGTCGCGGGGGTGGACGTTATACGTGTATAGAGATGGTCTTTTATAAATACGTTCCTGCGCAGCTCACTTATGTGTTATATAGGTAATATATAATATTATATTGTATTATAGTATAGGTACCACGTACAACACGTCTTAAACTCAACTCATATGTATTATATATACACGGTATAATGTGTTTGGATATTATAAAATATATAAAGTTAGGTGGGTAGGCTGCAGTTATATTATATTATATGGGTAGAGGTAGGAGTACCTTTATAGGTATGTCGTGGTTGTAAAATAGGACGTATAATATAATAATAATATGAAATGTATATAATGTACATGCGCGTGGAACTAATATAATATGCTACTAATAAAGTCATTGCCGCCGCCGACGAAAACGTAAATGTAATTAAGGCGCCATGTGCTCTCGCGATCGATTGTGGTGAATTCCTATCGCTCGTCGTTTCTTTATTTTTTTTCTTCTCAGTCGGAGCCATCTTCGATTTTTTTTTATTATTATTATTTATTCGAATCCGAACAATACACCGCGTCGTCTGCGTCGGTTTCTATCTGTTGTAACACAAGCGCATACACACTACACACACACACACACACATACATACACATATTATACTATTGGTCCGGATGCGCGTTTGTATTCGTTATATTATTATTATTATTATCATTATGCAGGTATCTATACACTACCCGGCGCGCGAGTTTTCTTTTGTTTCTTTGGCATAGTTGAAATTCGACTGCTGGCAACAATAATAATAATAATAATACATCTTGCGCCTATATCTGTATCTCTATCACACGCA
Organism: Acyrthosiphon pisum; assembly: GCF_005508785.2. Classification (NCBI taxonomy): domain Eukaryota; kingdom Metazoa; phylum Arthropoda; class Insecta; order Hemiptera; family Aphididae; genus Acyrthosiphon; species Acyrthosiphon pisum. Next base: position 10,333,180 of record NC_042494.1, read on the forward strand.
CACGCACACATCGCTACGTACGTCCATCACTCGGCGCGTATATCGTATAATACAATCTCGTGTTAGAGGTATAGAGACTCGTCGTCGGATAGGTCGGATATTATAATCCGCCTATAATTTGAAGCCTAGGCGTATGATTACACGGTGGGTGTTTTTCGTTTGCTAGGTAGGTTACCCATAATATACCTTTGTGCGTGTATATTACGATGTTATACATGGGTACCTCGAACTGCTGCTGCGGCGGCGCGGGCGGCGGCGGGCTCTCTCCTTCGGGGCCGGTCGACGGAGACGATGATCGCGCGACGACGATGATGACTTTATCAGCGGTGAGAGGATGAGCAGTTGCGTTGTATGTTCAAGTACGCGTTTTGGTGTGTGTGTGTGTAGGTGTGTAGGTGTGTGTGTGTGTGTACGCACGCGCGCAAGGCAGTTCGTTGCACCGCCGCCGTTGTTGTTGCGTAGTAATATATATATACGCACACACACACAGACTTACGCACGCGCGCCAGATCGAGTGTACAAGTACAAGTTAATAAAGACATTAGCGCACACGGCCGTTGTTATGTGCATATGTGTGCGGGCGCGCGCGTGTGTGTGTTGGTGAGTACGCGCGCGCGTTAGGGTTAGACCTTGAACATCCTCCATCGGCGCAGCCTCCACGAATTCTTGTGCATCGTACGCGCGGGTTTCCTCTATGTTATTTAGGCGGGCACCCATCGTGTATACTTATATATAGTTGGTCCGTATTTTTTTTTTTTACTACCCTATTTTTTTTTTTTTTTTGTTCCTTATTAACGGCGGCTCGGGTCGGCGTTTTCGTATTTTTATTATATTTTTAGGATCGGTGCGCGCGTATCGCCGACGTACGGTATAATATATTATGTAACATATATTATCATAATGCATGCCGCGTAGCCGGGCGTGCTGCACGTCACGCCGAACCGCGAGATCGAAAAAAAAAAAACTATGACAATATTCTTCGGGATGGTTGTATATTTTTTTTTATAACGGTAAACTGCAGGAACTTTAAACACCACCGACCATCGTATATGCCACGCATATAATATTATTATGATAACCGCGTTATCTATTGACTCTTAAATACAAGACCCTCATCTCCTGCGCACTACAATAATATATACTTATAATTCTTATATATATATATGCACGCGTATCGCAATCAGTACAATATAATCATAAAGGATATATATTATATTGTATATGGTATATATATACCGTTGTATAATATTATTATATGTCGATAGTAATTCGCATGATTATTATTAAGCCAATACGACGTGTTTTTCTCGTATAAAATATTCGCATCACACACAAGCCTCAAAGGATTCCAACAAATTATTTCACTGAACTCGTGCAGTCGCGGACATTGATGACAATTTTAATTTTCTCTCCGCACAAAAATTTTTATTAAATAGAGGTTATAATCTGATAGCGTAAAACGGTGCTCTGGGCGATGATGTACTTGATAATGTTAATTGCATATTAATGCGCCAACTGCGGAACTCATCGTTTACAAGTTTTCAGCGAAAGAGTGCGAAAAACACAATCCTCAATAAATTACTATATTATTTGCGTTTGTGCGGCGAAAAGGGATTGACCGCGATTGTCACCGTCGTCGTCCTCAACCCTCGGAATAATAAATAAAGCATACGCGGCGCTATCGTCACTGCAGTTGTTTATAAGACAATAACGGTTTTTTCTTCTATTTATCATGAATTATAATATTATTATAAGGTGCTATTGGACGCAGTCGACAGGCTCGCCGCGATAACGAGGATCGTCTCAATTAGTCAATTAGCCACCATACACCTATATAATATTATACACATCATATTATATAGGAATAGTGTGTACCATGCGTTAACATAATAAACACGTTGCGTGTGCGAGTGTATAATATAGTAATTATTGTTATAATAATTTATGGTAAGTATATTATAATATTATTATCGTACGGAAACGTTCATCGACGTGCGTGTTTAGCGGCGCACTTTTACGAAGATTTTCTGTACAAGACGTCCAGACGCATACGACGTGAGTGCGGTATTGGTAAAAAATTGATCTAGAGTCTATTATAGAGGAGCTAGACGGCTGCAGCGTCGGTGGTTACCTAACCGAACCGCGCGTAAACGGTTCTAACGTTCGATATAATATTATTGTAAAATTATAAATTATAATATTATTATATGCAAATAAACTGATACACCAAGACGGCTAGACGTATTTTATTATTATTATAATATCGTCGTCACAACTCACAGAATTATTAAGTATTATATTTACAAAGTGTATATGGAGTGCGTGATGTATATTAGGTATATAAGTTAGTAGATAGTTACAATGTTTATATTATTATTATGATTTAATATACGTTATTTACGTGTGCTGCGGTGCTGCACTAAATAATAGTACGCGATGATGATGATGATTGCGACTGTGAAAACCGCACACGCCATTATATTATAGTAATTAAACGAATTATTATCGACTCGCAACTAATAGTATTACAAATATATTATCTACCTAGCTATAATGATAATATTACGATAAACAGCAATGGTGATATTCTTTCATATTGTGTAAATCCGATGAAAATAATAACACACATGAGTGGGACAGTGTGTAATATAATATTATATATTATATTGTTTATCGTAAGATGGACATTGTCTGGGCATAAGAAGACGTATTTTACTATCCCGTGATTATCATATTATTATCGATCTAGGCATCGGAATGAGAACTGTGCATTCGTTTACAATCCACCAAAGACCGCGAGTGCATGAGCGTGTAACGACTGTTGTACGACTTAAAAACTACACTCGTAATGCATTAAAATAATAATATCATCTCATCCACATAACCGTTGCGCTCGCGGTATACTTTCCCGTCCATATAATATTTAAATGTCCGAGGAGATACGATTATTCTATTATAAATTATGATAATAATATTCAGATCCGAGAGTGTTTTCCAGTTCATCGCGCGTACCCCTATCTACATATTATTATTATACGATCGTCATCAGTGAGTTGTACGACGTCAATAATCAACATCCGAAGTTGATTGGTGTGAACCAAGTACAACTGCAGTGTAACAGCTCGTCCGATAGACAAAGGAAAACAGCCATGCCATTTAACCGTACGACAGACGTTAATTGTTACGTATTTGTAGCCGCGTTCCAGCTACTTAAAATGGGAATTGAATAATAATATAATATAATATTATTCTGTATATTATCATACTATATACCTAATAACATGTACGATACAAAAAAAAGAAAAAAACCTAAACGGTGAACCGGAGAGTCTCTTTACAGAGACTTGCGACGGGAGCGTATATTTTATTTCCATTGGGACGACTACGACTACGAATATATTATTATTATAAATTATAATGTGACCATTAAAAATCTGTTAAATGGAGGGCAATAGCGGTGTTTGTTGTTTCTGTAAACAACTATATTAATCCCGTTCTGGGTCCTAATCTCTTGTAAGCTAAAAAGGTTCGACCAGTTAAGAGGCTACATAATATTATTACAATACATCGTTTAAGTATATTTTTATAATTCACTTTTATTTAAGGTTTACGAGATTTACGTTCGGCTTGTATATAGGGTGGCGTCGTGTCAGATATTTTATGTCCGTAATACCTGACATTATATATCTATATCTCCTATAGAGTCAGAAGATTTAATTTGATTGATCAGATTTATTTTCCGTCTATTTTTCACTGGGTAGTATTTTTATATATATATATGAAGTAGATTTATATAGATTCCATATTAAATACCGTGTATTTACCTTGTAAAGTGCTTTTAAAAGATATATCTTATTATTAGGTACCTACTTGGATTAGGTACTTTTCTTGGATTCTTACTAGCTACATAATACTAATAACTATTATAATATATACTATTATACTAATATAATATTATACAGTATGTTCATTTTCTAACATTTATTCTACTTTTGTTGGTAAACCTATTTAATGCTTATTATAATATATATATATATATTAATAATTAATAAAGCGGTAATAAAAATAATAGATGTATGCGAGTTTGATTGCAAGGTACATTATAAAATTATGGCAGATGGTGAAAACTGATGAGCAAAACTACAATGTCACTCCGGAGAAAAAGAGTAATAATACTTACATTAAATTGTCAAAACACAAAATCTAATCCTTAAAATTCAAGATAAGAAATAAGAAATATTTCATATACCTACCTATACCTAGGTACCTATTATGTTTTCAATGCATCAATACATTTTCGTATATAATGCTTTAAATCCAATGAAAAAGATGTTCATGGAAGTTAAGGATTATAGTTGTATAAAGGAATAAAATACCGAGAAGTATATTAAGGGTAAAATATATCATTGTATTTAGGCCATGACAGAACACAAAGATCCGACCCCTCAAACCTATTTCAGGTAAAATATTTTATACAAATAATAATAATGGTATACCTATAGTAAAAACATTTTCTTTTCCAAACAATTCAAAATCAGAAGTTCAAATTTGTATTTATTTATGTTATAGGCGCGTACAGGCGAGAATATTATTATACTGAATGTCGTGAAGTTTAGGGTAGCTGTTCAAGTGTGTGCGTGTAAAATAGTTTAAAATTATTAAAAGAATCGGATAACTATTTTTTTCAATTGTAGTTAGAAAAGAACAAAAATCCCGCGTAAACGACCTTTTTTTTATATCTTGAAAAATCCGCTTATACGCCAATATGTGGTTACATCAAATATTTGTATAAAAACATTCGATTAAAACGAGGAAATTTAATATTTAAAAAAAAATCAACGGCTCGATTAAACTAGTATAGTGTTTCGAACGTCGTTCCGTGAAAATGACGAATGGACGATATTTGAGTGAGCCGATGCGGTCAATAATTTAAACAAGTCGGCTAAAAACAAAATAATCACGAATATAATATCGATATAGATGATCGTAAAGACAACACGATATATTTTAATTCCAATTTCCGACGATCCGAACAGGCAATATTTAACGACTGATTCAAAGAATCGATGAAAATCGTTATTAATTTGTAATGCTAAACGGGCGAATTTGAACGGATGTATAAAATATTTTATGATACGTGTACAAATTATACATCTTGAAACGTGAATAGGCATTGTTGCAAAAACAGTAGGACGTATTAAAAACGATTTTTAATGAAAACATTTAAATATAGGTACATAATATAATTATACATTTTAATATTTAATATTGGGACACTGATAAATTCAATGTTAACGTGTAATTATATTCATATAATAATTATTGTAAAATTAAACTTGTGTGGTTTTTATTTTTAAAAAAATATCATTCCGAATTTCGAATCTCAGAGATGATAATAAAAAGTTCATATATAAAAACTGCAATTTTTAGACACGTTTTAAAAATTGAACATTAAGCCAGGGTTAAAATGCACGTGAACATTCGTATCAACGAGGAATGATCGGGCGAGGGAGGTTTATAGTCACTTGGCTTATAATATTATTCAGTAGGTATGTCTATAACAGTGAAAATTGAAAATATTTAATTTAAAAACACGTCAAAATATACAAATATTTAAAAAATAAAATTACATTGTGTTGGATGTTGACGTTGACGTTGTATAATATCTACGTGAGATCGTGTAGGTGAACGCTGAAAATTATTATAACCGTCGTCTAGAGACATTATACTATTATCATTATTGTTATTATTATAGTACCTACTTATGTTTATTGAAACTACTGCAGAATATGACCGTAAACTAATGGTTAATTGCGCGTTATTGTTTTCAAGCATGGGACGAAAAGAGTATACTTTTCGATAATTTTAGTAGAACATACCGACTATTGCAACGACTATACATGGTCTACATAGTCTTAAATGCATATTATATCCAACATTCAACACAAATTATCAATATGTTATACAATGAATGATCATATTTTTTCGTTACTTATGTATTTTAATATTAATTAGGTAAAATATTTATCACTAAAACTACTGATATTTTAACACGAAATATTAATTACTTGATAGTTAGGTACCTATACTACTACAGTGAATGCGAGACGTTAACAAAAATGTAATTACACTCTTACATCTCGGGTTTAATTTAAAATAAAAAGAATTACTTTTATGAAACTCCATTAGGTACCTATAATTGTTTTCCTACAAAACACTTTATAATAGTACGTTACTAATTAATTGATTTTTTGATTCAGGCGTTAGGTACATTATAATAAAACTACAATTTATTTTTATTTTTTTTTTTTGATAGATCTACGTTGATTAATGAAATAGCGCGTGTGCAACAGATTATAATACAATTTATTCTACCACGTATAATGTAAATCGTCTGAAATATTGATACATTCATTATAACATAAACTATAGTTTTCAATTTTCTAATAACATGGTAAAACCATTAGAAATGTATCCATTAATCAATAGTGTTTTATACGGGTAAGTTGCATGTAAATTATATGTTTGACATGTTTGTTAATATTTTTAATCGATCAAAAACATCATGTGGTCAAATAAGTATTAATAAGCAATTGAGACATGTAGGTATATTACATAATATAATGGCATTATATTATTGCGATGTAGTCTGTAGTATAATTTCTGGTTTAAGCGCAAAAAAAAATATCGAAGAAACTAATAATTATAAGTAGGGTTTATTAATACTACAGTAATTGCTTTTATTTTTGATTTAATATACTTCAATAAAATTGTACTGCGGTCTACGACAAATAAAATTAGTTATAACGGTTAAGGCATTGGTAACCAAATAAAAAATATAAGATTCAAACCCAATCGAAATCGTCTACCAACAATGTTTCCGTATTTAAAATAATTTATAAGATTATGAAAAAATAAAAATAATAATTTCTATAAACGAAACAATATTGAGAAATTGCAATAACAAACTGTAGAAATATATAATTCAGTTTGTATAACATTTATGTGCGAAATGCAAAAATTATTTTCAGTAATATTATTCTTTATCAATGATATATAGGCCATTTAGGGCAGTGCAATTGTAGATTAATACATTTTAGTCTATTGTAAAACGTAGTTTTCGTTGCACAAAGTTTAAATCGTATATAATAATGAATAATTTTGAGACTTTTTTGCATATTTTGATATTTTTGATTTTTGAGGTAAGTTTTTTGTTTTTTTATGAATTTTTTTCTTAATTATTACATTTTACGTTATTATTAACAATATCAATCAATTAACAGTTTGCTTACATTTTATAAATGTGGTTTCATTTTACACAGGCTGTTAATTAAATATTAAAATAATATATAAATATTACCTGTATAAATAAATTAAAAAATTGTAGAATTTGTAATAAACTACCCAAGTACCTAAGCTAAGTGTGTTTTATTTTTAATTAAATATGAACATAATATTTTATTTATAATAAGATAAAACTTTTTTCTATTCATAGGCTAATTTTTAGGCAGTTTTTAAAAATATTGAATGTATATTTATTGAAGTGTGAAATGCAGAATTAAACGGAATTTTTTGTTTTAATTTTAAATGCATTTTTTAATGTTTTTATGGTTAGCAATTTACAGCCGCAAGATGATTAAAAAGTTAAAAGTGATTTTATGTTTAAATTTGTAAGAGTAAAAATATCAACAGTCATAATTTTCGCGGTTATTATTATTTTTGTAATTCAAAAGCATCGGGTACTCCACCGATCGTTATATTATCATAATAATATAGTTGTCAAATTTTTATTATAAAAGTCAATAAAAAAAATAATATATTTGGAAATGCGAAAGGTGATGTTTATACATTAATTGATATCGTACAGATTCGTTTAGTTCAGCCGATGACAAAATAATTCAACGTTATTGCCATTGTTTAAATTATTTCGCCTCACTTAAAAATTCTTATGTAGCGACGGATAAAGGTAATATATTATATATATAATATTATTTTATTACATTTTCGTAACATATTTGGACGCTCAAACGTAATATAAAGTCTTATACTATTATTATGATAAATACCGCCTTCCGATGAACTACTTCACATTGGGATTTCACGTGTGTATCGTGCGTCGACACGATAATAATTGTATAATATGAAATAAAATTGTGTTAAAAAATATCGCTGGACAGTACTCACCGATTATTCCAAAGGCGATGTGTATAAAAAAAGGTTCAGTCCATACAGGGCGAAGAAAACGTTCTGCAGATGGTAAAATCACTGATCATAACATTTCAAAACACTGTCCCGAGAATAATAGAAAATAAATAGTATCACATAATAATTGTACACCGCACTTGATCACTATAGTATTATCGTAGTTGTAGGCACGTAAAGAGGCGGCGCACTCGTTCGCGGACGACACAAAATATTATTATACAACAAAAATAAACCACTGAGCGCAAAACTGAAAAAAAATTAATATTAAATTCAAAAACAGTAATACACCTGCCAGAGAATCGTGTAAAAAATCCGTCGGATCCTTTGGGACGCGCCGGAAACGCGGCGCGGGACACGGCGTCGGGATTTATAATTATAATAATATTATTATTATATATTATAATTGAAATATAAATAATTACAATACAATATTATTATTTATTAATATTATATTATATTATATTATTATTATCGAATACGGCGTGGTCGGCGGCGGCGGACCGACAATATTACAATAATGATATCGAATAGATAATACGGACACGCACACGAAAAAAACGGAAATAGCACAATCACACACACACGCGCGCGTACCGTAACGATCATCAGCCGAGATCCGAGTGCAGTCTCGACCGCCGCCGAACATCCCGGCAACACGAGCGCCGCCGCGGCCCCTCCTCCACCGAAACGGGATGACTGTAGGAGCGCACGTTGCCCGCCGCCGCCGCCGGTTGACAGCTTCATAACGACTCATTTAACTCCCGGCTCTCCGATAGAACGTCGACGGGTCGCCCGTTATAATAATAATATTGTAAACTATGAGCGCGCGCGCTGTTGTTGTACGGTACCTACAACTATATATTATTATGCACCGTCCACCGCAACACGATATTAATATTATAATATTATATTAATGTACAGAGCGATTCGCGCTCGACCGTTTTTTAATATTCTTTCTTCGATAACGCCGCCGCCGTCGTTCGAAATCTGATCTTCGGGATTTTTAAATATTGCGGACCGTGCGATATAATATATTTTGAAATAATATATTTCCATGTTATTTTGTACTGCTCGAGCATGTCATACCTCCCTATGTGGTCTTGGGCAGATAAAAACTTAATTGTTTTTTCAAATGCGAATACTCTCTTTTTCTATACTGTCAATTATTTAGCCGATTTTTCTGAAAATGTCGATGCTTAAAAATCCAAATTTGAACGAGTGGCTTTAGGATTATTTTACTTCGTGAAGGTACTGAAAGATAATAGGTTTCTATTGTTTTTAGTTTTGCCTTATTTGAAATATATAATACAAACACAGTAATTACAATGATTAATTGAATGATTTTCCACTTCTTGATTCTGGACACATTTTATAATATGTAAACACAAAAAACTGGAGACAGATTCAACTATTGATTAGCCGATATGTAATCCAGTATTTAAGTACTTAAGTAGATATAATCATTGCAATTGTGTTCATAAGTATTTTTTTTTTTTTTTTAAACATATTTATAAACATTTGTATATGTCTTATTTCTACTAATTATAATAATCTGTAACCAGCGGCAAAAAAAATTTTGATTTTTGTGAGCCAAAACTAAATATATGTTTGAGCCATCCTACAGCCAACTCATTGGGATTGAAAAAATAAGCTGTTTACACTCTAGACTCTAGAGACTAGAAGTCTCAAGGATTGATATAACGCTTTTATAGAAAACTATTAATTAATTGTTGAGTCTTTAGAGGACAAAGAAACATTCATTTTTATATATATAGATAACATTATAGGTTATATTATTATATTGTTTGTAATTATAACTAATTTTATTCCGAGCTTCAACAGTTCGGCCTGATGTGTTTGACGAAATTAAATAATATGGTTATTTAACATAGTTACCTACCTATTTATTATTGTCATTGTTATTATTTATTGTTATTTTCCTCATTATGTATGGGAGCTCAAGGCTAGACAACGAACTTTCGGGTAGTTGAGAAAAAACTATGTCGAATTATACAGTATTAACTAAAAAAATAGGTAGAATCGATTCACGCAGTATACGTCGTGTATTAAAATAATACTTCAAAGTATATTATACTATGAGAATTGAATATTGGCAAAACTAAATATCAATATTTTTATTTTTCATTTATAAAGTTACATACTATGTACTAAAAAATGTAAATCATGAAAAATGTTTTTATTAATTACTAAATACGCACCAAGAACTTTTGATATGATGGCGAATTACGAAACCAATGTTTATTACTTACTTATATAAATGTATCTATTAAGCAAAAATTAATTTGCAAATACACCTAAGTTTAACCAAGCCCTATAATCATATAAGTATATACCTAACAATATTATCATCATCATCTGAACATATGCTGTTTCTACAATACTGGGATCTTCATATATATTATTTCGTTTGACTATAACCTGCACATTTTTAAATATAAATTATTACGATTTATAAATGCAAAGGCCTGGTTTAAATATTTGAGCGTTATAACATAATATTATATAATAAAATAAATACGATAGGCATTTGACTAAATTAACTTGGTGTAACATTTGATAGTTCAAACTTCAATGGAATATTCTACTCATTTAAGAACCTCTGCACCATATTTATACTAATATAAAAACTAGTGTATAGCGGCCATGTGTGTAATTTTTTTTTTAGGTTTAAAACTGAGTCGCACAAACAGAATATTTCAATTTAGAAAATGTTTGTTCGAAAGCCAAAAACACTTAGACTTCAAATTTATGATTATATATTATTTAACCTGAAGTATCGCAATCAAAACGTGTAAAACGCGACGTTTTTGCAACGATACGGTTGTTGGTTGTGAAATAACACCACGATGACACCAGCTAGATTCGCTCGATTTAAGACCGGAAGTCTATTTTTGATCCCGAATAGAAAATTAGCCAAATAATAGAAATTACTTGGCATCGTGCTCTAAAGAAAGCAATTTTGTATTTTAATTTTTTTTAATTTTAAGGTAGAATGACATTAGTGGATTTGGTTGGCCTGAATTGTATGGTTTTCAGACGATTTAAGATGGATTTTTGGTAAATATATAATATACATATATATATATTTTATTTAAATTTTATTGTATGAATGTATTTTAAGAAAATAAATATTGGTCTATATTTGTCGCGAGAGTTAAAATAATTACATCGCACAAAATATAGATATTGTGTTAAATAAATGATAAAGAGATGATAGTTATAATATTATGGTTTCAATAAACTAAAAATACGTTCGTCTAAATAATCAATAAATAATAGTATGTTAGTCAGGGTAATGTTTATTTATTATTTGGAAAAAATCGCGTACGCGTGCAGTGTCTTTATTAGAAAATTTCAAATTTTTAATGGATTTTAGTATTATCTAATATTGTATAACTTGTGATTAAGTGATGAGTGTTCTTATATATGTATACAGGGTGATTTACCTTACATGCTTAATTGCTCATCCTCTTTTCCCTTAAATAATGCATTTATTTAAATCCTAATTTTTAAATTTTAATTTTTTTCAAATAAATACTTAAATACCATATTTTAAAATACTCTGAATATGTTATACTATATAAAGAGTGTCCTGTGGTGATACAAACTTCTGTTTTTCAAATGATAATCATCCTTGTTTTCTATAAATTACTTAGCGGGTAATTTTTCTGAAAATGTTGACCTATCAAATTCAAAACTTTAATGAGTTTTTGGGTAACTTTAACTTTATATACTAAGGATAATAGCTAATAGGTCCACGGTAATGGTTTTGGAAATATGGGGACAAGGTTAATTAAAATTGATTAGTAATTTATATTAATCTATCAATATTTATAATTTATAAAATTGGTCTAAGTAAATACTAGATCCTAAATAACATTTTTTTTGTATTATTGTAATACAATGCTTAAGGACTAATAATTGAAAAACTATTCGTTTGAATTTTGATCTTAATGCATCAACATTTTCAGAAAAATTATCCACTAATTAATTAATAGAAAACAAGGGGTTCTCATTTGAAAAACAGGAGCTTGCATCACCACAGGACACTTTTTAAGTAGTACAAAATATCTAGACAATTTGAAAATATGGTTTTCAAGTAAGTACTTTATTCAAAAGTTCCAATCATCAGAGTTTAAATTAATGATTTCTTAAATAAAAATAAAAAAAATGAGTGAATCACCCTGTGTGTATTATACTGATAGACTGATATTGTACTTATTCTTAAAACAAATATCATTTATTACAGATAATAAAATTAATGAGTATTTATTTCAATAGCACACTTTTGCCGCAGACCTTAATAGTAAATAGGTAATACATCTTGCAAGTGGTTCTTAGTTTAACCCATTGAAGTAGCTACTAAACGCAATCGTCTGTTCATACATTACTTAAGTCGTTAAAATATTATCGTGCATAATTATGGTCGACTTACTACATTGTAAATTGTTCTATTTATACTCACAAATGTACATAATATGCGGCTTACCGAAATCATCAGCATATCTGGTGATGGGGTTAACGTACAATAATCCTCTTAAGTTTTTTTTAACTTTTCTGGATACACTTTACTCAATCAAAATCAATAAATTATTAGGTATAGGTAGTTGAAATTGCTCAATGATAACTGGTAAGGATTAAGGATGATATTTGAATTATATCACAACGATATTTATGAACAACGTTTAAAATATTAATATAATTAGGTACCTATTGCTGAAGTGTATTTACTAAGTACCTATTTCAATTTCCCCGAAAGTCGTTAAAATAAGTCGTTTCAGGCTCCACTGATCTTACTATTTATCTCTAACTATTCGACTATCGATCATTATTGGGTTAATAATGGAATGTACTCAATACTCATTATTGTGACACTGCAAACATAGTTAACTAGTAAACATCGTAATGTGTGATCAAGTAAATATAGGTACATAATATAATTATAATTTATGATCCAAGTCAAACAAACATAGAACGATAGAACTATAGTGTAAAAAATGTTGAAGGTTTGAGTAGATATGTTCTGGGCACTGGAATATAGATACCTACTATACAACTATTGATTACATTTTAAAATACAATATAGGCCGGTAATTCTTGTTTCATAGGTAATTCATTTTATAGTTCAGTAATGGCATAATTCTCTAATTATACTAATTATATTTACTTTCGTAATACGTAAATTGTAATTTTCTAGAACATTACAAAATAAACCACTTATTATATTTTTTATAGGTTTTTTATATTTTCTTATGAACGGTTTATCTTTACAGTGCAGGTTGAGATGAGTGTAATATTAATTTATAAAATAAGATGCAAATTTAATTTATGAATGTCGTTTGACGTCGCTTCGTTTTTGCAAGACTGTATAATATGTAACAACTAATAATAAAATATAACCAGAAAACGTATGCAGGGATTATTTGGAGGAATATCTGGACATTGCCGGTCTCTGCTGTTTTTTGTTGGTATTGTCGCGACGTCGGTAGCGGTGGAATTCGGATTCGCGACCGCAATAGTTACAGGATTACAACTGTACGCCCGTATGGTAGGTGGAGTAGAAAAAAAAATGAAAAGGGAAAATTTTAAGGCGAAGGTCACACCTTATAACATCAGGAAGAATCGTTACTACCTATTTATTATAAACGCGCGGCGATAATGTCTGTATTACACCGTGAACGGGCCGGCGCGTATTATAATAGATGCTATGCTGCACGTGCATACCTATATGTATACCTTATACATACATACTTATTTCACATATTTAAACGTGCACATAATATACGACCCATGCGTACCCCATCCACACTGTTATTATTACCTGAGGTGAGCGTCGTATATTAGGGCGACGGGGCTACCATAAAGTACAATATACTTATAACGCGACACCGACGGTCGAGACGGCCGCGCGTTACCTGCACCAGTTGTATTGTTGTAGTCGGCTTGAAAATCGGTTTGAGCCGGTCTTTATTTTTTCTTTTTATCCAAAATCGGATTCAAAATCGGTCGGGGGCGGTTACCCCCCGGCTCGAACAATTGCCCGCGGGGGTGTGATGGTCGCGGCGGCGGCGGCGGCAGTAAAGGCGGGAGGATAGATGTGTGTGTGTGTGTATCATTCCGAGGCGGAAAAACAACACACACACACACACATATTATATGGGTACATGAGTATACACGCAGGTTACGGTGTGTAAGGGCAATCGGCGATGGACGATAATGATGTTTTCTACACTGCGCCGACGTATATATACACACATATATTATATTATTATTATTATTATATTCTCTCGGTGTGCCTAATCAAGGAGCATACAATAAAACGCCTCGCGTATATACCTACCGACATAATAATAATAATAAAAATAATAATGATTATAACGTAATATGATTATTGGACACTGCTGCAGCGAGGGTGTAGATACATAACACGCACGTCGTTATGATGATAATAATATAATTATGAGCTGACTGCAGTCGGCCGTAAAATTGCATAATATTATTATGATGTATTTATTGTCGTACTGCAGCAGCAAATCGTTTTTTGTTTTTTCTGCACACACAGTACACAAGAGATAAACGTTAACCGACAAGTACCCTAAACATTTAAAAAAAAAAAACGTAATTAATTCGAGAGGGTAAAAAATGGTCAGTGGGATTAACAGGCAATGAATTTAACAAAAAAAAATCATATCATACGAAATTCAGATCACTGCGCCATAATATCATTATATTAATTTTGATTATCAAATATATTATTTTTGTTTGCACCTGTATTCGGATATAATATATTTGAGACCATTGGGTTTCATAATGTTTGGCACAAATACAAATAAATAAGATTATTAGTCTATTGGTCTATTACTTATGGTATACCTAATGTTTTTACATTTTTAATAGGCAAATCTCAATTTTCATATGTTTTGTAGGTGTGGTTAGTATATTATGAATACCGCATACGGTGGCGCCGATTTATATTTCATGTTATGAGAAAAAATACTGATGTTGGACACACCTACTTAAAAAAAAATGTTTACTGCTTTCCAATAGTGCATTATAATCGCGATATACTGCCATATTCATACTATTTTTGCCTATTATTTACACTTACCATAATTGTTAAATCATGATGATGTTTAAATATTAAATACCACTAATGACTGATTACTTATCATCACCCACCCACCCACCTCACCCAATCATAAATAGTTCTGGGGAATTTCCCCCCGTTGATACCCGTGTTCGGCGCCACTGAGTATGATTATGATAGATATTCGGAGAAATAAATAGTTTCAGGTTTAACATGCGTTGTCTGAACAAAAAAAAAAAAAAAACAAAAAAAAACTAAAGTCTTAATAATGCATCCATCATTAACAGACGATACTGTCCCATTTGAAAATAAACTATAAGACCAACGGACGGAAATAAGTCGGTAGATTTAACGAGTTAAATTGCAAAAATCACACGCCACCGAATCCGCGGGGTACAACAACGCTCATATATAGTTGTAGAGAACATAAAACACTCGCACGGCGACAACAATAATATTGAAAAGTGAAAACTATTGGCTCTCCGAGGCCCGTCGCAGTCGCACAGTCCAACAATAATAATATTATTGTTGTTGTTTTTAAATATTTTTAAATACCTAACAATATTATCATTATGTGAAAAGTGCGCATATTATATAGCAGCGGTCGTTGGGCGTTTGGTGCGTGCTGCTGAGCTGCAGTGAACGGTGTGGCATTCCGATGGGAAATTTATTTGGGCACCGATATAATAATAATAACACCAAGTAGGCCTATTTAATTATAATATGATTTATTTTATTATAATAATATATTATATTGTACGATGGCTCTCCGATGGTATATACACGGACCCCGCGTGATACGACCAACCCCCCGCCGAGGGGCTGTGGAAAGGGATAGGCGCTTTGAAAAGTACGATAATAATAATATTATATTAACAATACGCTCAGAGTATATGTATATTATATTATATGGTATAAGAAAACAACACACGTTGTGAGCAAACATACGACGACGACCGGTTAGGAGACTTAAACAATATAATAATATTATTAGTCAAATATTTGTTTATTATTATTATTATAATAATATAATAATGTCGTCGTCGCACTTATGTCCGTGGGTAACGCAATGCGTGTAAACACATAAATCCCCTTAGCTTCGGCGACATCTTTTGTTTACAGTGTAGTATTTTAAGTTATCGGTACCTATACGTTAGCTGCAGTGCGTGTATAATACTATACATCTAAATATATATATATCGAATCTCGCCAAATTTAAATAATATTTACAATTACATTAGGGTTCGTAGGTTTAAAATATAGGTACTCTAGAAAAGAAAGAATCTGTTCTCAATAATATTGTACAATAGCGGCCAACGATAAATCCAGAATATGTTTATAAAGTTGTCATAATATGTTTTGGAGTTAGATGCTTAAACGGTTACAGTATAATCACGAGAATGCCCCAAAAAATTAAACAAAATCCGCACCTACGTATAATACGTCATATTAGGTACTGCAGCAATATGTAGTCTCAAATAGTCGACCAGCCTTAGAAATGACCAATGTAGGTGCAAATGTTTTGTAATACGCATTACATTGTTTTTTCGAATTTTCTCTTCACAACGACGATGCGCGTCAGAAACCGAAAAAAGTAAATTTGTGCAAAATATCATAATATTAGAATGATGCATAATATTGCCTATAATATGATCATGAATCAGCGACCGATTATGTGGTAACCTCATGAAACGATAATTGTTTTATAATATTGTTACTTCGGTAATAGTGCGGGAATCTGCATAATTTAAAATAATATATTATAATATCGTATCGTATTATTAGCGTAGGCTAATATTGAATAGGATTGAATAATATAACAATATATAGGTAGGTAATATTATATATTGTTATATTTATCTACACGGCTGAATTAGGCCGAACGCCGCCCTTGCTTTTCTGTTTATTATTTTTCTTCCGCAGTTTCACACTGTATATTATAAAGTACGGTCGAGTGTCCATTCTTACTCGGTACAACTATACGTAGGTACACGCATAATAATAATAATAATGGAAGTATAATATATTGTGTTATATTATTTATGCACGCATATTATGTGCCCATCGAATATCGAAAGTTTCGTACGTGGCCGTATTTCCATAGACCTTGAGGTCTGGCTTAAAACGCAGAAGACGTTGATATAATATATACCTACCCGAAAATGTGGACATGAGCTTATTGCAAATATTGGTATATGCGTTGCACGTGACTATAATTTTGTGGGTGTATAGCATTTGATAATATATTGAACTATCCACGAAGAAATGCGTATAATGCTACCATAATATTATGGTTATAAAAATCTCAAAAAAAATTGAAACCAACGTCTTACGACCTGGATAACAGAAATACGTCTACAAGTTACAGCCCTGTACACAGGTTCTTTTAGATAATTGGTTGAGCAAATATCAACGTTTTAGAATAATATATATCGCTTTAATCTTAAACATTACAGAAAGTGATTCCTGTTGAAATTTTGATCTAATACATATCGAAAAAACTAATTCAACGTTTTTTTTTTAAGTTTAAGTTCAAACTTCGTCAAAATCATGAATTTTTGCAAATTAATTTGAAGTTAAAATTTAAAAGGTCGTAAAAAGTTAATAATTTGAATATTTAGTTTCACAAGGTATGCCATTTAATTTTTTCTCAGATAAATTAAAAATAATCCACAATACATAGGCAGTCACTATTTTTTTTACAAGCATTTAAAGTTTGAATTTTGATAAAATTGGAAATATCAGAGATTTCAAACGTTAAGCTAATGATTATACCTCAAATTACGTCCTAATAGATACTCATAAGTTATAACTTATATTATTGTAGGTAATTCAAAAGATGCTAGATAATCGACGAAACTTGATTAATTTCACTAGGAATATTATAAAATTCTAATATTATTATAATTTGCTATTAAGTATAAAAAAATAAGCGATGACATTTTTAAAATAGGCTAATCATATTAAGCAAATTATTTTGCCATCCTATTCACATAATTTTACAGTACGTCAGTAAAAACTTACACCATTTATAATATGCGATGTTCTTGGATAAAATTAGTTAAACTTGACAAATTAAGATAATAATAATGATGTAAATGTAATATAAGATTAAAAAAATTATTCTTAATTTATTAGAATATAATAAGAAATAATTAGAGGCTGGCAGAAATATTTTTCGTACGCAAGACTATTACCTATTGAACTCAAATGTATCACATACATTACCTGTACATTACATTGGAATGACAAATATTCTATAAAATTATTTTTCAATTTATTAATTGATTTATTTTTATTTATTTAAATTTTATGCAAAACCTGTGGCGCTAAAGAATGACATAATTGAACCTACAAAGATTAATTAGTTCACATTTACTTCAGTGATGCATACAAATATATAATACATCAGTTTCTAAAAATTAGTATTTTATATTTTCTTAAAAAGGTTTGTTCTTAATAAGAATTAAAGAGTTTATCGGACGTTCCTGCAGGGTTGAAATATTCTGACCCATGGCAGGGAATACTCGATTCTCTTCTTTCCCTTTCGCACATTCATTGGCCGTTGCATTTTTTTATGTGAGTTTCAGGTATAGTGGTTCATAATATATTTACATTTATAGTTTTACTTGTAAATATTTAACTATAAATAACTAACTTTTCAATTAAATTTTAGACATTTTAAAATTATATATAATATGATTACAAAATCAAACATGCGATGACAGTATGGACTATATTAGTTTAAACTATGTGTAGACATTTCTATTTTTAAATGGCATTCATAGGCAGTTGTTTTTTTTTTATTATTCACTGTTTTGGCATCTAAAACGCTTGTTAAAGTGTAATCCTGTAACAGATGTCAATAAATTAAATAAAACAATAATAAAAAGTATGATATTATTATGTTGTTGTAAATAAATGCAAATATCATTTGCTATACTTTATTAAAGCAACTAGTGTAATAATTAATGACAAGAAATGTTGCACACATAGTTGACTATTATAAATGAAAATAATTATAAAATCAAACCACTATATTATGCTATATAATATGATCATAAATATTTAAATCGTGTTTTCTCGGAATATCAATGCAATGTAAAATCGTGAAATATTAACGGCAATTATCGATTCAATTTCAATTTACATACATTTACATATTCTACAAATATATTTTACGACTAGCATTAATAATCCAATTATCACGCATATTGGAATTTATTTAAACGTTGTGTACTAAAAAAAAAGCATTTATTTAACTATTACTATTTTCCATATTATAATCCGCAATGGACCGTATACCGAAGTTGTATATATAAAATAAAAAATAACTTGTTAACATACAAATTATTTAAATTGATTGACTCATACGGTTGTCCCTTGGACGTTCAATAGCTGCAGATATCATAATTATTATTATATTATTATTTATGTATATACTATTATACAATACGAAAATTAATGAAATAGGTATATAAAATAGTTGTTTCAATCTTTGAGAATGAGTTTCGAATACTGTTTTAGTACCAATTAAAATTATACAGTCGTAGACCTAGTATAATAAACAATCATTCCTATTCATTCAATTATTTTAAAGATTAAAAACACGCTTTCGAAGTATAATATACTATAAATAAATAAATACTTTTTAGAAGACGTTTTATTTGTATTGTAGTTTGTATGAAAACGCTAACTTTATAGATCTTCGTTTTTCAAGGATAAAATAATATAGACAAACACAGAAACAAACGGTTATCGAAGAACAAAGTATAATAGTTGTATGTATTTTGTATTCAATATAATATATAATAAAACATTAAATATCATTGGACCTCCAATAGACATTCGTCTCGATTTTAAGATCATAATCTGAAACAACGAAAAAAAAAAGTCTAGTTTTAAAACAACGGTTTCCACTAATATGAGAAAATGAGTTGGTAACACATTTTTTATTGTGTTTATACTCAATGAAATTTAATCAATAGTATGAAATCAGATCAATTGTGTTTAATATTTCTGATTTGTCGCATTCACTACAACACTATTACAATACCATCACACGAAATATATTATGTACAGCACGTTACATTCAAACTTCTATTGAAAAACATAGATCGTACTATATTTTTCACTGCTGGAAAATAAATCGTACAACTTTGTTTCAAGAATTTTCTACGGTCGTTTGATAGCTATATATGTATTAAGCCGTAACAAGTCCGTTGTCGCCTTTAGCAGGCGACTGAACGCAGATTTTGACGAAACAGCGGAATATTTATAATACGTCATATTTATATTGTAAATGCAACAACAACTATCTTGTGACTAAAAAATAAAAAAATGCGTTTGAAACCTCTGCCCGCTGCATGCGCGGGGCTGCAGGTCGTACAATTAATAATACGTGGCGAAAGATGAAAATTAAGTAAGAAGTGGTTATGTAATGTGTACATAAAGGCACGGAAAAATACGACTATTGTGGAAAGAGTTATGGCCATAATTTCGTCGGGCATAAATAATAAAGAGTATAAAAAAAATAACGTTGGCTACGTCGTTTGTAAACCGTACAAACAACATCGGTGCACCGTGAAAAGGAGAAATTTTACCAAGTCCGCTCATATCATTATCATACTTATCTTACACATCGTATAATTATAACATGCGAACACGCGTGTGCGTTTGAATCTATACACAATATCCGATTATTCAGTACCACATCGGTGATTGAAATACGACCAAAGTGTCGGTTATCGATTGCGCAGACCGTAAAATACGTTCGCAGACGTGATCACCTCTGTAATACAACGAAATTTATTATTAAATCGCGTATCATGCCGGAAATCCGATTATATTATAATATGTTATAGGCACCTACTATGTAATATTGATTATTATTATCGTTTTTATATCATAATTTTCATTTTTTACTGTTTATTTTTTTATTTATATTTAAAAACAATAAGTAACACGGTTCAAATGTTTTTAATTTACTGTCCACGTATACCTACATCTTTTCGTGGTTTTATTGTTATATGGTAATTTAAAACATTAGTTATTTAAATTAAATAGAAAAACTGTATATCTAGCTATTAGCTATTTTATTATAGGGATAAGAAATTTTGAATATATAAAAAAAAGTAAACAGAAGGGACACAGCCCCCCCATCATAGGTTCCTACCCTGAATCAATATCTCAACTGACTGTATTAAATTAAATTATGTTATATTATATTATTATAAAGGTTTATTACTTTGCATTAATTGTGTGTGAGGTCACAGAGAAATTTCCAAATTTTAAGCTATTTCAGTGTATGGTCAGTAAATATTGACTTTATAAATTATAACTTTTTTTTGACACTGGATTCGAATAAATAAAATTATTTAAGTCATTCTCATTATAAAAAAACTTTGGTTTATAACTTTCTAAGGCATGTGTCAAAATAGCCAGTCTTTTTTAAAAACATTTTTCAAAGTAATAACTTAAAATATCCCAATTATTCACTGGGTATAATTCACTTTTTATTAGGTATTCAGTTTACAACTATATACTTATAATAGTTATAACTTATAAATTATAATTATACCAATTATCAAACCCTTGAGACAAATCGAAATTTTTTTTTACTTTAAAAAATGTTTAAGATATTACCTACAACCTTTCAATAAGTGGTTTTAATCTCGAACTTAAATATTATAGTGCGATCACTGGATGGTTTCTTCCCTCACCCTATTCATGTTCTAAATTTATTGTAGCACATATTATTATTATGCCTTTGTGTATAGATATTAGATTGTATATTCTCTAATAAAAATTAGACTTATAAGTGTGTTGTATGTTGTTTGAGTTATTATAAATATTTATCCTCATATGAACTTTTTTAATGAGAGGAGAAAAAATTTTATTATAAAAAACATATTTTTAAAATAACTATTGACTCTAGGGGGATAATTATATTCGGTACCATAGTAAACTATATGATATCATCTGCGTTCAGTTTATTGAACTACAAATAATTATTTATCATCTTAAAGTCTGTGAAATCATTATTGGACGGGTGTACCTGAAATAGGCAATAACAATGTAGAACAAAATGCAAGCATGATATTGATTACTATGTTTTAATAAATATTTGTCTCTGCGGAGTTTAACATGGAAATATTAAACTGCACATTATAATCATATTACAATGACTGTTATTGTATATTTTTGTAGTCTCTGTGGAATATTATTATATATAGGTGCTGTCCATGTATTATATTATTATTAATAAATCATTATGACATCTGGGCGAACCACTGTCTTTTGGGATTGTTTTTTTTGTTTTTGTTTAATCCGCATTATAATATTAAGTGATCAGTAAGACCTATACCACTGTTCGCCTTAAACACGAATCATTTGGTATGACAAACCGACATTTAAATTTTATAAATTAAACCTGTTGTAATTTTGACGGGCTTATATGAATTAAATAATTCGTGGTTATATCAAGTCCCACCTACATATTATATTATAATACATATATGGCTATAATAATAATATACTATTTGGTACGTACGACTTAATTATATACACAATAAGCTAGATAATATAGAATATTATATGCTAATTATTTCCTGCACTTCACCTAATTATTGAAAAACATTATTAGGTACCTATAATGTATATTGATGAAGATGGATGTGTATCACACATAACATTATATATTATGTTTACAAAATGTGTTTTAAATATTTATAAATTTAAGATAAAATATATCATTATAATCATTATTATATATAATGAAATAATTGAACAAATAATATAATAATAATATAATTGAACAAATTTTTGATTTTTACACGTGTAGTAGTTACTAATCGCAATTATTTTCATGATGCGTGTATTATAATATTTATAATGATTTACAACTAATAACAATTCATTCTGTTTCTAGATACCTAAAGTAAAAAATAAATAATACCTACACAATAATATACACAACTTGTTGATAATCAATAACTAACCACAAAGCTAACAAGACGATGTGTTTTAAAATGCAGTGATAAATGGTTTATGGACCACAATATGTGAAAGTTGAAGATGATATGTTATAGTTTTACATATTATGAACAAAGGTATGTAGTAGGTACTAGGTAGTTAAATTCTAAAATAAATAAATTTGTAAATTATCGTTAACAACAATCATTTGTAGATAAAATTACAATAAATGTAAATATTATATGAAAAAAAACTACTGACCACATAGAGTTGAAATGTTCCAAAGAAATTCAATATATTAACAGTACCTATAAGATTTAATAATCTTATCGAACGGATCAGCTGTTTACGATAAATATGGTGTTTCAATGATTGCTATGGCAAAAAATAGAGTACTACTAAACAATAAAATAATATCTATGTTAAAAATGAACGAGTGGTAATAAATCATTATATTTTAATTATTGCATTCGAAAATAAAATATTAATGGTTAGAATATATTAAACATATTTTGCATATTACTGGTATAAGAAATCAGGGTAAGTAAATTTCAATTTATTTCAATTTATTTTCACTGAGTATTAAAAAAAAAAAATTGCTGACCATACAATGTAACATTATAATTATATTGGTAATAAGCTAATATACATAATATAATTTTTTTTATTTCTTTTTTACATTTGAGTGTTTTTTTTTGTGCTGTCTTTTAAATTTAATACTATGAAAATATATACTTGTAGTTAATTTTTATTTATTTATGAATGCATTTTTTAATAATTGGGTATTATTCCTTTGGGTTTATTCAATGGTGCTAATATAATGAACGGAACAACTAAATAATATTAATTGATTATAGTGTCAATCAAAATATTAATTTTTTCCCTAGATTTTTGCATCACAATACGGTCAAAAATCTCTGTACAGCTAAATAGATTTAGTAACACTTTTTTTGGATATGGAAAAGGAAACGGAAGGTAAGATAAACTATAACTATGTTTGATTATGTCATCATCAGAATAATAATTATTATAATATTATCAGTAATTTAGTAATATTCGACTATCCTTTAAACGAAAACATCCAATAATATATTATGTAACTTCTTCAACTTAAATGTTTTATTTAAATTATAGACATCATAGACACGATTAATCCAATGTAAATTAGATATATTATTTGTTTAGCTCCCTTAAGTAATTTAAATTTAAGTTCCAATAATTGTGCGAAAATCAATCGTAATCATCCTCTTGCTCTCATTGTGATTGCATATTATTGCTTCATGCATAACAACACAGTCCACGAAGGAGGATTAGAGAACTCCCTCTGTAGTTTCGTTATTCACTATATTGCATATATATTGTGTTGTCTCCTCCACAAATCTTAAGTTACTGATTGAATCTGCTACAAATAAATATAATATTTTAAAATATTATTTTTTTTTATTTTCGTAACCTATAACGCGTGTGTTATATTTATGCATATAGTCTTCGGACAGTAATAATTAAAAACGAAAAATATTGTTATATTGTAAATACATACATATTATATTATTATAGATCCCAAATATTATCCAATCAATCATAATATTTATGTTAATTTATCAATAATAATAAATACATTTTTAATAGCGTGTTATGGCTTGGTCTTTGCTATTCCACATTCGCACAGACATCAAAACTTTGAATTAATTGTCACACAAAATCAGGACTAAGTCCCGGATTTATTGACTCCGGCTGGACTTTTGTAATCCAAGCTTATATCTATAGTATTTGTCGATGTGATCTAATCTCAATGCTTTGTTATTGAGATGGCCGTTTTTATATTGTTATACGTAAGGATAATATACACCGCGTTACGTTACTTTTTATAACTGTTTGTTTTTCAATACATTAATTTAAACGTTTCATTCTCTCTGACAAGAACATTTATGTCAAATTTATATTAACCACCATATAGCTAGTAAATATACTATACGCTGGTTATGTTTATTTAAATTTTTAAATAAATAAAACGGTTCTCACTAACATTGTTGTGCATTATTATATTGTATTTATTAATATTATTTTTTAGCCGACATTCAAATCTACTTGGACTATATCAGAGGCTTGGGGATTAAAGCGTGGATTCCCGGGACACTGGGAAGTGGCCCCAAGATGTCTGAAATAGACCAGTGTCGATCCGGGGTATTCTGTTTGCATTATGAAGGATCAGACATCTATAGTACAGACATTTTTTTTATTTTTCATAGACGATAACACGTATGTATAAATATTTTAATGAGTAGGTTTTAGTTCAGGGCATTAGTCGTCGTACAAAAAACAACGCGAGTTCCACCTCAGAACTTGTCAAGAGTCTATACCACGTAAAGTCTGTTAAGTTAGAAAACGACGAGGTAAGTCGAAACTGAATTAAATCAATAGGTACACAACTTTAACTAAAAAAACTTTATGTTGAAGTTGGATCGATTAAATGACAATTTGGGTGTAAATATAACGTCACTTGATGATGAAATAAAATGTAGACGTGATGTCGGTACTCAGTGGAGCTATAGAGATATTATTTATGATTCACTTGAGATCCCAAAAATTCCAAAAAGTACCACTAGTCATTTGAAAAAATCTGTTGGAAAAAGAGTTGACGGTATTGAACAAGTGAGGAAACAAAGCAATTATAGTAATTAAATGTTTCAAATGCGACCTGATGATATATAATTTTAGCATAATATCCGATAATGTATAACAACAGTTATATAAATATTACACATTTTACAGAAAACTTTCGTTACTGGTATAACGGGTGTGGCGTATAAACGTATCGTAGAAGAAAAACTTACAAGAGAAGTTAGAGTTGCTAAATGTTACGTATCGTCGTTGCCAGATCGTGTACTTAAATGCGGTAGCGGTGATGCGATGAAAAAGAAAAACAGTCACCTCGATAAGAAATCATTGAGATCAGATCACACGAGTAAATTATGGAGAAGCCTGGACATGCGTTTAGACGAAATCAAAAAATCTGGGCTTAGTCCTGGTTTTGTACGGCAATTAATTAAACGGTTTGATGTCTATGATAATGTGGAACAGCAACGTCCGAGCCGGAAAACCTTATAGACCTATGATGAAATATCATATACCAATATTAATAAATACTAATAATAATACATAATATTATAATAATTTTCACCGATATACAAACATTTAAAATATAAAAGAATATATTTTTTTCTTTTCGCTATCACTATGTTGTTTTTGTACTATTATTATTACGAGCTTTCGACCGGTTTGATCAGTCCAGAATCCGGTCATGCATGTGATAATAATGTCTTTATACATTATAATAAACGACCCAAAATCGGAAGCAATAACGCTGTTCGTTTATATAAAATATTCTACTGCACCACGTTACGCACGTACACATATCAATTACGTGTACGATTATTATATAAGTATTGTAAAATCAGGTATATTCACGAATGCCATTATACGTATCGAAAAAATAATAATTAGTCATTACTCACGCATGATGGTTTAGGATATTATTATAAAATGTTTATCGGTAGATTTAAATGTAAATAGGTACCTAGGATTTGTAAGATAAATTTGTATTTATAGTGTAAATATCCGTATGATCTAAAAGTTAAAACCTACATCAATGTAAAATAAACTTATATACGTATACATAATAATAATAATCGTCAATGACAAACACTATATGCAAATCCAAGAATAAAAAACGTACTTCTTGATATTTTCTCCGCTGTACATGTTTTCGAAATGTGTTTAAAAAAAAGTCTCAACGAGGTTACAATGGTAACATCGTTATAATATTTTTACTCATCGTTTGCTAGGTGTAACCTAGGGTACTATCACGCTAACATATTTTAACGTTATAACATTGATTTCATCTATTTATCGTTTGGTTGTCATAGCATCAGCTGTAATGGTCAGGAAAAAATGTATTCAGTCCAAAAAAATAATTGGTAAGTAATCCCCAAATTATTTTTGAAAAAATGAATGTATTGTTTATTTTAAGCGCATATTTCCGATTTTGAAGTGAAATATTAACTGTAGAACGCATATCTTACTTTATTTAGTACATAATATTATTATTTACAGAACTAGCATTGAAGTTTAAGCCCCAATAATAATTGTATAATATATTATGATAAAACCCGGTACCCATATACCGATATAATAATGTAATGGCTCACATTAATCTTGGCGTACCTATATATACACATGATACATAATATTATAATATATCGTGTAAGCGGACGCGCGACACGGACAAGTCGGCATTGATAATCGTCCATAATATATAATTATATGATATAATATTATAATTGTATATACGATTTGATTTACGACGTTCATATTTCCATTAAGCGAATGGGGATTTTATATGTATTAGAGAGGAGGAGACGATCGGCGGTGTGTCGCGGCGTGTCCACATAAATCACTTGGACTTTTTTTTTGTCGCATTTAATCCCCCGCAACGCGCGCTGCGAAACGTGTAATCGGCCGACGATTTTTTCACTTTATTTCGTTACACGCGTGATATAATAAGCAAAAAAAAAAAAAAAACGCTTAAAATTACGCGCGAGTAAAGTGGCATTTATTACCGTCGTCGTCGTCGCCGACGTCCTTCGGCGCAAAAAAAAAAAAAAAACAAAATATATAAATTAATAATATTCCCGACTTCCTCTATATAATATTATTATATTGTATTATGCTGCGGGTACCTATATGTGCGAATATGATAATAATAATAATAATAATAATAATAATAGTATGTAGTGCGCGGGAGCCGAACCGCCGACGAGCTGCAGCGACGAGAATAATGTACCTATATAATATATAATATTATAATATCATCGACGCGGCGTTTTAATTACGATTTATAATAATAATTATTATGCGCGCCAGCACTGTTTTATTCGGTTTTTTTAATTCATCCCTAATGGGAAACGCGAGACGTGTCTCGGGCGCGCACACGATTTATGGGTTCGTTTTTATTATCATATAATAATGCGTGTGCACTATACACACACGCACACAGAGATATCGCGAAAACCGGCACAGGCACCCATAATTGGATGTGAGTGTGGATAAGAAGAGAGACAAAAAAACCGCGTGAGGAACGCACATACGCCTGTATTATATTATTATATATATATATATTTTATGTGTGTGTGTGTGTGTAGTCGCTTTGGCGAATTTGCATTTTAAATAAGCTCTAGAGCGTATATGACTTCGCTATTGTCGCGTGTATGCGAACGGTTCATTGGCCGTAAATTTAAAACGGAAACAGACGAAAACATTAAAGGATATAACCGCGATATTATTAAAATTATTATTATTATATAACGTGACTCGCGATTATTGTTGGTTTTTTGTAAATTCGCGAAACGTTGATTTATACGACTACTATACGGGATAATCCTTATTTATTGCAAGACAATCGATGTCTCTGCTTATAGTTCTTCGCCTAACCCGACCACGCGGCCCACATGACGTGAAGCATTCACATTCAGCATAATATAACAATAATCACTAATTAGGAGACAATGTAGTATAGATACCCTCTACAGTTCATGTGATAGTATGATTAATATTATTATTATAAATATAGTAGGTATGTAGAATAACGCATTGTAGATGATCGTCTCATCAGACGCGTAGCCAGGATTTTCTTTTTTTTTGGGGGGGGGGATGGGTGTTTTAATTTTATATTTAAATATGACACGTGATGGGAAATTCACACCCTCTTGCATTGCAGTCGTCAATCTTCGTACTATTCATAATATCAAATATCACCAATAAGACAACATATTTTGTAAAAATCTGAATGATTTATTAAGTACATATAATATGTTTTTCGCATAATTACGACTGATGGGAGTACACCCAAGACGTCCCCATGTTTAGGGCACCGTGCCTCATCGATTATTCTGTAGTATCATATTATTTGTGTTACATTCAAACAATGGTGTTGTACAGATATGAATTAGCTTCACTCTAACAAATACATAAATAACTTAGTCAAACAAAAATAACGATATCATTTTTCGTAAAATATATCCAGTAGGTGGATAGCCTATTTGTTAAGATACCTGGGTAATAATATTATTAGCTCTGAGTAAACTGAAAGTGTAGATTAAAATATTATAGCCTTAGGGGATGCTATAAATGAGCCACAACGAATCTGAACCTAACCTCATCTCATCTAACCTAAGACATTATACCATACAGAAGATACAGTAAAGTTGTATTATTGATCAATCGATAGGTCAGTGCACCGTAGGGCTAAAAAGGGTTGTAGACTTTTCGGGGTGTACATATATAACATAAATGTTTACATACATGCATGACGAACCGCTACCGGATTGTTAGTCAAATATACTCGTCACCTGCTACATAGCTCCCTGCTGACGGCGGCAGTGTGTTTTGTGTGTTGACTGTGAGCAAATTTACACAGGAAATAGGTAACATACCTATATATCAACGCATCCACGTCGTCCGTTCTATAATGGCGGCAGAGGTTCAAATAAGAATAATATTATACCAAGTGAACATTTCTGAAAACATATGGAAGAATAATACATAATAATTTTGTACGCAAATCCTAATCGTAACTAATATAATATTATAAGCCTTCGTATTGTATGCGAACCCAATTATCCCCGATATATTGTTAGCTAGTCATATTGCCTCGAGTGTGCGTACAAATAGATATTATATAGAGCCCGGAGTCACATATGATAAGAGTACTTATAAATCGAAATAGCATTAGATCTCCATTTGAAATCAAAATATTGGAAGAAACCAACGAGTAGAGATCGGACATTCGACCATCGTGTCCAAATTCGACAATATAAGCACGGTTTGACGTGATCGATTTGACAAAAAAAAAAAATTGATACCAAAAACATCGAATATAATAATATTATATGACACTATTTTCAGTGGTACTGATAAAACTATAAGACATCAGGTATCGTTTTAGAATTATATTCGTACATCGAATCAACTTTTATCGAAATCTAAATCATAGGTTTCATGGGAATTGTAAACTACATGCAATTGTTATCCAATAATAAAATTTGGGAACAAATTTAATTCGAGATACACTTCAATTATTATGTATATCCAGAGAATCCTACAGGTATCGAAAACAACGACATTATCGAACAAATCGATAAAATCGATAAAACTAATTCAGTTTTTGTTAACCATAATATAGTAAATTATATAATATGTTTAGGTATATTATAAAGCAAGGTATCAAAATTTCGAATGACAGAGAAAATTCGAACGAAATAGCGATATTAGAAATTATGTCGTCGGTCATCACCATATTATATTATTATACTAACCTATACTCGAACTACAGTCGAATCGCACAAAGTATCTATCCGGTTTTCGATCGTCGTCGTCGCCGTTTGCGCGTGACGATAATAATTAAGTGTCTCTCTTTTTTTTCTCCGTTGCCAATAATGCTTATTATATATATATATATGTGCGCAATATACACACAACCGTCGTCTCTGGACTATCGTGGTTCCATTTAATATATTGGCACGGTCGTGCACGATCCGTTGCTATTTTACTCTCTCTCTCTCTCTTACACACACACACACACACACGTGCTCGCCTATATACGATCGCGGCTCGAGTATAATATTATATGTGTGGAAAACATAAAAATAAAATCGTCTCCTCGTCATCTGCCCGGCCGGCGGCGGCGGCCGCGTGTTGAGTGGTAAACGATGTTTCTCTCGCCGAGATTTTTATCGTGTCGGACACGTTTTTCTGCGTTGAGCACTTTACCCGTAGGTACATTTCATACTAGCTATAGTAATAATACGGAGCACGTTATCATCTGCAGCAGTCCCGACGACGATGACGACGACGACTGTTACAGAAAAGCGTATTTCACGCGCTCGTATATTACAACAATATTATGTATGAGTTAAGTACCTTTGAATACGAGATCGATTTTTATTATGTTTTTTTTAATCCATCTCTCCCGGAAAACGACACTCCGCATGCTCTATATCATATCATTACCACGCATACGATACTATACTAACCAATGATATTATTTTATCGTAGTATTTTCGATATATTTAAACTGTAGCTTTCGAATTCAAACTATGACCGTAAAACTAGTATTTTAAATTTATATACCACGCAGCGCACGAACGCAATGTCTTAATATCATAACAATTACATGTGCCCGAGTACATATTATAATAATTACAAAAGTAGCTGCATTACATTTTGAAATGTGTACAGATTTAATCAAATTGCAGAAGGGGCTTAAATATTTTTGCTCCTCAATCATAAATATTAGGTGCCTATATTATACTGTACAAATATCAATAATACATGTAATTTATAAAATATGATAGTTATAATATTAACTAATATTTCAATAACAAGAAAAAATTATGGTATAGGGAATAGCTTAAAATTGTATAAAATGTTTTTATACCTGATAGACGCAACTTAGGATGAACGATATTGTTTAAAAAACTGACTAAAGTAACATCAAACTAATTAATTATTTAAAAAAAAGAAAAATCGTACTTATATTACTTGCTGTAAATTAAGAATTCTAGAAAAAACGTGAAATTTGTATTCTTTTTAGGAGGGGACTTGGAAGTTGGGACATATTTGAGAGCGCTAAGCTCACATTACCCCCTCTCCTAATCTCCAGCTATGGTACTCGTCGAACACCAACGTACGCTGCAATGATGTTTGGCTAAATAGTTTTTTTAAAACGTTTGATCTTTAGTTATAATATATACTACCCGTATACCCTCTACTCTTGTTGTGATTTTCATAAATTCATAACTTTTATAATCTTCGAGGTATACGGCGGTTAACACGCATGGTAGCATACTTACACAATACGTGATATGGTAATATTATGAACATAAACCTATTATCTTGACATTAGTTAATAATGTTACTGAACGTCGTCGACTCCAAACGATGCATACACTATCGTACACCACTATACCAGTGGTCTAGGTTTCCGTATTTGACAACCATAATGCTACGACGTGCGCATAGTAAGTATATTACTTAATTATTTATTTCAATTTCGTATGGAGCACCGTTTTAAATAATTTGAATTTCAAATTACTGATTTTATGTACTATATGATTTAAATAATAATTGATATAATATAATATTATCCGATGCAAACACAAATGATTGAAATAGTCATCACTTATCAGTAAAGTCATCAATGTGCAATCATAATATAATAACTCTAATGAGGTATTTACATTTCTTTATAAGATGTGTCACAACTGCGTTCATAAACATATGAGTGATATTCGGTATATGCTTTTGCTATAGTATCTAGATGTTAAGCGTGTAAAAATATTGAGTAGAACAAAATATTTGAACATCCTTCCTAAGCTTTTAACACATTGACGGACATGACTGATAATGCAGTTATGGAAATTAGTGTAATTTGGTAGTCACTCTGATTGGGCATAATCCATAGATTTTTATATAATTTTTAGATTATTTGATTTTTTTTTTTTGCCCAAATTGTTAGTAAGTCACAATAGGACACTAGATAATTTCCATTGTGGCGAAGTCACAAGAAACGCAACTGTTCTAGCAGTCATGTCATTTTACGACTTTTTATATATAACTGCTATACCAGTCATGGTCATATTACAACTTGAATCAGGATGACTGCTATAGCGGTTACTGCCCGTCAACGTGTTATATCAAACGGTTAAGCTAGATTAGATTCTGATTCTTAGAATTTTTAAGTATATTTAAGCCGAGTTGCATAAAAAAATTATCAATTTGATAGTTCAATAAAATCGAATGGACCAATCATGGGCCACTAAATCAGGTTTAAGCGAAAATACGCTTATAATTGATTCGTTAAATACTTAGTGGTTGTTTGTGCAACCTGGCAGATTAATATATTTCAATAATAATCGAATCTATAGCCTCGACAAAACGATACCACCATCAGCAAATCCATGGAAAACGGGTGACGCAGACCGGAAGTGATGAGACTCGCAAAAATTTGTATAGAATTCTATAGTATATAGTTTCACTAGACAGTACCCTATGTCGTCACACTACACAACACTTCAGTTTTTGATTGAGAGTCGATCGGCACGACGAACGCATAGTTATATGGCTGATGACGACCACAATTTCTTCAGATCGATTAACCGTTTATGGTTGACGAATAAATTATCGCGGTTATACCCTATCGTGACGTTCGCGTTAATTATTTTGATTCAGGTTAAGTAAGTGGTCCTTTGCGTAGAATAAGTAGGTACTAATGACGATTGCAGCATTTGGTCACGTCGACTTCCTTCTCCTTTTGACGTGTCACCCTGGATATGGGTGGATATGGATATGATTTGATAGGCTAATTTTCAACAATGGGCCTAAGAAATATAGTAGGTATACATTCTATATTCATGACTATACAGTACAAAATCCTCTAAAATATTAAGAGATACAAACACGACAAAGCTGCACGTTCAGGTCAGTTGAAAAAAAAATTGTATTGAAACAATTTTCTCACTTATTTGGACCAGTATTGTGAATACATATATATATATACCTACAGAAAATGTACTTACTGGTTTTTATAAAATCATTAATTTATATAATAATATTGTCGAATGTGGTGTTTTTTCAATCGACGATATATTCTGTTTTACTTAAATCTCATTTTATTACACAATATTATATTAATTATCCGGTCAGAGAGTCTGTGTGCGTTTCTTCGGTTCAAAGAGAACATTTTTATTTCCACCCACGGCATACACGTTTACCACTTTTCTACGCAATAAACATGTAGAATACTGCACCATACGACATTAGAAATATGTGACGCCACGTGTTTATCGTGAACATTTTTTTTTTTTATTTATAATAATATAAAATTTTACGTTTAATACATTTCGGGACTCGACAAAAACGCGTCG
Organism: Acyrthosiphon pisum; assembly: GCF_005508785.2. Taxonomy (NCBI): domain Eukaryota; kingdom Metazoa; phylum Arthropoda; class Insecta; order Hemiptera; family Aphididae; genus Acyrthosiphon; species Acyrthosiphon pisum. Next base: position 10,367,449 of record NC_042494.1, read on the forward strand.
TCGGTTCACCGCATGCGGTGCTTGTTTTAATATACAAACGTGATACGTATAACTGCGTGTAAATGTAAATACATATATAATATTATATATTATTATATAATGGTGTTCGTAAATTATGAAAGATAAGATGACTTCTTGGTAAAACGGTTAGGTTGGTCGGTTTATATAATATGTGGCCTGCAAGAGTGCGTATATTATAATAAAGAGGAATTTCGTCGCTATCAGTCGTAAAATCATCTGCATCCCCCCGATGGTATTAAAGACTGGCTTTGAAATCGTTCTGAAGAATATAGAAGAACAGAAAAAACGTAATCAACAGACACGTGTGTGCAGAGTGCTCTGCCATGATTCCACGCTGAAATCTTATAATATTAGAAACGCAAAACGCTATAAAGGCGCAATATAATTATTATAATATTCAATTATTTTTTACACACCAATCACGTCTTGCACATCGCAGCATAATAGCATATTGTAGTATAATTTTTTTATATTATAATACATAGATATAGGGGTAGTTATAATATGACGAGATACATCATGGCGGCATAATACGGCATTGCAGCTTCGTAGCTAACCTAGGTTGTGATGATTTTGAGGGGTGGAAAAAATAAATTTGAGGGACGATAACCAAGCTGTGGACATGACAGCCCCCTCTAGTCATCCACAATATAATCATAAATCACTTTTTATTGTCCACTCGAAATAGTTAGTATTGATTTATTATACATGGTTAATAACAATTTAACATTAAACGAGTATAAACCTTGAAAAACAAATATTATAATATAAATAGTATTATTTATTTAAGTTTTATATTTTAACCCCTTATTGCGATCCCCAGTTTACGACACAGGATATTTAAAAGGATATTATTATCTAAATATGTTTCAGATTCGTAATATAGTTTGTATATATTATAGAAAATACTTGTACTCACATATATATAAATAAAGATATATAGAAAGTCGTAAGCATTCGAATCAGTCGTTTATTATTTGTGTCGTTGTATACATTATAATATAATAAGATTCTTTACAATAATATTATTACGTTTCATATGTCGAGGATATTTAGCGTATAGACTTCGTTATTCATTCGGCACTCGTCGCGTTTTAAACGTACTATACCATATGGATGGAAATGAAGTCGGTGCCACATGGTTGCCAAGTGTGCCCGTAAACACCCTGAATATATAATATTATTATTGCGTGTATAATGATGTATAGAATATTATATACCCAAGAAATGAATCAGTTAGGGTTTAAAGCCCTGACCGATACCTATTGCATGTGATTGTGAACCACATTTCGTGCAAGTAAAAGGCTATAATAGTTGACGCTTATTATTGGTGCATATTATTAAATAATCGATTAGAATGGGATTCACATGTAGAAATATGTTGAGTCCGTAAAATGGTATGAGAACACTTTGATCCGGTATTTAGTTAGAAAAAGACAAAAACACAAACTTTTAAAGGATATATGCGAATTGTCTGGAAGAGTATATCTGGAATTTCTCGAATATTTAGGAATTAGTATCCATGACTCCAAGAAGAAGAAGATTTGATGAGAATCAAAATATTCAGAGAGTATAGTTGGTAATAGAAGGCTACAAAAGATTTACTTTACCAGGATTATTAAAAATATCATTTGGTACAACTGGGGTACCCAAGGTATTATTGTTCTTATTTTACTTTTATTTACTATTTGTACCATTTTGTTCATTTAAAATCAACTATTAATTAAAACCAAATAAAAATTATTAATATGATTTATATACATAATATGTTTTAACCGTATATACTATTATATAAGTACCTACTACCTATACTATATAATAAATGCTATATAAATATATTATAATTTATATGTATTAATATATTATCAAATAAATGACAAATCAATATTTTTATTTCTATGAACAGGTCAATATTGGTTAGAGAATGTATTCCAACACAAAAGTACAAATATAATTGATTTGTAATAACTACGGCTAGCTAGTCACAACACACTATAGTTGGAGACTTTAACGTCTGCAACAATTAGTCGATTATACGTTTTATCTACACATTAAATCCATTTATTTTTAAAACTGCGCTAGTATATTATATTAATTAATTGGCAATATTTTTTTTCACAGTAAGATTTAGTTTGAATACTTAAAAATTAATGTAGGTATTTATGTATAATAATATTTTGGAGGTTTATTTGTCAGTATAGTGCTTAAGCATTTATATAGGAACCTATAATTATAATATAGGTAATACATTAAGATACAATCGAGTGGCAGTATACGATTAGTTATATTCCATTTGTACCTTCATAATTATTTTGATTCACCCGTTTTGATGAAAACATCATTATCTTGGTAAATAATATTATACTATTTGTTAATAAACAAACAAATAATGTTTTCAATTTTTTATTAAATTTCAATTTACGTTTCACTTGTACTCGTGATTATTATTTCGAATAGTAAGTATTTATACTCTAATATCTATATTCTATTATATTTAATTTTGTGTACCTATATAGGTGTTTAGGGATAGGTATATACTTATAGTGGTTAAAAAGTTGATTTTTACAGAATAATTATTCAATTCCCAAATAAGTAATTGGTTCCAAAATCAATGTTAATCATCGTTTAATATCCACGACGACGACAACTACATACATTATATTTCCAATGTACCTTCGCGGTGCGCATACCGAACAAGAAATAAATCGAAAGTATTCGTAATTTACACGCGTCCGTATGTAGATTCAGACACCGTGTCCTATACCGCCCGTACGTAAATATTTCAACGTTAGCCAAGACATAAAGCAACCGGGTGTGGGTACCTATATATACGGTACACAGAAACTATCTGTCACCCACAGCGATGAACGGCCCCGATAACGATGTTTTTAACTAAACAAAACAGAATAAAAAAAATAACAACCGTCTTTATATTATTATGTTGCACCTGACCAAGATGTTAGGTCCCCACACTTAACAGTCTACCGTATACGTTTATATAATAATACATAAAATAATACTATCGATAAGTTTTAATTGGAGGGTAAGGTTTTGGGAATAAAATAAAAATAAAAAACCATCAACACGACAACCAAAAGGTGATTATAAAAAACAATTTATTATGTGTGTAAAAAATTCGTTTGAATTTTATAAATCACTTAAAACTGGATACAGGACTAATTGGACGAGTTTAATTTACTATAGGTACCTCCGTCGGATTTGAAGATTATTCGGTGAACGTTTAAAATAGGTGATGGTGGATAAAAATCTACCGAAATCATATTAATTTTACATAGTACCTTTATAGTTTAAAACGTAATTTAGTTATACATCGCAGTGTGTACAAGGCATCGAGTTATTAGCACGTCATAATTTATTTGCTTTGGCCAATTTTGACGATAATGTCGATCTACACATTTCTTTGACGTGATATATATGTTGTACGTGATTATGTACATTGGCGCCCATATGGCAATTTTCAGGGAAGGGGGGAACAAAATGAAACTAGATTCCAAAACCTATTTTCTGTAGGAACATAAAATGATTGGTTCACTGATTAAGTAATAAGCATTGAGCATAAGTCTATGGTATCAAGCGTATGGTATTTTTTACATGAAATAATCGTAGGTATGTATATGGGTTCTAAGCATATATTATAATTTTTGTTCACATACTTTATTATTCTCTAGGGATGATATGTCCCCCTTGCCCACCCCCCAAAAAAAAATTGGCGCCCTTGTCACTGTAGTTGTCACTGTACATGTACTTACATAATTTGTACCTTATGACTTATAGGTTAGTATACATATATAATATACAATTGTACAATAGTCACTAACTACAATAAAATAATATTATATTGATGGCTCGCCAGTCGTTTGTTGTTAACCAACTGGTGAGTTAGCAATAAGAGTAGTTAGTACTATTATAGTTACACATCCTTGATTTCATTTTGCTTATTCGTGAACACTTTTCACCTGTCGTACTATTGTCACCAACAACAGCATATATCTATTGCAACATTTTTGAGGATCAGCCTGAAATAAATTCCGAAAAAATAATTTGGTAGGTTAGGTTCGGTACCTATATCATTTATGTTTTGTTGACATTTCAGATTTACGCGTGGCACAATAATATAGGTACGACCGAAGAGGGACGTTATTCGTACACTATCATTGGATTTATTACTACTGTAAGTTGTTGTATAAATAATATACAATTAAACAAACGAATAAACCCGCACTTATTCGAAGCGGCCTTATACTCTGTTCAAAAATGTCACTCTGACAGCGTATACGATAATAATATACCTACTAGATATAATTATTCAGACAGGTGCATATATTGATAAATTATATATTATTATTTTATCGTACAAATCGTAGGTTGATGTAGACGAAACGGTTCTTATAATAATTATTAATATGAAGTGAAATATTTAAATGCGCTATAATACCTGATTTCAATTTACATGTTACATATTATTATGTGATAATATGTTATGTAAGATATTATATTTACGAATATACTCTGACACACGCCACGCCACCGGATCCGTTTGCGAGAATACCGACTGGTATGGCTGTGTAATAAGCTGTGAGCAGACCGTATATTATAATATTATAAATTATGATTATTAATAGGTATTATAAAGGTTGGGCCAAACGCATATGTATAATAAACCAACCATGCAGTAGTCAACACTCAACAGTCGGTTGCAAATACAATAATATACATATTTTTATTATAAAATATAAATACAATAAACAATAATTTTTAAAAACCTGTTTTATATTTTTTTCTCCTCTAAATAGAGCAATCGGTTTGCCGCGAGTCCATTAATAAAAACACGTTTTACACAATAATAATAATAATAATAATATGTAGGCGAATTCAGAATTGGTTGAAATATTTAAGTAGTACTAAAAAAAAAAAAACTTCAGGGTAATCTGGAATGTCTTCAGTATACCGGCGGCGGCGACGGCTAAATTTTTTTTTTTGTTCATATGTTTTTTATTCAATCTGTTACAAAAAAAAAAAAATAACAATAAGAACAATTGATGGATTATAGGTTAAAATAAATAAAAATAAGAAGGCAGAAGAGACGGACTGTAGAGTGTAGAGGCCTCACAGCGGAGGTACTACGACATGAGTAGGACTTTATAGTCAGACAGCAGGTCACGACACCACTGTCTTTTAAGTCTTCAAATTGAGTTACCTGGTATAGAAGCAGATTAAGAGATTCTTATGGTGGGTTAGGCCGCTATTGAAACGTTTATAGTGAGTTTTGGCTACTTTAGAGACAAATGGTATTTTGAGATCAGAGTGAAGGGTGTGGCGACGGCTAAATATCAGTAATATAATATAATAATATATCCTTTAAAATAGAGATACGTTTGGCTTAGAAAATCGTATTGGTTATACCTATTATACACGAACCTTTTGTATAATATCATTACACAAAAATTTGGCATTTTTTTTCCTCTCAACAAACGAGTCTTCGGATTCTTGCTTCAGAGCACAATGTCTACCTATGTGTAGTGGGTATCGTGTATGATATTATTATAAAGCAGATCCCTGTAATACATTAATATACCCAAAATACTTTTATGTGCATAAATAGTGTTAGGTATAATGATGAGCTACAAGGGATCGGGATCGATGATTTTCCGTCTCTGTTATTTATGTTATTTATGTGACACCAAAACGAATAAGAACAATAATTATTTAAATTTTAAAACGGGTGGTATTAAATTTCTTTTTTTTTTGTCAATAATTTGAGGCTAAAATTTCGAAGATGTGACATCGAAGCAGATGTTCATCGCATCACCGTCGTCATAATAATAATGTAGTAGGTATAATACTGTAATAACATAATAAACGAGTACAAGATCGATCGGCGAGTCGGAATAATAATAGAACAACACACGTCTATAAAACGTCTACACCGCGCGGTGTGCGAGACGGCAAATGACCGCTTCCACAACTTACTCTAGGTACCTACCTATAATAACGCAATCCTCCCGAGTATAATATCGTCACTCGCGCGCGCGTGCGCACACGCACTCATTATAAAATAAACTTACAGGCACATCGCCGCGGCAGGAAAGTGGCGTGTGTGTGGAATACGGGATTTACGGATGAAAACTTGATCGGTTTAACGTAAAACACGCGGGTTTTCCGCCGGCGCGATAGTGTCGTCTGCGTGTCATGTAGTGCGCGTCGTACAGTATAGGTACGCCTCGTGATTTAGAGTCCGTGTTCATTACCGCGGCCGTGCGAGACACGACCGGAATATGCGACCGCGACGACTATACGACGTGCACTGCCGCAGAGATCGGCGACAGACTATATAATATAATATAATAATATATTGATATACGCGTCAAGACCGTTACCGCGACCGCGTCTCGGGTAACCACTTTGGTATATTATATTATTCAGTCCTGTAAAGAATACTTTTAAAAAGTACTTGAGTAAATACTCAAATACATTTTTTTTAAGTATTTAAGATACTACTCAAATACTTTTCAAATACTTTTGGTTTTTAAAGTGGGTTTCTAATTATCGTAATATAAACACATAGGTAGTAGGTAATCTAATAGTTATCTAATAGTTTTAAAGGGAATATTGTTATTCAATATTATTTTAAATAAAAATAAAATGTTCGAAATAAAAAACCAAAGTATTCAATACCAAAAAGTATTTAATACAAAAAAAAGTATTTAAAATACCATTCAAAATACTTCATGCTGAAAGTATTTAAAAAGTTATTCAATACTTAAAAAAGTATTTGAATACTTTTACTCAAATATACTTTTACTTAAATACTTTACAGGACTGATATTATTATTGTGGGTACGGGTACTACGATCTCGCGGCGGCTGGCTAACGCGTGGACATCAAGTGGTGGATCTACCAAGTACCGCGGTCCGCGACCCATAGGCCGCTTCCGAGGGCGGAACGTAATATTATTTTGTAGCGACCTACGCAGTGGCTAAACCTAATATTAGTTATTTGAGATGATATTACTTTGTTCCAGTTCGAGAGAAGTCAATGTTTTTCCACGTTTATGGCTCAGACGATTTTTGACGAGTGCTATATAATAGTACCTAATATGAAATGATACGGCGGTGACGCGTTGACAAATTCACCGTTTGAGGGCAGATTTTATGCCTTAGCAATATAAAAAAAAGAACAGCAATAAATTATTATTTCATGATTATTGGTGTTAATATATCGCACACCGTCCCAAATGTGTTCATTTGCAACCATTGTATAATTAAAAAAATTAGCGGTTACAAAATATACGTAATATTACTTATAATAGGTATAATATTATACCTTCTATATAAAAAAAAATATATGTTTTACAATATTATGTGTTAGGAATTCCTCTGTCTGACCACCTACAAAGCTCAAGCAGAACCTAAATTTTCCACCCGAGAAAACTGCCACCTTGGGAACTTTAACGACCTAATTCAAAAATGAATATATAGTCACCACCAGGTTGCGGAGAGGAAATCCTTCGGATTTACGCCATATCCTCGTATATCGCGCGTCACGAAAAATTCTTAAAAACAAAATGCGGGATACGACGCACAAATGCGGTGATATTGCGCGCACACCCTGTATATAGTACATATATTATTATATTTACCGTGCTGTCGCAATGCCGGAGGCCCACGGTATATCGGAGGAATGCCGATCCGAGAATAATAGTGTAGTTTTTTTTCCAATCCGTTTCTTCTTCTTCGCCGTCGTCGTCTTCTTGCGCTAGTCTGTTTTTTTCGGTCCGAATCGACATCGCCGGCACCGGCAGGCGACTTTATTCCGGTCACGCGGTCTAATCTACACATGTCAATCTATCCACGCGGCGGGATATATTATATATTATGTTATATAGTTGCAAATATATATATATATGTATATACAACTCAACTTTGATCGGCGGCGGCGGCGGTGAGTTCTTCGACCGATGGCTTTATACGGAAACTTGTATAATATCATCATCTAGCCCGCGTATAGGTACCTCAACGGCTCTATACGTTTACATACGCATGCACATAAGTGTACCTAAGTATATATAATATTTATATGCTTTGCCGATCCCACGATCCTACCAAGGAGTGTGTGTGTGTGTGTGTGTGTGTAAGGTCAGGTCGTACAATTTTTTTGGCTGTAAAACCCAAACGGCTGTCCGAGAAAAAAAAATTGAATAATGCTCGAAATCTCGTCTGTATGAAGCTGGTGCACACGTTCTATCGTCGTGCTGCAGTATATAATATATTAATATTATCTATCGGTCGAATGAAAGAAAAAATTACAAATGTGGCGCGGTAAACTAATAAAATATTATACAGGTGCTTACTAATAAGTAATACAATAATACCTAAACCTAATAATATAGCGTTTAGGTTTACAGGGTGAATTACCAAGCACACTCATCCCCATTTATTGCTTTATATTATTGATGTTTTTTTTCATATCAATCTTTAAATATATTCTCAAAGATCACATTTAAAGTAAATACTTGTAGGTATTAATTAAGGAGTATTCTGTGGTGATATAAACTTCTGTGCTCCAAATGAGAATCACCCTTTTAACTGTAAATTATTTAGTGGATAATTTTTTGATAACTTATTATGATGTACCTAATTCAATATTCTACCGAGTAGATTCTCAGTTATTAAAATATTTACACTTAATAAAGTATAATATCTTAAAAATAATTTTACAAAAATATAAAGCATATATTATGTAATACCTATCTATATTGGATCTAGTATTTACAATACTTGGACAATTTTTTACAAACTATCAATGTCAATAGATTAACTAAAATGTTCGAATCACCATAATAACCCCCCCCCCCTCTATCTTCCAAGCCCATTATCATGGACGTAATGTCCTGAGTGTACACAAAGTTAAATAGCTCAAAAATAATTCGTTAACATTTTGACTCTGATTCGTTAATATTTTCAGAAAAATTATTCACTAAATAATTCATTGTAGAAAAGGGGTGTTCTCATTTGAAGAACAAAAGCTTATATCTTCATAGTTTACATTATTAACTCCACTTGATTCAAACTATTCTTTAATATTTTGAATTTTCTGATATCTCTAAAAAAAATCTCTGAAAATTTTAGAAATCGATAAACAGTAGTTTTTGAGTATATAAGCTACAATCATAAGAAGTAAGGACTTTGACTTTTGTTATACATTTTAATAATAAACAATAGATGCGTCTTTTTTTTTTAAATTGTATTTTGTAACCAATGACATCTATATGCACAAACAAAAAATTATTCGATTTTCATGAGCCAAAACAAAATTCTAAAGGAGTTATAAATAAAAAAAACATAAAACATCCTCAAAGTCTCAAGGTATCAATGAATTGGTATAACTTTTATTGATGTCAGTAGTTTTAAGAGATTAGCTTTGATTAGATTTGTGTAAAAAAACATTTATAACATTTAGGCACCTGTATAAAGAATAGAATATAAGATATTAGACGTTATAGGGAGGTATATATTATACTCACAACTCACATAGTAATAAGGTATACGAGCGAGTATAATATTAATGCCGAGTTTATAAGATCAATAAAAAAATAATATATTATTAAAGGTTATATTAAACGAATCAAAACTCAAAAAAACCAAACCGGCTAAGCTGGTCCCACTTATGGGGTACCTATACTCACATTATATTATATAAGTAGGTATATAACGTGGTTAATCACCTATATAATATATATATACCCTTTGCATATAATATAATAGAATTGTTTATAAACACCCTTTAGGTATTATATGGAATAGTAATGTAGTATTATAATGTAAGTATGTACTTAGAAGACACGTTTAACTGTGTGCCGAAAGAATGCTGAGAAAATATACAACTCAGAAGTTATCGCGTCACTATTATATATATATATATATAATATTATACATTATATAATGTCTATGTTGGCAACGACCATAAACACATATCGTCTGCAGCCGTGTACTATAAAACACTGGGTCGCTCCGCCTCCAAACTGCTCGTGGTCCAACCTCCACTGCTTCGGTTATTGGTCTATTGATTTAGAGACAATTCCTATCGATTGCTTACCACATTATATGGCCTTACTACACTAGTGTAACTATAAGTGGATGCCGGCGTCCTATTTGATCCAAGAGAATAATAACGCGAATGAAACAAACTTAACAAACAATTCAAGTGGGCAGTAAAATATTATAATATATTATAATACCATTAATAACGGATCTATAATAATATGATAATATCTAATTTCTAAATATTTTATATAGAAGTATAAATGGTGTTATTATTTAAAACTGATTTGTTTTGTGGTCTTATATTTCCTAGTCACACACTTGCACATTGTTAAAAAAAAATTCTTACACGGAAAAAATACACGAAATGAAACGCGGGCGATACAAAAACGAATATAATATAATGTAAAAGGGTCGTCATGGTCTGCTAGCGAGACCATTAACGAGGGTCTGTCAACCCTGCAACAGGACTGAGGGTACACACGTATTATACGAACTATTTTTGAAAATGTAATTTTCTGGGCTTAATAATATATTATTGAAATAATTTTAATAATAATGAGTCTATCCAACTACACAACTGATTTACTAAAATATTTTAATCGAAATTATATACCAGTAGGTAGTATGAAACGAATTTAAAACAAACGGTGAAGTACCTACCAAGTTAGGTAATCATAAAATATAATATTTTAGTTCATGATATTATACATTTAATGAGCTTTATCTTTGACCTAACCAATGCATAAAGTATAATAATTTGGAAAATATTTCAGTTTATGTAGATAAATAATATAGTGCACTATATGCGTAATAGGTAAGCATTTGTGGTTAAATGAAATGCAAAAATATTTTACAAATTTTATACATACAGTACTGTTAATTATCAATGAATGTATGATTAACATTTATCTATACGAATGGAGATATTTTATATATTTATATAAATATTATAATGAACAATACTGCAGCTATAACCAAATCTTAACAATATAATACTTCACGATAATACAAGATTTCTCATATCGACACGTCGACTTTTAGTAATCCAAATCCTTACTTTTATATTATTATTATTATTATTATTATTATTATTTATTATAATAGCTGGTATGTGTCTAACGACAATGTTCACTATACCTTCTACAAATCCGTTGCTTTATAATATTATATTTGCAGCATCCACTGCCTATAGTCGTCGATATAATAACACCATATTATGGTAATCGATCAAATTGCTCGTTTTCTTCTTATACGGACACCAGCCATTGCTAAATACACAACATCACGCGCCGATGAGCAGTATAACAATAATAATATGTTATATCAATACAATCAAAACGCAGCAATGGTAGCCAAAACTAAATCTGAGCGAGATCAGCAATACAATATTATATTATTGGGTAGCTATAATGTAGGGAATTAAGGTCAGATGTGAGAATATCTACTACCCATACCCTATACTCAGGAAAGTACAAGACACTTAAAAATCAGTAGCACGAATGCACACGATACTAAATATATTACCTACGTGAACATAAATACGAGTATTTTTAGTATCATGATTCTAATTATTAGATACTTGCCTATGGAGTATCGTGATACTAGATACTCGATACTTACATTTTGAAGTATTTAGAATTTAGATATTCAGTAGCGAAGACATAAAACATAAATAAAATACATTTATATTATACGTCTATTTATACTCCATAATATTTAAAATATGATTAATAAATAAAAACATTGTATTAATGAGAAAAGCTGGTTTAATAATGTTAAGCGGCCAAACAGTGAAACCCACAAATTTTATACTAGTAGGTATTATAGTAAAAGATAAATTATGTCTTATTTAATTATCTTAGCAAATATAATTTAATAACTGCAGTATTATTAATTATAATAATAATCGTCAGCAGTTTTTCAGATTTTAAAATATGCTCCATCCAAAATTAATAGGATGAACAAATTATTTTGTATTTCAGACACGTTATATATTATAAGTTATAACTAGAATTGGCACTGATGGTGACGGTAACAACAGGTAGTTGTGTATAAATTTCCACATCACCTTTGGGAAAAACGACAACATTGGAACAATAAAGACCGTTTAAATGCATGAGGTATTACACAGGGCACTTTTTTTTTTTTTTATTGTGGTATCCCCGTTAAGGCCTAATCCACGCTTACAAATAAAGTGTCAATTTTATCCACACTTTCACCACAAAGTTATTTACTGTTAATGATCAATGGTAGATACATATTGGTTTTAATGTACCTATCTATAAAAGAATTGTTTAATAGGTATGTGTTTTGACGAAGGATCGTCACGGTTGACAATAGCTAGAAAAATAAGAATGTAATGGTGGTACAATTTACAAAAGTCTGTCAATGATTGGATTAAACATTATGGATTCGATGATGCAGCTTGAGTTTTTTTTAAATGACGAATTTGTGGATTTAATTTTAAATCAATAGGAAATATTGAGCTAAAAAATTATTTAAATATTTAAATTATTAAACGCACGCACTGGTGAATTATTATGAAAATAACTAATTTCAATAGGTAGGTACTGTTAAGTTTTCTGCCAACACACACTGAGAACTACTAATAATACGTAAAAAATTAAAATTCTCACTCATGCATTTTCTAATCATAATCAACGAAAGCCGAGATGGGAGAGAGATAAATTCGATTTTCGTGTATCAAAATACTAAGAAAAATATTCTGCTTTGGAATATAAAATTAAAACCCAATGTTGTCGTTCAAAAAAGTAAAAAAACATAAAAAATTATAAGGATAAAAAATATTTAAGAATATAATTTTTTAAGAAAAACGTTGCTTTATAAGCGACTTGAAACTATGTAAACATATATTTTCAAAAAAATTTACACTTTTTGAAATAATGAGTGTTCAATGATAAAAGAATCACCCGGTATAGTATGTAGGTATCGTAGTTTATTTGTATTTCAAAATAAAAGTTAAATACTTAAATTCCTACCAGTGTCCAGAATTATAGGCACTTTAACGTTAAAATATGTGTAAACAATATACACATTATATAACTTATGTCATTATATTTATGTATAATGCAATATGCAGGTATGCAAACTATGCATTCAAAACAGTTTAAATCTAGTTTAATGTAATAAATACCTAATAATAAAAAATTTAATTAAATTAAAAATAATACTACAATATTAATATTATACTAATTATTCTAGTTATAACTAAATATTTTTAGTTTTTAGTATTATTTTTACAATCTGAATTGAATATTGTCACATATTTGTCTTTATTATTCGTTATACATATCAATGCATATACCTAGGTACTTATAATCAAAATAATTTTTGATTCAACTTGCTTCACGGGAGAGTGGACTCCTAGAGCGCATTAGTTTACGTGTACTAAGTGTTCATACCAGATCACAAGTGCCATTCCTCCTCCCCACTTCAAGGTCCAACTTTCTGATGAACGATCCCTTAGTCAGAGCCACGAGCTCGTCAAATAATAATAATATTGATCTTTGGCCTTAATAAAACATATTTTTTCTGTGACTCTTATTACCTATAACCCTTGCATTACCTTGCTGTTATAAGTTATAACTAATTATGTATACATTTTTATTTTTGTCTATACCTATGTAAAAAGCCGTTTGGCGTATATTTATAAAATAAATAAATAAATACAAATGGCGATTGAAGAGATCATTCTATTAACAGTCTTTTGACACCTCAAATAGATGTTCCTATCATCGGAGGTTGGATTTAGTAAAAACGATAAACTTGATATAACTTAGAACTGAAATTGTAGAGTTAGAAATTATACACTTACGTACCTACCACGTAATAATATAGGTACTGTTTCGCTAAATTACAAGCTAGTCTCACGGGCAATGCCGGACGGAATGACTATACATTTTAATATAGTATGATTTACATTTAAAAAGGCATTGCTTCCACAGTCAGGGCAACGCAGGGTAATTCAGCTAATATAATATAAATTATTATATAATATTTTACGATACAATATGAAGTGTTCATATTATTGTTTGCTCAGAGATGATCAACAGTATAATACCTATATACGGCCATAATACATATTATAAATTATTATGACGAGATGACATATTATTATGTCTGAACGACGGACAAAAATACAGAATAATATCAATCGTTTTCGTGGTGAGAGGGCTCCGTGACGATTTCGAATACCCTCGTAAACCATAATAATATATGTCATATTATATTATGTGATTATGGCATAGGATAACTCCGACTGACCTACAAGGTATAAAACAACCGCGAAAGACGTATAAATTATAACATACATAAAATACGTGCTGCAAGTAATATAATAATAATAATGACTCGACCATACAAGAGTCGTCCAAAACTTAAGTAGGTTTATAACACAATAACCATAATAACAATACTACCTACCTTTATTTACGATCGTACGATGACAGAAAAAACGTCCTAACCCAACACTTGGGCATATTTCACTGCTGCTCGTTATATGCGAACAACTATATACCTATACAGGGCGATTATTTTCTTGTGGACCACGGGGCAATGTCCACATGGAAACGAGAGATTTTTTCCTCATTCGTTTTGACTATAATAATATACGAATTGGTAGGTATACTGATTATAATAAAAAAAAAAAAAAAAAATGGTAAAATTATCTGTATATTCGTAAATTTTGAAAAAAATAAACCCAAAAATGCATTATGTTTGCCGGAATATTCTCGACAAAATGATCGCTCTGTAGGGTACGTCATCAGCTGCAGATTTTTCACGCACACATCATAGTAATAATATTGTAATACGACGGCCGACGGCGTATCCAATAATGATGATAATATATTGGACATGATTTATACATATGTTGTCATCGGGTTTCGCAAACCATTCGATCGGCACCGTCGTCGGTATTTGGATATTACACGGTCTAGTAGAATAATATTATGCTAAGTCCGCCGGTGCAATATTAACGTTATTATTGTGAAACACTATTTAAAACGCTCCGGCGATGACCGGAAAAAAATTGACCGTACGAATTATTAGCAGCGGTTTTCGATACGACACGGTCGCGCACACGAATATAATATACGTTATACACGCACTAATAACATTATATCGTCATTGTGTGTACCTATATATAACAATATAATAATGATAATATATAGTGGGCACGGCTGTATAGTATTGCCAGACGGACAAGACACGTCATTATCGCGGACTCGCGGGAACATCGTCGTAGTTACACGCGTCGGCCGTGTATATTATATTATTATATAGTGAGTTATAGTATAAAATATGAAAAAAAAAAATATTAGACACGACGCGATCGTTTTTCGACCACAATAACATTACGCATTTCGTATATTATTATTACTTATCATTATACTGTTGTACGATATTCCCACACCCGGCTGCACTATCGCGCCGCTACGACTAGTGCAGGCTACTTACTACCTATATTATATATTATACATTTTATACATCAATATAAAATGATATAATATTATGATGTATTGTACGCTCTTTTCATCAAAATATATAATTCCTGGAGATTTCACGTGTGTACCTATAACACATATATATATATATATATGTGTGTGTGTGTGTGTGTGTGTGCGTGTGCGTGGTCGACCGACTGACAAAGAGCCGGCCCGACATGATATTCACTCGCGCTGCATCGTCTCCATATTATCGAAGAACATCTCTCGCGATGATCTCCGCCACCGCCATTGCCGGTAATGCGTACAATAACAATAAAATAAAATAATAACTACAATAATAAGAGATGTTTTTTTTTCTACACACACATACAGCAGAGAGAGAGACAGAGAGAGGAAAAAAAACAACGTCTGACGAATAATAATAATATAATGACAACGTTATTATTATATAACTGCCAATGCTACTATGCAGCCAGCCGCCGCCGATTTTCGAATATTATTATCATCGTATCATTGCGATGTCTCACCGCAGTATTTTTTTTTTTCATCATCTACTGCTCGTCGTTATTGCACTCCCCCCCCACCATTTTTGATAAAATTGCATCGGTCATATTAACCGTGGTCTCGCATGTACCTACAAATATTATCAGCTCTGATATATGATGTTACGAATTCCGATTTTCGAGTTCAAACTGAACTTAAACAAAATTTTAAATATTTAAATACTTTTCCCAAAAATAAAAACTAATGTGAATTTTGATTTGATTTTATTTCTATTCGAATCGGATTCCAAAACCCCAAATTACAGTTGTCCAAATCGAACAATTCGCGGTACCTATATTATATAACATCACTATAATATCACTAATAATGTTACTATACGGTATATACCTAGACTATAAAAAAATTTAACTCGTAATTACTGAAACGCATAATAGTGTATATACACACCAATGTGTATACATACCTACGATTTATATATATATATATTACTGTCAAACGTCATACCTTATGTCTATAACCTATATTATACTATTTAGGTACACGCCACAAACTTATGCCAGTCCCACGCACAAAACAGCTGGCGTATAAAATCGTAATTCGAAATGAAATCTGATTTTCAACCATTTCCAATGTATAATTCAGCTAGCAGGTACTAATAAATTATCGTTTCTGATATCAGTGTTGTACATATCATTATACGTAGGCAATATAATATGTAATATGCGTTATGTACCTTATAATGTGCTCGTTCATAAAATATGTTGTGCATGCAATCATTTTTTAAAATAATGTATCCATACAATTACCATTTTATAAATGATAAAAATGAAAGTACTCGGAATCAGTAACGATTAATCATTACAGATCATTTTTTTTTTTTTTTTTTAAAAACCATTTATTAAATATAATAAAAATAAACATTTTAAACATTTTGGTTTAGCTACCTTCTTTAAGCGTAGCTTGAGTTAAAGGTAGCGAGTTATTGCAAAGTTATTTCCTTAGAGATTAAAATATAGCATATACAATTTACAAATATAACAAAAATAAAAACAATAAATAAGAAATTATAAACTAGATACTTGAATTTACAACTTAGTTATAAAAACATTAGTTAAATATTTATTTATATTAATATTATTACTTAATCTAAGATACCTATTGACATTAATTTCTAGGTAATTGAAATAAGTTGGCCCCAAATAGTCTATACATTTCTGACCAATACATTTTTTTGAGTAATTGACATTTAGATTGTATTTTAAAGTTTCGCGTTTATTTATATACGGATCGAATTTAGAATGATTTTTTAAAGTAAAAGGTATAGAATATTTTTTATATAATAGATTTAGAGGAAATAGACCCAGTTCTTTATAGTTTTCATTAGAAGAACCAACTCGATCTGTTTTATTTAGAGAGATACGAACAGCTCTATTCTGTAAAGATATTAGTGTTTTTTCAGAGGCACCACCCCATATAGTTATACCATATTGTAAGATAGATTGATATAGTGACAAGTAAACAATTTTCATGGTATCTGAGGAGAGAGTTTTATTCAAATAATATAACTACTATATTATAACAGTTCGTAAGCGCATATTAATATTTTGTACATGGATATTCCATCTAAGGTTGCAGTCTAGCATTAATCCTAAGTATCAGACTTTTATAACCCTCTTAATTTTAAAATCGTTTGAACCGCCAGTTTTATCATAGTTGTATACATTTTAAAAGTCGAAGAGGCGATTGTAGAAAAGCTGTATACTATGTCTTACAGGAGCGTGTCTTAACGAGAGTTTAAAAAATGCATTTATTTCGCCACGAATTCACATCAGCCACGTTATAACGTTTGTTTTAATAACAGACACACACATCATACGGGTGGGCACAGCTATAATATTACGCTATCGTATACTCGTTATATTATAGTATTATGCCAGAACGGGAAAAGACGTGTGTGTTTTCGGCGTGGCGGAATTACAGATCTCGTCACCTACCGTTTTCGTGTACTGTGTTATCGTGTACACACGTTATAATTATATCGAACGCATACAAGGTAGATATATATATATATATATGTATTATATACAATGTAAATTATTGTAAGCATAAATAATGACGTATACACACGGCATATTATATTAGATTACAATATAATATGTACATTATAATATTATTATCCGCGTCGCCGAGTATTCGTATGACGGCCATAATTACGCACACGTCATTCCCGCATAGGTAGGTTAGGTACATCATTCATCGGCGCACATACACACTCGCTCGAGTGTACTTAAAAAAAAAAAACACACCACACACCCATGAGGGTACCTACACGCCGCCGCGGACATTTCGAGCGGCGGCGTTACAATATATGATTAGGGTTTTTTTTTTTTTTTTTATAATTATTCGTTTTCCTACTCGAACGGTTTTTAACGCGAGCGCAAGTGATGGATTTCGGGCATACCTACCAGACATATAGGCGTAGGTATATACCTGCCTATAGCATATAACCCGTCATGGCCTATGGCCGGTAGTTACAGGGTGATCCGTTTAACTAGCTAACAATTATAAGTTTCCGAGTTTTCACGGTTTTTTTTGTATACGGTGTGAAATGTATATTATTTTGTATACATATAATACACTCTCCTTCGTGTCTGACGATTCGATTTCAGAATATTTTATAAGGAGTACAACGGTACAGCTACCCCGTAAAAGTCGTGGTCCACAATAACATTGATCGATTGCTCGAAAACACAACTGCAACAACAAACGGTTGACTAGGAAAGTCAATTTAAACCATGTAAACGGTTTGATCATGGATCACTACTGCAGTACTGCGTACACTATACACGATTATAATAATATGTAGGTATGAGGTATAAGGTGTATACCGCTGTCCGCGACAGGTATGATATATTATATATACCTGATGTCCAATAATAATAATAATATACGTAGTGCACGGCGCTGTTTATTCCAGAGAATTGGAGATGAGAGACATCCGGGCAACATCGCGTAGTACACGAAATCTTGATATATCGGTCGACGGTTTGTGCCCATTATAATATTATATATTTATGTACAGCGTGTCCCGAAAGTCCCGCTGTATCACCCTAATAATTATCTTCGACTTCCGAGGTCATAATCAGTGTAGGTACATCTAAACGCAGGTTTTTCAACAGCAGATAATCTACGAAAGTTTGCACGCCATCAAATTGAAATTGTCATAGTTTATACCGTACCGATTTTTATAAACGTGTTGACGTGTCGCGGTCGCACGCAGTGGTGTAATATCGTACTCATGGTGCGATATAGGTATTGGACTTTAGGGACACGCTGTATAACATAAGAGTGATGTGTACATCATATATTATGTATATTTATATATATATAGCTACACGCGTATTATATTATGCATATATAATAATGATATTATTATTTTTTTTTTAATATTGTGTATACACGCGCACCTGGTCGACGCGGTCGTTGTTTCGATAGGTTAATAATTATTATTAACAGGCCTGCTCACATATATACCGCCCGGATTGGATTGAGACATATTACACGCGCGCTGTGTGAACGAACCTAACGGGTTAATAATGTATATCGTTATAATATTGTGTACGCTTCATATATATACACACACACACACATATAAATTAAGATATACCCATGTCTGTAGTATACCTTTATAAATAAAGAGGTGTATATGTATGTTGTACGAGTGAACCAGAAAAGTCTTAAGCGAAATGCCCGAAGGGCTATCCGCACACTATAATATACCTATACTATATCGTAATATATTATATTATACGATACATATATATATATATGGGCGAGGTCTACCACCGCGTATTAAATTATTATATGTACACCCGAACTACGAGTCGATAATACGGTATAAACCTATAACCTAATAACCAGATACCTCTTAACTGGAGGTATTATATACCAGCTGTGGTGCATAATATATACGACGCCGTAAGAGTTTTGTCGCAGCTTTTTTCGTCGCAAACAAAATGATTTAATAACATTATATTATTTTACACGTTATGACGATAGTGATTTGTAGATAGGTATACTATATCATATAGTGATAGGAATAAAAATTGACTTTATTGACTTTATATTGACTAAAAAATCAAAATATGGGAATTATACGTGTATCATGGTAAATTATAGACGCAAGTATTAAATATTTGTTTAATTTGATTGACTAGGTAAGAAAACGACAACGTTAAACAATAAAAATGTATGTGAATTTAAAATTTAAGACCCTAAAAATGGTAAGTTATATTCTATTCAAATTTTATATTTTAACGATGATAAATGGAAAACTAACTTCTACGTGTGCTAAGTCTATTGGCACCACCCTACTCCAGAATGAGCTGTCGTCCATAAGTGCTAAATATGATCTAAATGCAACCAAAAAGTGCAAACAAAAAACAGTTATATATTATAATCACAAAAAATACATCTTTATAATAACCATTAAATGTAATACATTTTATTGAAATAGAAATAATGTTTATTTGATTAAATTTAAAGTCATTATTAATAAAATTGAGCTTTAAAAAAAACTAAATTAAGTATTTCAAAATTAAATTTGTAATTGAAGCTTACAGTTTTTAAGTAAGTAGGTAGATACCTCTATTCTATTGCAGTAAGATTTTTAAAGACTACCTATACATGGTCCATCGTTCCATACTTATATTATATTATACATTCTTACAATTTACTATTGTCCATAGTCGATTCAATAAAGTATAAACATAATTCTACTGAATGTTTTCACATGGAAATTGATAATTACAAGTGCAGTAAACTTTTAAGCTAAAAGTTATTAAATATAGTAATAAGTATAACTTAAAATAACAAAATTAGATTTTGTAATTTCATCCCATGGTACAAAAATGCAAATCAATCCTTCCAAAAAAATCATGTGATTTGTGCCAGATGTACCTACTTACGTACTACCACCTTTTTTTTCATGTGAGACGACGACGACTAATCGAAACGGGTGCGCATGATATCAAAAATGCCATAAGTTCCTGATCTTTCGACAATATACACTTAGAATGACGTAAGTACATAATATTATATACCAAAAAAATGGTCTTATGAACTTACATTATAGTTTATGGCATGTGTCATACTTTCATTATTGTAATATTATTATTATTATGCGTTTCACGTTTTATTGTCTGCAATCTGCATGTTTGCGAGCTGTCGATAACAATGATTATTTTTTAAAAAATGGCCTGTTGTTTCAATAATATTGTATTGTTCATCCCGAAACAAATTATTCTTAAAAACGAAAAATGATCATAACTACGTTTTAAAACTGTCGGCACGCAATATGTCTTTCCTTTGTCGCCGTTTATATACAGTTCATCATTTCGCCAACTGCATGCCGCCCGCAATAAACGTCTTTCGTCGGTTATAGAATAATAAGAATATTATTACACCGTGCCAAACTGGCTTTCGTGTACACTGCGGTAAAACTCTGCTCAGTTTAATGTCGAAACCATAAAAAATAATAACAACGAAACTGCAAGAAGATATTATTTTAACAAGTATATATAAATAATACACGGAGTGATCCATTTAAATGGTTTGACGCACTACACACATTTTCTAAGTAAATTTTTGTGTTTTTTAAGAACATATAACGTACCTATATACACATTGTTTGAATACAGTCAGATTACAACGTGATAAAAAGATCTAATGGTGGATTGTTAGGTATTAATATTATTTTTTTTCTATGACAATTTACATTTTTAATTTTATATAATCAGATGCAGAATAATACGCGTAGCTAAAAACGTCTGTGTTTGCCTAATTATTATCAAATTTCAAACACTTATAAATAGTTTTAGTTTTAAGCTTCTATAGTTTATAGTGGAATCGTGGAGAAATAGTAGACTTACACTTTTACGCTTTGTGTACACTGTACACCTTAAAATCTTACCAATAAGCTTAAATTAATTTAGGAAATTTAAAAAATATGAAATATTATTGTTTAATGCCCCACATCAAAACGTTGAGAAAAGGGTTCTGCTTTTGATATCGTAATGAAACCTTTTAAAATCTGAAAAGCAACCATAATAATAATTGTACGATCGGAGCAATAGCAGTGCGTGGCAATATTCAATTTGATAGGTATAAAACATCTATCCCTGCGCATATCAAACGGTGCCGTATTACAATAGATATGAGTTATATTTTCATCCCCTCGTCCACATAATATCGTTTTAAATATATATAGGCAATATTTGTAATAATCACAATAATAATAATAATACCGCCGCCGCCTGTGCATAGGTACATACAGTGTCTTGAGAAACACACGTCGCGGGTTCAAATCGTGCGTCGTATTAGTCAATTAAAAAGCTCGTGAATAAATTTATTACATACAGATAAATGTATATGTATATATCATACGAATGCGACTAAATCCCACGATTGCTGTGCGCTGAAACGATGAGATTTACGTTGCAGACATCGGAACCACTCGTTGAATAACGACCGTTTACACAAAGCGATTGTGTGTGTGTGTACAGTGTATACATAAAGAACAAAACGAATAGGTAACGTTTCGAGATTGTAATTAATTAAAAATGCGTTTTAAAATAACGTTTCGCAACGGTCTTAATGGAAAGTGCATGATGAGGAATAATGCAATAGTAATAATGATCGTAATAAATCGGCCGTGTGTTTCATGAACCCTGTGGATTGACCGACGAAATGCGAGTTTTGGGGTGATAATATATCTGATATAATACCCATACCTATCTATATTCATCAAAATCATTGGCCAACAGTCGTATTATACGTTTAAATATTTGATCCACAGTCGTTGAGGATATATATAATATTATTATAATATTGTGTTTTAAGTATATGTCGACTTATCGTTATGACTTATGGTATAGGTAGGTACTACTACATGAAATATACCTACGGGAAATTTTCTGGAAAATGCGTAACTGCTTCCATAAGACATCGGAACCACTCGTTGAATAATGACCGTTTACAAAGCGATTGTGTGTGTGTACAGTGTACATAAAGAACAAAACGAATAGGTAACGTTTCGAGATTGTAATTAATTAAATATGCGTTTTAAAATAACGTTTCGCAACGGTTTTGATGGAAAGTGTATGATGGGAAATAAGAATATAGTAATAATAATCATAATAAATCGACCGTGTGTTTTGTGAACCCTGCAGAAAATGATGATTGACCGACGAAATGCGAGTTTTGAGGTAATATACCGGATATAATACCTATCTACATTTATCGAAATCATTAGCCAACAGTCGTGTTGTACGTTTAAATATATTTTGATCCACAGTCGTTGCGAATATATTATTATAATAATATATTGTATGTGTATATATTTCGACGTATCGTTATGGTGTAGGTACTTTACATATAAAATATACCTACAGGAAATTTTCTGAAAAATGCGTAACTGCTTCCATAAGTAATATTTTTTGATTTCAAGTGAACGTCATAATTTCACTCGGATAATGACGTTTAACAGACAGATTAAATTAAGATAAGATATTAGAGAAAAAACGATGACATATCGTATATTATTTTCTTTACCTCACGAATTTTTCGTGTGAAAATAAAAACGTCTGACTGATAATTTATTTATACAACGTTTCAGCTTTTAACTACACTGTACGCATACACATAAAATATATTATAATAACAGTGTAATATTACCCATATATGCATCAACCAGCGCATATTAGGTATATACATTATTATTATACTTATATGCATACGAGTTCGATTGCCTGTTGAATAGAGTACAATATTTACTTACATATATTATTTACATTGTGTACAGTACGTAAATGTATATTATGACATATAATATCACCCAGTAATCGCTGTGTTAAACATTACCACCTTAACCATATGCATATGCTATTTATTGAGGTATCCTGCACGTGGGTATTTACTCTAGACACTTAAAACAGTAAATAAAATATTTAAAAATTAATACGTTACGTATTAATCAAACCCGAGATCTGTACACGAATACAAATATTCAAAACAAGGTTACAATTTAAATACATATTGTGACGAAAGTGTACATATATTGTGAACTGATAATATACGTACCTATCGCTCTAAAGCAAACATATTTTATCCGGACATGATTTAAAATAAATATTTGATTTGAAACGCATTTCAATTATGTTAATTTAAATAATATACTGTGTACATCTATGTATTTGATATTATTATAAATGTATAGGTGTATGATTTTTTTGTGATCGCACTATAAAATAAAACATTATGAATCATTTAATCCGAGATGTAACATTGTAATATGTTATGGTCTGAAATTGACCAAAAAAAAAAAGCTTATTTTATAAACATAATATATATAATATAACGTCGTGTGCATAATATTATGTATGTTATATTAGCCATATTAGTACTTAGGTCTCAGATATTATGTGAACGAAACGTATTATATTTCTTGAGGATGCGTACATTATTGAAAATCGTTTTTGCTTTCTGGAATGCAAACGAATGGACGAAGAAATATTGTAAGTATTTGCAATAAAAACATGCAGGTTGACAATAAATTGCTAATTATATAATTTTTTTTGATTTTATTCGGAACGCCGTGACGACGTGATCAAAATTATACAATTTTCACACCATATTAGTTACACTCTGTAAATAGACATTCAGCACAAAATTAATTTTTATGCAATGCGTTTTCAAAAAAAATGAATATTTTTCGACCATCCCGGTTAACAGCTTTAAACAAAGAATAACAATCGTGTTGTTTAAAAAGAAAAACAATAGGAAAACGTGCTGTTTAGATGCAAGTAATAGAGTCGTACAGGTACCTAGGATATACCTACTTAGGTCGATAATATGCTCGGACTTGTCAAACTACGTGTATAATATTATTATAATATAATGTATATCCATTAGCTTGACACGGTCCGTAAACGAAAAGGGTTAGTTTCGTGTGTACAACTATTGGGCGATGATCGATTTCGTATAGCCGCAAATCGTAGACGAAAGACAAGTGTGAAGAGTCGGCCAATCCAGGGACAGCCATTTGATACAATATTATATTATATTATAGTGATGCAACCGTATTGAAGTGGTTAGGATGCACTGTGTAAGCACACAACCGGAATGCAGTGCGCGTTTTGCAGTTGGTAACTTCTTTCCGGACGAGACCCCTGCAGTTGCCGTTTGTATTATTTGTATTAGGTATTTTGAATTCAATTTGTATTCCGATCAGATAAAATAATGAACGAGGAAAATATGTGACCAACCGGAAAAATAAAAAACTCATTTAAACAAAATATTGCACAATACTTAGGAACGTTGTTTACGTGCAGTACGGGATTCGGTATAATATTCGTGTATACCTATATAATATAATATTATAATAGCGCAAGCGAGTGTAAATGCTTAAGTATACTCACTATTATAGTAACCGCTAACTTATGTACCATCATAATATCGCACCATAAATTAAATATAATTTGTTCGTTAAATAATGTTTAGATTTCCAGTTCCTCATATTGTGTTGTGGTGATAACTTATAAATATGTATTTTTTTTAACCTATTACCTACATTAATTAAATAGATTAGGAAGGAAAACTATGACGATGGTTTATAATAATACTAGATATAAATCAACGAAATAATGTCGGCTAAAAATGTCACTTACCTACTATATTATTATTTATTTAATGCCTATATAATATAATAATAGTAACATTATCGGACGGGCGTCGTGCATACAAAATATAATATATAGTAAGGGTTACAATACGAGTATAATACAGACGGTTATAAAGAATAATCGGGATTTCGATTTGAACGCACTCTGTTTATTTGACTAAAACGTCAGACTGGTCTTTATATGTGTTCAATACGCATACACATAAACGTATAACACACACACACATATATATATATATACACCTCGGTAGCCTGTTTATGTCAAATCGCATTAGACAGATAACATCTTTAACGACCGCTCTTGGAAGTGTTGAAGAGGGAATTTTGACACGGTGCGTTCTGTTCGTGAGCACTGAGGAATCCTTCCACTGAACCCCCCCCCCCTCGACCCAAAACCTCCGTCGCCCTTCCACCCGAGGCCACACGAGGACCGCATGTGTAACAATAAATGTTGGTCGAAAACGGACCGGTGATAAATGGGATTCGCCCTCCAGGGGGGCGCCGACGTCGACACCGCTGCACTATGTATATTATATACACACTATATACATACAGTATGTATGGTTTATATATAATATATATTATACGCACTGTACTCACGTTTACAATATAAAACTATCCTACTCCGGAAACATTTTACTCCACTTTATTTGATTTTGCCGATATAACTTTGGATAAACATATTTCGGACGTCCAATAAAATTAAAATCGAAATCGTTAGAACACAATAAATTCCATCGAGTTACGCGTAGTGGGTAATATAATATTGTTATTATTATTATATGACATAATATATTGTTTAGGTCTGGTTAGGACTTAGGTACTGCAGCCGGAATAAATAAAACCGTCTATTTATTGAGCAGACGGTGACCGTCAATATATTATAGGTACCTATAATACAAAGTCTTAGGCCCTAAAGACACCCTTCCATAAATCGTTTTAGAGGCCCTTAGCTCTAAATCACTCAAGGAACGCCCTGAAGCAAAGTCTGCGTACGCCTACACGTATATTATGTATATATTATAATATAATATTGATGTTAAAGAATTTTTCATTATGTCTAAGACGACGATTTAACACTTTATAAACTTTTTCACAAGACATTACGATACTTACACACATTTGGTTCACATCGAAATTATAAATATACTATATTACCTATAATATTAACACGACATACCAACTTCAAAGCAAATTGAAATAAATTCCAAATTTTAATTTATATTAAACTTTTTTCTTTTTTTTCACCACTCTGTATACACGATGCCTCGAGTATTTTATCTCTTTATCGAATACGGCGAAACCTTTTGCGCCAATTTCAGCACCTATTCGAAGAATTCTCCAGCAATCGTGTTTTTGACTTCACCGCGGGAGACTTCATCTCTTTATAACTCGGTGCGAGCGCAATGAATCATCGATCGGACTGTAACTCTTGTGTTCGGTAAAACATCTGCAACAAATATTTATAATATTTTTCTAGACAATAATATAATATCAACCCGAATGGTCGAACAACATACGTATAGTCATGATTTTATTTTTGAACAATGAACGTTAAGTGAAAGTGTCGAAAAATATTTTAGAACATAAAATATAGGTATTATTATTTATTTTGGATACCTATACGTTATAACTTATTAGACGTAACTGTTTATCTATTTCATATTACTATCAAAATACTGCTAGATGCCTGGATCTATAATATATTATTGGTACATGGTACATCATAATTCATAATATATTGATGTTTATTATACATCAATACATCATATCATATATAATTAATATACCAAAAATAGTATTGTTATATACAAACATTAATTTATGACTTTTTTATCCAAATAATTTATACTTATTTTAGAAAGTAGAGAAAATTTAAAACAAGTTTTAACATTTTTCCATTTAAAACATATAATTCTTATTTTAATTATATGCATACCCTAAGCTACGTACGTCAATACCTATATTATTTGTACTCATAATAATTATCTAAAATCTTATAACTATTTGGTCCCTATTTACATTTATAATCGAATTTAAATATCAAATTTCAAATCAATAATTTATATTTATGATGTATGATGTTAATAAAAGAAGCAAAGTAATATTAAACATTTTCAATAGTTTAACTTTAAATTAACCAATTTACTTATTATTTATTAAAAATTTTGACCTGTAGCATTATGTTAAACTATATTCTATGATGTATATCGTAGTCATAAATTATAATTTACAGTATCTAGTGTAACAACCCAAGTTAGGTTACCTAACTTTTTGAAAATATTATATATATTTAATTCGAAGTATCTAGTCGATTTTTAATTTATGTTACTTTTTTAATATTAGAATAGAAGTCATCATTTCAAAGATAATCCATTAGACATTAGTAATTTAATTACCTATACCAAATATAAGGTTATAATTATAGAAAAAAAATATCAGGTTTTAATTAGTCATACTTTAAAAACATTTTTTATTAAGATAATATTTACAGAGAGTATTCGATGGCATTATATAAAGTAAGTAATGTACGATGGTCCCATGGAAAATAAAACACTTTGATGTTGAAATGAATCCAATTTTTTTTTTTTTGCGTCGGAATGTTTTACGAATCAAAACAACTCTTGTCGAGAGCTTATTTTATTTTTATACATGTTATAGTAGTGTAAAATAAAACCGTCAGACTTTATCGCGTCAGTGTGTACGCGTTTTATAGAGGTATAGGTACACACGAGCACTGTATCAATACTAAAAAGTCTGCAAAAGTAAATTTAAAAGTCGCCGAGTTCTTATAGTCAATTCAGTTCTTTTAAAGATCGAATATAACTATATTAGTTAAAATATGAAATAATATAATCGATTTGAAACTAATACCTATTGAAAATTTAAATGTGAAAATTCGCGGTTGCTGTTATGTCAATGCCACACTTGTTGCTGCGGTTACCAATCGTATTTTAATATGATGGCCGGCATAATCTATGCGGGGTGAACCGTCGTACGGCGCAGTGTACACGCAAAAACGAAACTCGGACTGAACGATGGAGCGTGTCACAGAGATGTTTTTTTTTTTATCGTATACACTTATTAATATTCGGTCGGCGGTGATGATTTTATATTTTTTCTGTTTTTTTTTTTTTCTGTTGGCGGTGAACGACCGAATTCTGCAGCAGCAGACTATATATAATGTATACAATACAGTGGCACACACGTGTGCATAAATATATTAATGTGCATTAAATATGTCTTTATATTATATTTCACGTGACAAAAAGTTGGACGATACTGCCGTTGTATATTGTACGATGAATGCGGGAGCATATAATATAATATTATGCTGAGCAAGCCCATAAAAATAATAAATTGCCAGGAATAAAAACGATTATGTAGTTTTAATGTAGTTGTCATATTACCCATATACCATCCCCCGTTTTTAAAGCAAAATTTAGCCACTTTTTTTTTTTTGGCTTAGTGTGATTGCCCTCATTACATGTATTGGACTATTAGAAGTACCTACCTAGTAATAATTAATACCTACCAATTTAAATATTAAATATAGCTTGAGCCATTCGCGTGTGCAATTTCTTTAAGTATTCGTAGGTCAAAGTTTTCGATTGATGTACAATAAACACTAGCAAACTTAACCTAACATGTTGAATGACCCTATAATAATATATAGGTAAGTGTGGTATCGTTTGTAGATAATCACTATAGGTGTACGTACACATTCTGCGGATATCTGATGAGTGTGACCGGCGGGATGTCCGCCGAGCAACATCATCGGCGCAGCATTTATCTGTGTATACCTATAATAGCTGTAAGAATAATATAATGTGCGTGCGTGTATATTGTCATAATCGGTCGGGACCAGCTCGTTATTAGCGATAATGACTGTGCAGCAGCTACCTTTCCATGACACTCGGGAACCACCTTCTTTAAACATCCCGAAAAAAAATATATATAATAAAAATAATAATAAAAAAAAAAGAACGAAAAGAGTATAGGTCGAAACCGGCCTAGTCATCCGACACTCTCTGACACCACCGCCGCCGCCGCCGCCACAACACAACGTATTTTTCTCCCGTCTGTACCTATATATATATTGTAAACGCGACGGGAGCTGCAACTATACACGCAGTCAGCTGCGGCGGCGGCGGCGGGGGAGCGCGTGTGCGTGGGTTTGTCGACAACGGCGCGGGGGTAGAGACGGGGGTGGTCGGGGAAGAGAAGAAAAAAAACTTTTGGTATGTGCCGGTATGTGCCCCTCCCCACCCTTTTTTTATATTCTTCGCCGAGTAAAGGAGAGATGACGACCGCGGCGGCGACGTATAATATACGTGTTGCGTGCGCGTATACGTATACGCGTGCATCGTCGGTGTGTGTGTGTGTGTGTGTGTGTGTGTGTGTGTATGACGTCGCAACCTCGTGTTACAGCGGCGTGTTGTGGAATAAAGGCAAAAAAAAATAATAATAATAAATAAATAAACCTATATATAATAATAATATGTACATACACGAGCGGAGAGAAGCCTGCAGTGTCTCTCGGGCGCGGGCGAGATCGTGCACCGGAATAAAGACGTCCGTTCTATATAATGAGGCGGTCTCGGCGATCGGCCAATGGCTGTGCCGTGACCCGTGGGTGGTGGGGGGGGACTTACCGGACCGCGGTGGTGGAGGAGCAAAAGAGAGACGTCGCGGTCGCGGTATATAGGGAAAGGAAAAAAACACACGTATATATATATTATAACTATACGCATATTATAGCCAGAGTTGTGGTAGTGGTAGTGGTAGCGACGAGTATGTATACGATCCGGCACTGTGTGTATGTACAGACGCACGCACAGACTCGCGATGCTGCGGGGTGCGCAGAGAGGACGACCGAAAAGAAACGACTGCACGAGACCAAACCGGTATCGGAATAAGAATATAATATAATATATCTGTATAGAAGCAGACGGCGATGAGACGCGGTATAAGGCGAACGGACGATGGAGAAGGAAGAGCTGCAGGATACGCCGGTGGGAGCGACAGAGATCGACGGGGGTACCTATATAGGTATATAGGAGATACCGCAGGAATACAAACAAAAGGATTTCGTATATTATAACGTCGTCGTCGTCGTTGTTGTTGTCGCACACAGAAGGCGCTCCTCGGCGTACACTTGATCCTGTTATAACAATAGGCACGACGACGACGATGATGATGATGTTGTCCGGGACAAAGGGGATTAATAATATTTCCCGTGTGTTTTATTTTTTTTTCCTACTTATGCTCTTCTCCATCGCGGAGCAACTCGCTATAAACTTATTAGTACATACCATGGCGTTGTATTTACCTACCCACTAACCCACGATGACTAAAAAAAATTGAACTATTAATGAATATCGACTAATAATTATTTCGATATATTATAATAGTACCTATAATATTATAACGATGGCATTGTCGCGCAGCCAGCAAATGCAGCGGAAACAGTGGGCGGGAGACGATTATTCTTCAGGGGAAAATGCATTATTAATTAGACGTGACACACTTCGTCGTCTCGTTCGCGTGCGCAGTGCTCGATGTGCGTACTGGCGCGGTCGTAATGAGTTCGTCTTTTGTATGTACACGCATTTCGAACGATAATAAATTGTTTGATAATCATATACATTGTTGTGACACGCAATGGATAATATATAATATGGTGCCTACCTGTAAAAAATAATAATAACATTAAGATCGGTATGTATATATACAGCTGTATTATATAGGTATAATATTCTATTTTATCCGACGCGCCATCGCCATCACGAGTTGGACGATTCTTATCGGTTTTTGATTCTTTACGCTCCCGCGGTGGACGATTTTTCATTCTAATCACATGTATATGTAATAATGTTATTGTGATATATCATCTATAATATCGTGTACCCGTTGTGATATATATGTATAATGACATATTATGTTTCATGACGAAATATTTCAATAGCAACTACAATATAATATAATACAGTTAAACAATATTTAATATATACGTGTATTTCACGTGTTTGAGTTGGGTTCGTTTTGTATGATATGTGTCAGTAAATTGTTTGGTAATTCGTACATTTCAGATTTAAAAGAACATCTGTAGGAAGTTATACCTTAAACATATACTATATGAATATTGTGGTATATTATATAGTTTGAAGGGTTAAAACCCTATCCTAGTGATACAAAGAGAACCGATCTAAGGGAAGGATGATTTATAGATGTTCTTATGATACACCCATAATTCACCGGTTTAAAATATGCATTCGACACAATTTTAATATTTTGAATTACAAAATAAGAAGTGTTAGTGGTGTCACATACGTTTTTACGGATAACTTAGAGGAAACACTTAACCTTCAACGTCTAATTAAGTATAATTTGATTTTCAATAAGGTTATACCTACCTATGATAAATTATAGTCTATAAGACTGTACCTATTATAAAATATATTATTATAATATACCCCACTTAAATGTTTTTCATTTTATTCACGTAGATACCTATTGTCTACTAATTCGTAGAAACAAAAACTTTCAAATTCAATAACGTAATATATCGAAGGCCTTTTTCTATATATGTGCTGATTTCTCATTTTACGTCGAACACGTATTATAAGATATTAAATTCAGTGGCAACCTTTTAGACTATAA
Organism: Acyrthosiphon pisum; assembly: GCF_005508785.2. Classification (NCBI taxonomy): domain Eukaryota; kingdom Metazoa; phylum Arthropoda; class Insecta; order Hemiptera; family Aphididae; genus Acyrthosiphon; species Acyrthosiphon pisum. The sequence goes on from NC_042494.1 coordinate 10,399,908, forward strand.
TAAAAGGATTAGGCACTTAAGCAACATACTTAACGAGGACTTCGCACCCGCATGTGTTGTCTACGCCTTACACACGTACGACATAACAAATTTTCGTTCGCTAGTTTCAATAGGGTGCTGTCAGTTTTGATATTAGAGTGAATTTACCTATTATTAAAGTTTTTAAGTAACAGCATTATCTGTGTTTCTCTCTTAAATGAATTCATAATCAGTCTTTTAAATATAACTATGAAACCACACTATGGAATATTCAATTGTACCCCAATGCTTACAGTACAGGTTTTAATATATTATTTAATCAAAACTGTACTGTGATGTGTAGCATAACATTCAATAGTATTTGAAAGAATACAATATTTTAATTTAGTGTGTGCTGTCGCCTGCCAAATACTTATTGAATGTTTTTTTTAAGTCACTTAATAAATGGCTAATAAAATAATAAATAAAAATTCAGACAGATTTTTATTTTTCGTTATAAATATTGATAACAGATAAACACATATTATCACATATTTCAGGGTACGACGAACGTAGTGTATGACGAACCATTTATATTTTATTTGAATCTAATTTCCCACTAAAACGAGTACAAAAAAACCATTTTAAATATTCAAAATTCTAAATAGAAAATATAATAATATATTTGTGATAGTATTCTTAAGTCAAATGACAAAACACAGAAAGTAAAGATGCAAAATAAATAACGAATTATTATTATAATTTATCAGCAATTAATTGTTTATCATTTTTATATAACGTCTTTGGTATTCCCTAGTTAGCTCTGCTCTTTATAATTTTTTTCGGTGACCCCCGGGCGTCATATAAGAAGCATAGCTTCAAAAAGTTATTTAAAAGAAAATTAGTAGGGGATCAACGATGTCTTAGAATCTTTCATCCGTGTTCTACAAAAGTTTAAGATTCACTGGTATATACTGCTTTATAAAAGTTTTTTTTCAAAAGTTCATTGTTAAAATGTATAGGTACTGTTTAAACTTAATATTTTAATATGTAATGTACTTTTGATAATAAACCTGTGAGTATAATACTATATGTTATAAGAAAAAAAAAAAGTATAAGATGTTTATAAATACATATATTTATATCTTGTAAGTCACGTATATAAGTTACGACGTCGGTAGGTGTGCACTGTGCACGTATAGTTATTATCTAATTCTCGACACAGTCGATTTGGTGACCCTGCAGTATGTTGCAGTATACGAGTACCCATATTCTAATGCCCAGGAATATCGAGTGCGTTTTTTTTCAATTGCGTCATCTAGGGCGAATAATTCAGAAACTCTGGCGTTACAATAAGGCCGTCAGACGCCGTTTCGTCGGAGGTAAGTGGAGACAATATCAATAAACTAAAATGTCACCGTATACACGTTCAGTGACCAGTATATTATAATATACGTATGTATAGTGCAAGACATGTATGTTATTGTACATGTTGCATGTGGGTATATTTATACTTCCATATTTTATAGGCAACTCAGAACACGATCGGTACACGGAAAAAACCGCGCCCGATCGTGAAGAATCGAGTCATTCGGATAAATATATATATAACCGTTGACGTCTCCCCAAGGGCGTCGAAATTGTAACAGCAACAGTAATGGAGCTAGATGGAGAGGATTCGCAATTTAAAATTATTATTATTTTATAAGGTCAGCAAAGAAAACGGTGACACTGTGCAGCGTATCGTAATATGTATATAATGTCTTACGGCGCATACGCGAGCCGGAAAAATCCTACGCGCTTAAAACAAATAATCGTATAAATTCTTCTGAAACTGATAATATGATACACCCACCAAACAGATTATACTGCAGCATGATTATATTATTATATTATGGTATCAGCTATACGGCCACCGGTGCTACTGCGGGGGTGGGTATGATGCTGTGCCGTTGGGTATTCGGCATTTTTCCAAGGGATTATCACAACCTACAAACGCTCACAAAAAACTAACTTGTCGATAACAATCATAATATTATTATTTGATATTATAATGTAAATTGTACATTTTAAAATTCGATTAAAATTTCAAATAAACATTCCAGGTGAATAATAATTTTTTTATGTAGAATAATGATGACTTGATGTAGGTAGAGTATAGCTGAAGTAGAAACTAAAAACTAAGGAAAACAAAAACAATAGCTGGTATACGACTAAAAGGGGTCGAGGGTGTGGTATAGACGTATAGTGATGCGACACAAAGGGTAGATTGTCTCAAATCAATCGGATGTATAGATGCGATTGATATAATATATCACAATGCGTATTATAGTAACATTATATTGGTCAACCGCTGTGGCAGTAAAATAATTTAATAATACCAAAACCATACTTGTGGTCTGCGTGGGCAGACACCCTCGGTAAACGCGCCGTTACAGCGGTCGCTTCTGTGCGCGGAGACTATTGACGGTGCCGCCGTCTCGGGAGTCCGTACTCGACGTATGCGCGTACATCATCATATAATATAAACAATGTATTACAATACTGTAGAACGTTTTGGTATGATGTAATAATATTATATTATGATAATACGAGATCCTCGGGATTTTCGTGTTTCCTAGTACCACGCGGGCGAACTGCTAAGGGAATGGTGAGAAGGGGGGGAGGGGGCGCCCGGTGCGATGTAAACGCGCGGGAGACTCAAACGCCGCCCGCGCCACTGAGACGACATACATTATAATAGTATAAAGGCCTCCACGACGCGAACTAATAATAAATATGCGTCGTAGGTAGGTCGGGTCAGGTGTATATTATTATATGTACAGGCATACACGTAGGTATATTATAACATAATAATAAAGAGCGGATTGTCTTTGTCGCGCGCTGCAGCACTGCTCCGGCCCTTGTCGGTGTTTGTATATATATATATATATTTATACATTGTATAATATATAATACGACACGACGCACGACGACGGACGACATAGTGTGCTGTTTTATATTGTAGAGAACTTATTGCCTCCAGACGTCGGCGGCGGCGGCCTCGCCCTTGTCCGAGAAATTTATTCGTGGACGTCCATGTAGAAGGACTCGGAAAACAGCAGGACGAGAGATAATATACACGCACGCCGTGTGGCTGTAGCGTGGCGCGTACAAGGAGCACACCAGATAAATCGACAGATAGAACCATTAAATTTAAAACGCGGACAGCGGTGCCGGGACGCTATCGCAGGTGATGGGTGAGGTGGTGGTGGTGGGGGGGGGGGGGAGAGAAAATAATAAAAACCAGCCGACAACCGACCAAACGCCTCCTCCTTCTCCTCCAGCGCACATACACAATACGAATACGAATAATAATATTATAATCTCTTTTCGGTATCTCTCGCAGCTCTCTGCGCGCGAGCACCCGAGGAGTTGCGGGACGGACGTCGACGACGACGACGACGACGACGACGTCGAAACGGAGAGACTATATTATATACCTATAATGGGTAGGTACTATATACCTCTCCGGAAGGCGCTATATTATATGCTTCCAAAACTGGTTATTTCATATTATACATATACATATATAATATGTACATTTTCGTGAACATGTTAATACGCGTTGGCAGCGGCTAATATATATTATAATATAATATAATGTATACGTTTTAATAATATTATACGATTTATACACGGACGAGGAACCCCGCGCGCTGCGGTGAATATAATAATAGTATACGTGAAAAAAATATACGTATAAACGAAACGAAGAAAATATGTGACATACACCCGATCCTTTAATTCCCATTAATTTACTGCCGGCGTACCCGTACCTATACATACGTGTGTGTGTATACAACACGCGGGACCGATGACGTCCGTTTTTGATAATTGTGCGGTTTCGTGTCGTTTTGTACACAAATCGGTTTTCTTGCTTATTACCGTGGTCGATGCCACCGTCGCCGCCCGTCACCTCTCACGACCACCGTCGCCTTAATCCACAGGTTTTTTCATCTTCTATTATCCGAGTTGCTGTGGGCACCGACGATACTACGATTTTTTTCCCCTCGAAAATGATACACACACCGCAGATATGTGTACATTATTACGGACGTATAATCTCGTTGAAATGACTCCGACGTCATATTTATGTAGTGGGTATATCACATAACATTATGCAAAGTTTGTGTGCGTTTTCGTGTAGATGCCTCCGTCATTGTCCTATTGTTGTACTTTGATGAGTAATAACGAATTTCCTTTCGATGACTATTACACGCTGTTAGTTTCGTATTTACATTCGATTCCGACACACGCGCATTTATGTACATCCATAACTCCCTACTTTAGTTGTTCACCCACGTCGTGAATCCAAAGTAATACTATGTATATATATTATATATAGATAATAGCTGGTATTTATTTTATAATTTTTAATCACGTGGTCTCAGAATATTCAATTAAATACAGGACTCGGATGGCATCCCCTGATGTCGAATCCTTGAGTCGAACAAAAATCAAAATATGTATAAGTCATTTGGAAATATCAAAGTAAACTATCAAGCAGTTTAAAAAAGTTGCAATGATACAATAGTCGAAACATTGTTGAGACTTCTATTATACTATTATAGTTCTATAGCTCTATATGATTACGTGTCTTCATATTGTTTAACATTTGTGATTTGTATCAATATACCGGAAGTACGTTAATCGAAGATACTAGAAGTATTATTGACGACTTTGCGTTAAATTAAAAACCAATACTTAAATTTGATAGATTAATATTTTTAATATTAATCAAATCATTATATTTTATTGTTATTTGTTTGATAATAAATTTTAATAATTATTATAATATATTGTCGTATATATTTAAATATTTAGTACGGGGAACGATAGCTCGATAACTATAAATGCAAATTAATAATACGTATATATATATGATAAAGTATGCATACAATAAAATAGTAATATAATATTTATTTTATTTGGCGGCGCGTAATCCCGCGATGTTCCATAATATTATAATATATAATATAATAAATATTGTTATTTACGACCCGTTCACTCTCTCTGCGCCGTACCTCCTACCTATATCACTCGGAATCTGTTTCGTTTTTTTTTTCTCCGTGTCGTTAATAATTGTTAAAATAGTTGTTGCCACGTCATCGTCAGTCAAAGGGATTCAACACCCTCTTGTATTGGTTTTCTCGCCACATCAATGCACCGCGCGGCATAATAGAGACTTGCACTCTGACACAAACCGTGCTGGTGGCTGCTGCACAGGGAACTACCTATATATTATTATTTTATAAATGGACGCGCGAGTTTTAGGATTTAATCACGCATCGACGCTTTACAATAGAAGACGAAAATTAACGCTTTGTATGGAATATTATGTATGTGTGTGACTACCGATGCTGCAGTAGTCGTGTGTACCTACTGCACGATCTTTAACAAACAGACAATAACAATAATAATTCCGCTGTACCATCGTCCGCACTCGAAATTCAAAATGACGTGTAGAATTTTCTTTCCTACACTACGTTATTAGTTCATAGTTAACCGGGTGTGCCGAGGACGTATGTAAGTGATGCGTGCTGTATACGATATACAAAAGGAACACAGATCCATTTGAATGTAGTTTACACTCATAATGTCAACAATTTTGAAATTTATTTATTTTATAATTTCATTTCGAAACCACATTATGAGAAAAAAAAATGTTTTTCATATTAATTGTTATTATTTTTTAAGGTTTTTATTTTTTTTAATAGCAAGTTACAAGAGGTGATACGGTGATACTTGCATAAAAATTGGATTTTTTTGAACGAGTAATTAATTAGTTAGGTACCTATATATATCAATATATAATGTATATTGTATGTATATTTATAGTTTAAATGGATTGGAGTAAACTATCACAGGAGTGTCTATACCTCGGAAAATGTCGATCCATTACTTCGTCGCGTCAATCAAAACTTTAAATACTTAAAACCAATTAACTACTTGTTTGAATTTTGATTTGTATGCATAACACAGAAAAATAATAAAATATAATATTTTCAAAAAAGTTCAAAATAATGAGTGCAGTATAAAATAGTTAAATGTGATAATTAATCAAATGGATCACACCGTATGAGCGTCTTAAAATCAACGTATAATATATTAATATTATGTTCGTGTAATATATTATAGGTATTTGACTATTTGAGATTTATTTAATATTATATTATCTATAGTAGATCGCAGGCGTATTTGTAGAGAACTTAAAATAGTACGTTATTTAATAATTCGCGGTCAAGTTATTATTGTATTATGCGTGATTTTCGACATAATATATTTCAAATAATAAGTACATTTTCCAGTAAAATATTTTGTACGCCAAAACGATCCGCCTTAGCAATATATAGGTAATACATTATGCATTTGCGACGTAATACTTTTAGTTGTTACGTAGATGCATGGATTTCCGTTTTTAATCATTTTCGCGTGTAATATTTTTTAGCGCTTCCCAAGACTATACCGATTCTGGACCTCATTTATGCTTACGATCTGCGTCTGCTGCTGCACTGTTATCAATTCATCATCGAATTGGCTACTTCACGCGCGTGTACTCGCCCTTCAAAATATATATTTTTTTTTTTTAAACCGCTGACGGTTAAGTATATATTTATGTTGTAAATTATATATTAAATGCGAGATGAAATTTCGTATACACAGCTGATATAGTCTGGACGACGTGAAAAAAAAAATTTATCTTTTTTTCTCATCGACGTCTGAATAATTTTATTTTGTGTATGAAGCGCATTCGTTTGTACAACCCGTCAATAAAGGCGAAAATTTTCTCGCGACGTGCACAATAAAATTACCTTACAAAGAGAACTGACTACTGATAAATAAATTATAAAGGTGTCACGCGCACTGCCGCCGTCGCACCGACAGATGGATACTATTTCAGAATACAACAGAAATGCTTTTTTTATTGGTTTTGACGTGTATTCACGAATGCCCAGCGTCGACAAATAATACCATTTAAATACCCACTGACACGTCTGTATATAATGATATTATGTTTTAATATAATCCTCGTTTTATCGTTGACGGCTTGCAATAGGTACCAGCTACGCTATAGTACGATTATATTTTTTTTTCGACAAATATCATTATATAATTGTATATTATCTACGTGCCCGATGTTCTACGTCGTGAAGTCAAAGTTTATAGACATGTCGCAGCGAGTATATTATTATATGGTATTAAAGAAATAAACCTTCTAAACCTTTTTTAGTTACAAGAAACATAATACCACGCTTTAAAGTATATAATAATATTTAGTCTTTAAGCTTAACGGTTTTTTAACGAGTTTCAAAATAAACCACGACGCAGTTAAAAAAAATACACATAGAAATTAATTCTTATACTCGAGAAATGAGAATTATAAAAATAATCATCATTCAACTCTTTTCAAATTGTGTTTAAAACACTTAGTTTAATATGCACAGCGGTCGTGTATACCGTATAATAATAATAATAAGAGATTAATTTATTTAAGTCATAAAAAAAAATTTCGTGTACATAATATTTTATTTTTATTTGTCCTATCGTCAAGATGTTGAGTAAAATATTATAGTAAATATACTGAATCGCTGATCTTTTTTTAATTGTGAGTCATTTATTTATAAATTATATACACCTTGACCTGATACGAAAATAAAATCATAGAACTGCAATATATAAGAATTTTTTTTGTTTGTTTCTAAAGAAAAAAAATATAAGTCTCAACTGTTTTACAAAAGCAAAAATTGTATTAAAATTGTCTAGTAAATAGGTACATAAGGAGAACGACAAAAACCCAGACTTATTATATTCTTGGCATAGACATATCCTATCATAGTCTAATATCATAAATAATAAATTGTCTATGGGTGTTGGCTACTATCTCGATTTTCTTAACTTGGTGCTATAGAGAGTAGTGTGCTAGGAGTCTTGAATACTCAATTTGAAAGTATTAATATGAACCCGAATTGAACTCCAAAATACATCTGATTCGATCGAGGGAAACAATAAGCCTGCTGAAATTTGTTGAAAACTTTTGACAGTTGTTGACTGTTATTCTTTGGGTTATAAGAAATGTCAAAAATTAACTTTAAAATGTACAACGACTAGATTCGATTTTTAAGAGATAGCCCTAAAAATATTATTCAAGTATCATAATAATATATGGCACGAATTTTAAATCTTGATTTTCTAAACAATTTATTATACCTACGTGCTTAGTGATTACTGATTAGGTACCTATTGGTCATAAGCTGGGTGTAGAGTATTTTCAAAAACTAATATTTACCGGAAGTCCACCAAAAATTAACTTTATCAGATTATATTTTCCAGTCCAAAGATTCCGAAATATGTATTGTATTTTTTTTTGTATCGGATATTGTTCCTTTCATATCCACAAGGTATTCGAAAACTATTGAACCGTACATTTCAATACAATAGTATACCTACCTACCTACTTTAACAACAACAAAAACATCTATTCTTCATATTATTTTTGGTTTTTTGATTAATATGCTTCAAATGTCTATATAATTTGGTCTTAAAAGGTCCTCGGCTCAAATTTCACATTAGGTTATCTACCTTATTACAAACGGCCACAATGGATATTATTTTGTATACATTTGTTATATATTAATTATTAATGTATAATGTATTTTATTGAAACGTTTTGTTACAAATCTAATTTTTTTTATTAATAATATTACGGAATAAAAGTCAAAACTAACACGTAATTATTGATCTTTAACATACTTGCATTCCATTATTGTTATTGTAGGACAGTAGAGTTCCCAAAAAGTGTATATAATGTATTAATTATTAGTTGTTGTAGCTGTTTTAAAGCGACATTCAGGGGACACGATTTCCTGGAACTGCAATAATGAAATTATTATTGTTTCAAATGTTTGGATCTGTTCAATATTTGAACTAAATGTCGATGATATTATGTTGTACTGAACTCTGCGATAGTTACTTGAAGTAAGAATAAAAATAAAATATTTTAACATGACAGTAGGTATGTAGTAAACTAAATACTTTACTTAATCCTTTACCCGTATAGGTATTGTACTAGTGGAGTCATTTTGTCAATTATAATGTCATAATGTAAGTTCATGCATAAATACATGATAAATAATTTTTTTTTTTTTTTTTATTTTGAAAATTTACAATCTATACTAACTAAGCACAATAAGTAAATACGATGACAGTATACAAGAGAAAAAAATAACATGAATGATATGAAGAGGGAGACCATCCATTGATGGAACCCAACGTGAGTATGTTATAACTGATGAGTCACAATTAAGCAAGGCCAACTTACATAAGTTTGTTTATGACGGTTACATACTTTTAATAGAGTTATGTAGATTTGTGGAATAATCTGCGTAGAAGTGAAATACTCGAAATAACTTTAAAAGGTTATAACTTTGAAACTAAGTCCGATCAACAAATTCTGATTGCATCATTGTTCTTAACTCAATGAAATACATAGGTTTCCGAAAAAAGTTTCCAAAAATCTCTTGGTAACTAAACTGCACTGTTATACTGTAGTTTAATATATTTGTCCAATAGTGATGAGTATTTTTTACGAAGAAATATTATCTTAGTTATAGGCTATAGAAACCTAACTGTACAGCTATAGAATAGGGGAGTTTGGTTTTTATGTATTATTTCTATAAAATATACTATTGTACCTAACACCTTAAATAATAATATTTATTGTTGAATAAGTGCTTAAATATGGTTTGCCAGTCTTAAAAAAAAGCCATTGTGGGGGGGGGGGGGTGGACACCCTCAATTACGCAACTGTATTGCACTAACATACATAATATACATAATAATGCGTCCACAACTTGCAAAATATTTTAGCGTACATGCATATGCAGCCTTTCAATTATATCTCGATCAATGAGACATAATTTCATTACTTCAATCTTCGAGTACGTACCTTTTCTTTACACTCTTGCGACGTATTTCTAATCTATGATTTTCCGATTCAAGTGCTGAATACAATACAATACGATATAATATGCATAATATAGTATTATAACAGTCGTGTCCCCGCGCTCACAGTCCCGTAACGACCGCACATCGGTCATGCTTTTTCCCCGTCCGCGACGAATTCAGCACTCCTTACTATTTAATAACACGATGCAAACAGTCGTCATACGTTGTAATATCATTATCATAATATTATTGACGAAAATACGTGCGCACACACAAAATAATAAACGTATATATAATATTACAATAACGATAATAGGTACCTACAGTATAATAATAATATTATAATGCGTTAAACGGGCTAGGGCGCGTGCGGCAGTGTGTCTGCGCAACGAAAACGCGGTAAATCCATTCGGGACGGGATTTAAAGGCGTAAAAAAAAAAAAAACACATTCCTTTCGAAATCCGCGACGGCATTTCTCGCACAGGTATAGTGTTATACACGAATTATATTATTTTCGTCGCGGCACCCGAGTCTCCCGCATCATCCGCGCGCGCGGGGTATCCTGCGAGTCGACCTGCGTATATAATAATATACAAATATACAATATACGTGTACTGTACAGGTGCTGTATCGAACGCACAATATATGACGCCGTACAGATATGATGTGTATATATATATATGTACGCATTGTAAATCTTAGGTGCAGCATATACGCGAAGCAGGTGCGTCGGCGAGAGTAGAGGGCGAGACGATTGTTGGCGAAAAAAAAATATATAAACCGTAAAACTCAAAAATGTACTCTGTACATATATAATATTATAATAACGAGCAAAATGCGAGCGCGGTGTACGCAGTACATATTATTATTATATCCAACAGGGACGACGACGACGACGTGATGGCCGCACAATGACCGCCGCCACCGCCGCGACATAGGTGCGTATTATAATATATTTTATTATAATATTATATTATATTATATGAGCGTTGTCGTAACCGATATAATAACGTGAGCGTCATATGTGTATTATATTATACGTGTCCCGAAAACGTACAATGGGCATGTACGTATATAATAATAATAATATAACCGATCTACACCGGCAAAAGGTGGACATTTACACGGAATTACGTGGAATCGGAATATATATGCGGTCCCGCGACTTATCATATTATTATTATACCGCGGCGGCCGACGTCAAGACTTATATTATTATCATAAAATATAGTAGTTATTGTATTGCGTATATTATACGATAGGAATCGTTATTGGGTATGGTATATTGTTGGATATTATATTATTATTATTATTATTATTATTATGGAGCACGTACGATTTATGCGTACCATGCAATATCACTGTTTCTCGTTCCAGATGACAACGATGCGCCGTGTATACAGGGTGATTCGTGTTCACTCGTTTTTCAATTTTTCACCGTTTATTGTTAATCATAGATAACAAGTTATAAAATAATATGTAGTTTTTCATTTATATAAATGATTAATAAATAATATGTATTACAATTAATTATCGACATTTATTCTATATTTTTATCTCCCCGAATGTTATAATATTATATCAATTAATAATCGTTTGGTATGATGACTATAATCTTTATATTCTTTTATTAACTATAATATTAGAAAAAATATCAAATTATTACTGTTCCAAAATGATTATGTGTGAACAAATAAAGGTTTATAGCACAAAATAAGTATGAGATGTATAATACTAATTTCTAAAAACTATCCAATTATGCACTTCTATGTAAGTCAATGGTCAAATATGCAAATAATATACTAAGTTTTAAATAATATTTACTCTTTACATAATGAAAAATATTTGTATACATTCGTAATTATAAAACGATATGTCCCTACAGAAAATATGCTAATATCTCCTAGCTCTATTATAATAATAATAAATCAGCCTACTGTAATATTAGAATCCGGAAAGGCGTACAATAATACAACTCGTCAACTGTGAAAATTTAAAAAAAAAAAAATTAAGAGGGAGTTGAGAATTTTTGGAAGCGGTTCCGTAAGCTCCCGCCCCCGATCTTCACATTTACTTACAATAATATACGTTACGTATCTGGTACACAAAATAATAATTTAAAGATGTTTCCAGGCATCACATGTAGCGTTGGCGAGGGGTGCGCACGAGCACCACAATATCATATTTTCGTGGGTCAGTCGATTTCACGGTCTGTCGTCGACGTCAGCATGCAATTACCACGCGTGGACGGATCGTCAGTCAATTCGGGGCGACACATTTTTAACAAAAATAATATTCAAAATTATCCCTCGAGAGTAGGTACAGAAGATTATATAATATACAGTTGCGACGAGCGTTCCGTATCTCACCACAAGCCTTACCTCCGTGTTTGTCGTGCCGGATTCCTTTTTTATTTTTATTTATTTTTTCATTTTTGACGAGTTGACAAGAAGTTTTTTTTGTAAAAAATTTTAGGTAGGTACTCTTTTGACGTTTCGAAACAATAATATTCATCGCGTGAACGACCCAAACGAGTCTTACATTGTACAATGTATTATATATTATAATAATATTATACACGTCTTCTATTGTGCGTATAGCGCGACCGCTCGTCAAGCTGACTCATCACGTTGCACTATCTAATGTGCCTATACCTACATACAGACGGGCAACTGGCCCTTTAAAAGAAATAAAAACGGTTTTCATCTCCATAGTCGCATACCTTCGACGAACTTAGATAGCCCTCTCCCCCCCTCCCAAAAAAAGAGTTATTGTTAACTCCTGAAGGTACACAATTTACACGTTATAATACAATTTTGATGTGTAAACTGTATAGGGCCCGAGATTTTTAAACTATAAATAGGTAGGTATAGTACATAGTACTGTAATATATAATATATACCTAATATCTATTATTCGAATTGGATCCGAATTATATCTATTTTAAATTAAGCATCAGAATCCAGGTAGTTTACCAATTTCTCTTAAACTGAACTTTTCATATGCCGATTGCGCACAAAACATTTAAAGTCAACGGAGTATAAGTATTACACCGCTTGCGCTCGATATTTTTTAGTGTTGATAGACCAATATTTCGCTAAATAATAGCTCAATATATAGAAATGGGATCATCTAAATTTAAAACACGCAGGTGTAAAAATATTTTTATATTTATCGTGTTTAATTATATTCAGTAGGTACAATTTTAGTTGCTCCACTTTTAAAATTTTTTTTTATTTAAACTTTGTATGTCAATTAGTCTTGATAGTTAAAACATTGGGATAAAATTAATTTGGAAAATATAAATTATGTACAGCATGGAAAGAAAAAACGTAATCATGTATAGACTGTAGCATTTGGTTAGAGATAGATATCATAAAAAGTATAATATTTTTTTGTTGAAATGAGAATATTTTATGAGAATATTTTGGATGATGTACAATTTAAGTTGGAAGATTTATATGGGGACAAAGATGGGCACGATGTGGTGATAATTTAGGGCAGTTGAAGATAATCTGGGTAATATCACAAATCATAGGGATGTTGTTAATTGTGCTGATGGGGGATTAATTCAATGAAAATTATAGGAATGCGAGGGAAGTAACGTGTAGCGGATTCGGAGACGGGAGAACGATTTTATTCATTTCTTAGGGAGATTAAGGTTGTAAAACTAGGGTTGTGGTTGGGGATATATTTTTATACCAAGTGGCGAAATAAGGTGGGAGTGATTCTTAGTGTTTGATCCGTAAACCGATTATACAAAACCTAGTTACTTTACTTAATTAAAATAAAAAACATATTATACAATAATGAACACTTATTATAAATATAATAAAAATAAATTACAATTATTGTACATTAATATAAAAATATCTAATAGTATCATAATATTCAAAATATTTGTGTTATCCTATTTTAGACCAAACAGTACTAAGCAGTACAACGAACCAAATTAGCCCAATAGTGAAAACATGAAACCATCTACAGATATGAAATATCACTCAAATTCCTTGTTGTATAATATGATATGGTTATAATGACGTTTGATACATTTTTCAAAACTGTTTTGGAATATAATTAGTTATCAATATTTTAAAATATTCAAGAATATTATTTTCTTCAAAAAACAAAAATATATTTTACCAGTCACTATCGTTAATCAAGTAATCAATATAATATCTAAGTTTTTAATTTTCAATTATTTTTATTTTCAAATACCTATCAACATAAATTTTGTGCAATGTATGATAATTCAATGTTAATTATAATTATTAGATGGACAAAAATATATTATGTTCTATCCTTGAAGGTAAGACTACAAATAAACGCAATTATTGGTAAACCGAAAGTAAAATACCTACACATTTTGTTTCAGGCGTAACTGGTCCATACCGATCCCGCTAAGGACTTTGGCGACGAACAGACGTTTATTATTTTCATTTTGGTGTATTAATTTATGAAAGTCATAATTAGATCTGTACCCATTATAATAGTGTACAAAAATAAATGAATATTTTCAATTAGTAGAGTATTATAACTTTTTTTTAAATAGTACCTTCGCCTATATAGGTACCTAGTACCTTTTTTCTATATAGTACCTTTGCCCATTATTAGCAGTCATAACCATGCGTATTTTCAACATGAGTATTCATTAATTATTCACTATTTTTATACTTTTTAAGCGTGACTTCCGGAAACTATTGACTTTTTTACGATCATCGATAAGATTCATTATTTGTTGCCTACAGGCTACAGGTAAAATGGAGTCATGCTATTACCATACACCATTTATCGGCAACAATCATCGGAGCCAAATTTGCAATTGACCTTTTCATTACTTACCTGTTATCGCAGGGTTGAGTTTATTATGACTACCTCTGAATAATTACATGTTTAAAGATTGAACACAAAAATTATGACAAAACCCAATAGTTAGGTATTTACTTAATATTTTATTTATGGTTGATTACTAAAATAACGTATAACTTAAACAAAAATTGTGTTTAAAAGACTTTATTCAAAACAATCCATTAATCATAGATCAATTTTTTTACTATAGGTACATACTACCTACCTTTTAAATAGGTATTATATGTGGGTATTTCTGTTATATTTTCGTATTTTAATAGATTTCTAATTAATTAGTGAGTTTGTGACGTATAGCGTGTATACTGTATAGAATTATTTAGTCCTATACAATTCAATAGATTGGTATACAACAATAGCATTTAATTGTATAGTTTTATACTATAACGTTAGCAAAGCTGCAACTCCAAAACGATCACGATATTTACAAATGATAAATTTTTACTGATGTATTTTTTTTTTTCTTTAATGAATGTTCCAATAAAAGAACATTTATTTTTGAAAAATACTGTTGATAAATAATGCAAAGTGCAAACACATTAAATGTACAAATTCCTTATCGCTTGGGCTTTTAATATAACAACCATGCTTACGCAGCACGCGTAAAACCTAATATTGCTTACATCGCACTCATTAAAAATTGACCATTTTCCTTCCCCTTATTCCTTAGGCCTTAAACGAACTATTCATAGGCGCAAATTGGAAGGGGAGCTTGGGGATCCTAAGCCCCCACAAACTTAGCCGTAGCTCCCCCCACCCCCAAAAAACCTAGGACATACAATTTTAATATGCTATATTGCAATAGTCTGCTTGCCTTTAATATATTCAGCCCCCCCCCCAAGTTAAAAGTTGAAATTGCGCCTTTGTAACTGTTGAAGGATATAGATACCTTGTCATATATTGAACCTAGTGTAACTCAAAAACGAATAACCATAAGTAGATACTTGGTATTTCCAGTAATTGTTTGTGTTAAGTGTTAATATTTACATTTACATTCCAAATGTAATAACGGAACTTTGGACTGACATAATTTTTCACGACCATTTTGGCCATTAAACTTAACTATAGTTTACTGGTAACTTGCGGTCGGACAGCGAACATGACGATATTATATTATATTCTGCGGGTGGATCCGACATCTATATATAAGGTACTATGGAAAATACTCAAATAATGAATCGTTGTTTTAACTTGAGAAAATAATTTCTCCAAACAACGTTTACTGAATTATATAGATGGATTAGATAACGAATAAAGGATTCAATACTTCAATTAAAATACATATTTTAGCATTGCTAGTGGAGGGAATAATAAGCCCCTCCGAGTCACCCCAAAAATTTAACAATTTTGTCTCTTGAAGTAGTAAAATTACATAGATACTAACCACTTATAGGTACTTGAATAACACATATAATAATACAGTCGAGTAATGATAACTCGAAGTTGAAGGGAAAACATCGCTTCGAGATACTTAATTCGAATTAACCTAACCTAACCTAACTGTAAGGGGAATAGAAAAAAACGAGATATCAAGTTTTTCGAGTTATCGCGACTCGACTGTATACAATATCATAATATACCTGTGTTAATAAAACCTACAGTACCCTAAACCCACAGTTGAAAAAAACCACCCAGTGGCCTAAGTTGCAGAGGGTTAATCAATAAAAGAAAATATATATTGTATACCTACTATAAACCCTCGTCGTGTTGAGGCCGAAACTATCATACATGTGCCTGAATAGCCTGGTACCTACATTTAAAAACTAAAAACAGACCGCGGCTGCATTACCCTATATAAGTTATAAGTTATAACGAACATGTTTATGGGGCAGAAAAGTAGATACCCAACATAACTATATTACTATATCTGTTATAGCGACCTGCAGCTAATACGGGGATTTGTGCCTAGCTAAGTCACGAAAGCATAGACATACAGCGTAAACTATACACACTACCTAGTGTATAGTAGGTCCTAACCACGATAATTTTTTCTTTTGTCTAATATGCAACCACATCATATTAAGTATTTTCGGTGTATCGCAAAAACACTAACGCTAAGTAACACCGATAAGTGTACACAGTGCGTACCTTCTTCAGTGGTGCTCATGAAACTTGACTATAGCTGACCTGCGTACCTTAATAATATAATTGCACGGATAGGTGTAATTCATATATATTACATATTTGAATATTTCCCGAATCGTTATGATGACCAGACCGGTGCCTGTTTTGCACAACAACTCACCAAAAACCAATTAGGATATATTATAATGAAGAGATATAAAATAAAATATTGAGTAGGTACCTATTGGTAAATTTCCAGACACTGCTGGACGCGAGGGTCTAGGAGTATACAAAATACACATGGTATAAAATGTATGTTATAGCTCCGGTAACTACCTACATAACCTACATATATATATGTACGACGATGACGACGCATCTACGACTTACCCAAGGCACACACACACACACACACACACTCATATAATAATATGTTTTATAGTAAATATATATTATATTATATTATTATATCATTATTATTATTATTTTAGTCGTCGTGGAGTGCGTGCGGAATGCGTTTCACTCGTATACAGAGTGCCGACCGAATATATGTGCAGCGTATAATTTAACGCGTGTTTGTATAATATTATAATAATATACTAAATACTTACGCGTTACTAGCCCCATATCTATATATATATATCTATATATATGAACGTAATATTATATGTTACATTATATTGTATATAGTATAATATATCGACCGTCGGTGCGTATATACCTTCCGACATACGCGCGCCTTAAGTACAATATAATATATTTATACGTGTCAAACGCTCGGGGGATATAATTGATAAGTGCAACACATATTATATATATATAGTGTAAAATTACCTATACGCACCACAGAAGAGTAGCGTGAGGCGATGCTCGTTAATTTACGAAAAGAAATAATCGTACAACACACGCACACATCGCGCGGAGTCAATTAATCATGTTTCGCGCTGACACGCGGTTCTCTACGCTCGCGCTGTACATATACCTAGGTATACAATATACAGTGTGTTTCACTTAAATGGTAACACGAAATATCTCTGTTCAGCGACCATGGATTGAATTTGGGTTTTTTCGAGAAGCTAGGGAATACTAAAATACACATTTTGTGATCATTTTCGAATTTTTAATTCTTTTATTGTGCGCATGCGCAATAAAACTTACATTTTTTTAAATGGCAACACCTATTTTCAACACCGGGTTTCGATAGAACTATTTTTTTTAAGCAACTTTGATAAACAAACTTTTTTCCTATCTCAAAAATTGACTGAATTACAGCAATCCTAAGTTTAAACAAAAAAGATTTTTGTTACATTTTGCAATGTTCTGTATTTTATCTTTTTATTATTATTTTTGGTTGGAAGCAAGATAAATGGAATCCATGCGTTTAGAGGTTATTTAAATAAAGTTAAACATTTTATTTTTATAATTAAGTTTAAATTTAATTTAAATATTTTTTTAACATATTATTACAAATAATACAAATCACCTTATAAATTGTTCGAAGTTTTCCCCGTTGACATGATTGTAAGCGGCGCTTAACTTCGTCTTGAGAAGCTGCCGTTATTTGTTCCTTGGTCAGTTTTGAGCATGCTTCGGTGATTTTTTGTTTTAAATGCCAAAAATAATAATAAAAAGATAAAATACAGAACATTGCAAAATGTAACAAAAATCTTTTTTGTTTAAACTTAGGATTGCTGTAATTCAGTCAATTTTTGAGATAGGAAAAAAGTTTGTTTATCAAAGTTGCTTAAAAAAAATAGTTCTATCGAAACCCGGTGTTGAAAATAGGTGTTGCCATTTAAAAAAATGTAAGTTTTATTGCGCATGCGCACAATAAAAGAATTAAAAATTTGAAAATGATCACAAAATGTGTATTTTAGTATTCCCTAGCTTCTCGAAAAAACCCCAATTCAATCCAAGGTCGCTGAACAGAGATATTTCGTGTTACCATTTGAGTGAAACACACTGTATATATATATATATACCTCTGATAATAATAATAATATAATAACTGTACGATAATGATAATACGAGTAAGTCGCCGCCGAGGCTGCGCGGCCGCGTAAAAACCCGCGGACACGCAAAGACGTTTTCGTCGACGGAGAAATTTTTTATTTTTTGTTATTTTTTAATGGGTTCATTAGCGAAGGACCGGCGGCAGCAGTGGCAGCACCGGCGAAAGAAAAAAAAACGACCGATCACAAAGAGTTCGTATATTATAATAATGTAGGTACATAATATTATACATATATATAATATTATATTCGGTGCGTGCGAACGTTATGACCATGGCATAATATAATACGAGGGCGCACCCAGGATTTTTTTGTTTGGTGGGGGAGAGTAAATAATATTGTTTTCAGATATTTAAAGTTTTTGTTTTGAAATAATATATACGTATCTGCAGAAATCCAAAAGCTAGTGCACGAACTTTAACTCAATTATTTTGTTTCAATTTCGATATATGATGATTTTTTTTAAATAAAAGTTTATTTAAACTTATTATAATAATACAATAATAATGTAGGGATAATGGATACCGATTTTGAGCACCGATTAAAACCGTTATAAATCAAATCAATGTCAAAACTTAAAACGAATTCGAAAAAAATCAATACCAGTAATCAAAACCGAAATTAAAATCAGAAAAATGTATACCCATATTCAAAACCGAAATCAGAAAAAATAAATACCGATATCCGAAACCGAAATCAAAATCGGAAAATAATGATTCGATTTCAAGTCCTAAATTTTAAAGTCGATACCTATTAAAATCAACAATAAAATTATCAAAATGTTAGGGGCCAACCATTTGGGGGGATGGCTTAAGTCCGTTAGCCCCCCCCCTTGGGTATGCGCTTTGTATAATAAATTCGAATTATTATAATATTATATTAAGTAGGTATAACTTACGGCGACCAGTGCTCGACAAGTTTTTCGCGCACACGTTGTGATTCGTAAATAAAGAAAAATACGGATAATTTTTCGTGTGCATTTTCATTCTATGGTTTTCAAACATGTGACCTTCAAATGGGTGACTGGCGTCCTCTTTTCCCAATTAGATTGCTAAAGTAATGAAAATATGAACCACGTATAGTCGTGTCCGTAATAAATTATCATTGGTATGCGTGCACTGTGCACATCTGTCATCATAAAGCGGTCATCAAGACATTTTTATTAAACATTTTCTCAACGCATTAGGAAAAACTTAACAAGACGTAACTATGGTCTATCACTGTATCAAATCGTTTTTCTTGTAACTTTCTAGCTACCTTGAATACATTTTTAAAAATGTCTTATAAGTAACAGGTGATATTAAAAAGTTCTAAGATTCGATAACAAGTTATTAATCGATTTTAGTAACTACAGAAACTACACCAATACTTTGTATTATATTACTAGCTTTATTACCCGGCGTTGTCCGGGTATAAATAAAACTCAGATAGTTGGATGTGTAACTTTTTTTTCTCTCGCGTAACCAATAGTTGCAAGCAAAAATAAACAAATTTATTCGCGGGTTCTATAAGCCTCAGCTATACACCTTGCCTTTCAGATGTAATAGCTGTTAGGTTCTACTGAATTTTACGTACATCTATGTAGGAAAAAATTTAATGTAAGTATTATAATAATATATTATAAAACGATTTAATGTATAATATTTTAGGGGCAATAATTTATTTTAAAAAAAATATACTTGAATCATTTTAAACAATGATAAGCATACCTACTATAATATAATATAATGTACCTATATAATATTGGTTAATAGGTGCATATCATATATATCATTTTAAAACGAACCAACTTTCTGCGATTTTCAAGTTTATAGTTTTAAATTTACCTAATATTAAATTTAAGGCTCAACGTTTACATAAAATAGGCGGAATTGATATACATCCCGGGATAGATTCAGTGGATTAAGTGACCTTTTTTTCTACCTAGATGAAGAAAAGTATTACATTTCCGGACTTCCCACTCATATTTTCCAAATCAGGCGCCCCAGTAGTAATTATAACCAATAGATAATATTTTAAACGTTGATGGCATCATCATATAAATTCGCATTACTATTTTTGGAATTTGGATGACCCTAATTATTTACATGTTACACATAAAAAAACAAAGAGAAGCTGTAACGTTACTCTTTCCCCAAACATTTATAATAATCACGGTTTTTTTTTACCAAATATTAGCACGTCCACCAATACAACAGTGAAAATGAAGAAGTGTTTTCTCATAAATAATTGTTTGCACCTAATTCAAAACTCGTAAGACTAAAAACTCTAAAAAATGTGCACACCTCAGCCCCTAAATGTCTACATTAAGGCCTAAGCGCGTGTAAATAAAATAAAATAAATTGTTTAATTTGTCTAACAGTGTCCATATAAAACAAGAAGAACGCATGTTTAGCATAAAAAACATGTCCCAACAATGAGTTGCGCTGCTGGCATGAACAAACTTAGAAATTGGAACCCCCGGTGAAAATAAAGTCCAATAAATTTCGAAAGTTGCTCAACAGTATACAACAATTCAAAACACATTTTTTGGTTGGGTCGAATCAATGTAAATTATAAATTTTAATGTACCGCTTCCAAGTTCACAAGGCTAATTTATTTCGAATGATCTAAGCAAATATTAAGTAAACCTTTAGACAATATAGAAATATTTTAATATTTTAATTAATTTAAAATAAATGGTTATACAAACAATGGAAATGAATCGAGTAGGTAACTAATAAAATCGTATGTACCAATATAGTTTATGCATAAAGATAAGAATGTCTGGATTTAAAAATGTTTGTTGTAGTGTTATGCAATTCATATGCTAATTTTTTCAGATATTTTATGAGTCATTTTAACATTTAATAAAAAAAATTAAAATCCACTTCTTGCGTGATCATTGATAGTTGTACACTCTTAAACTTTTCTTATCATAAATAGTGCCGGTAAAAAATGAGAGCATAGTTGTAATTTACATTATTATAATCAGGGGATCTCCCTTGTACAGAGTTGATTTTCATTTTTTAATGGTTTTCTGTATTACCATTATTATAAGTGAATGGAAAACATAGTATTGTAGTCCTACATTTGAAATGTATAATAATTTAAAGTCTTAATATTTACCTATATGGCAGGTCATAATCACATTTTACCAAAAAAAATAATGTATTCCCATCTTCGAGTATTTTCAATAATTCGTCTATAATGTAAATTGAATAATTTTTTAAATTATGAAGTTAAAAAAATATATATGGTCACACCACGGCCGTATCGTTTTGCCAGATGTAATGGTGTGAAAAGAGTGCAAAATGTTAGATTATCTTGTTCTGATATGCAGTTTGTTCCCGTAGAACAAACCACCAGTAAAAAACTAATTATAGTGTGTTAGTACCTGTGATATTTAAATTCACTTAATAAACTGATATTATACCATATTACCATATACCAAAGATTAAATAAATACCTCACAAACATTGGTCTGTTTGGATCCTGTAATACCTACAATACTAGATAACTGAAATTACATTCCGATTAAATACAATAGCTAAACTCTAATTGTTTACTATTCATTTAACTTGCCGCACTCATTGCGTGAGCACAAATGACATTAACAACACTTATGATGTCCATTCTAAAAAAATGATGTCCCAAACTGGCCAAACTATATCCAACACCTACACTATTTAGTATATTATGTACACTAACTATTAATGATTTTTTTTTTTTACATAGCTATTACTACTGCGACCGTTGGATTAGATTATTCATTGAATTTCCTGTATTTTCTTTTTTACTATTGAAGATGGAATCACAAATTCATATGTACCGTGTGAAGATAATAAAGTTTTAACAAACCTAACACGGAAAATACAGAAGATGCATATTACGAACGAGTAATGACGTATCTGATTCATACCTACATTATATTATTATAAAATAGCTGAAGACAATGCAGTTCCCATTGTAGAGTATTATTTAGTTTCCATGCAAAATATATTTATTTATGAATAATATGCAATTATACACGTTAAATAAAGTGATTTAATTGATTGTAAATTTGTTTCTTCAAAATGAACTAATTATAAATTTCTAAATTTATTACGATTTGTGGTGTTTATTACACGAAGGTAAATGTTATACACGTAAATTATATTACAATATTAGTGTTCTATCCTATATAGGTACATCGTAAACAACTATTAGTATAAAACAATTATTGAACCGAGCTAATTTAATTGAATTCTTTTCTAGCACAACGACACCTATTAATTTGTTAGTAACTAGGTATAATATAATACACCTGTAGTGGTGGTCAAATGGGGGCAATGAGGCCATGGATAAAGATCCTCTCCATGACAGTTTTTTTTTTAAATATTCATTATCTTAACCATAATTTATATTTTAATGATCAAATAGTGCAAGCTCAAAAATCAACTTTGTCCCCCCTCCCCCGCCGTAACAAAATCATTTGACCGACACTGCATATATTGTTTCCGCCTTAACAAAAACATAAATCATTTCACACTCAAGTTCAATCAAACCAATTTTGTGTTTTACTTTTTAGCTTAAATATTAAAGTGAATTTTGACCTGTATTATCAAATTCAAAAGTAAGAACATTATCTGTGTTCTCTCGTTGGTTTTTCACGATATATTAATTTGTCATGATGACTCATGAGTATGTAAAATATAAAAATTCTCACAATACACTTAATACTTATACAGCACTAATATTATTAAAATATATAACTACAGAAAATCGGATCTACTGAACGAAAATTTGCTATGTTGTACGTTCGTAAGACGGAGACAACACATGCGCGAGTGTGACGTCATCTTAATAAATTATTATTATTTTATTCCAAACGGTAATTATATGGTCACGCTGTTTGGCTTAGAAGTTATATTAATAGACACGTGCCCAGGGCGCCCACAATAATTATAAAATCGATTCAGCCATTCAGAAATCAGAATAAACTGAGACATAATATTATTTTAATTTTGTTTAGGCGTTAATTAAGCTGCTGCATGTTAAGCACAATAACAACTAAATCCATCTGATGGTTGGTAAAAATATCAACCGTCGCATAACCTTGCCACACAAACATTAAGACGTAAAAAGTATATTATTGTAATACTATGTACGTAGTTCACGGTTTTGTCCTCTATTATGTTGACAGTATTAGAATCAGACCGGCCAAAGTCAAACATTTTTTTCACAGCCGAAAGCCTAAATACTTTATTTTTGTTGACCAACTAGTATCGCCTTAAAAATATAAGCTACTTATAATATGATAATGATGATAGGTATAGTGATGTCAATTTTGGACATTTCTAACTGTCGTTCGGATGATGTTTAAAAACAGTTTAAGAAACTATTAAACATAATATGTTATTACAATATAACCTATATATTTTAACCTTTAAAATACAATTAAAAAAGTTTTCTCGCTAAGCGCAAAAAATTTTTAAAAAAAAACGTAAAATTAAATATATTTTTCAATGTATAATCCCAACTTGACCCTTCACGAAAAAAAAAAAAATAACGTACGTGCCCCCCAGTGTTTTACATATTTTACGCCGTCGAATGGAGCCAGCTAAAACTGCATGCGTGCCCGGTATATATGAGATTATAACACTGGTGCAAAGCCAGCGACTGTGATCTGCTGCGCTTATTATTGCGTTATAACTATATAACATGTTTTATATAATATAGGTGGAGCCGAAATAGGACATGGCCTTCGTCCACCCGCGGAAAAAAAATATACTTTTAATCTTTATACTATATTTAATCAATTATTATCTATATACACGACGTAGTGTACCCTCTCCATGGCGTGATTTATACATGAGTTCTATATGGGTATATAAAATTATATTATTAATTATTATACAATATAATATACGCATAATATAATAATCAACGCTCCGACATCGCCATCACCGCAATGACGTGTACGTATAACATATACATGTACGGTATATATAATAATATGTTCCTGTTTCGGTGACTTCCGTTTTTACCCCTATAATGATGCAGCGAAAAATACGCGGTTTCCGCGCGCGAATCCCGTCTGTCGGGTAAGCGCATAATAGCGCCATACACTCGTCCTAGCCTCGCCCCTTTGTCGCCGATGAGTGTCTACTATCGCGACCCTTCACCCTCTGCTAAGCCGGCACGACCCGAAACAATTTAATTTCGATTGCAATGATGACGAAAGCATTGAAAAAAATATCGGAAAAATTATCGCTGATTCTTCGACACTCGACACGTCGATATATACCTAAATAATATATTGGTTAGTGTAAATAGTTAGTAATAACTTCTAACTGATTTCAGTTGGAATATTTAAAAAAAAACTTACTAGTTATGTTATTATGTTACTCAAGAAATACGGTAACTATATTAGGATTATATTATAAACTTGTAGATTAAAATTTAAGACACCAATTATGTTAACAAAGAGTTAGAAAAAAAGTGATGTAGGTACTACAAAAAACATTATAATTTATATATACCTATAATATAAAGAAACCAGAATTAAATTATAATAAATATGATCCAATTATAAAAAATTTTAAATTATTTTGATATTAAATTAATTTACATAAAATATTGATTACATTTTAATATGTTTTTGTTCGAAATTTTGAATTTTGATTTTTTGGGATTTGACAATTTTGTACGTTAATCTTTTGAATACCTTTATGATTTGTTTTAAAAATAATTAATTAAGTTACTCAATTTTTACAGAAATAAACCGAATAATACAACTATTAAGTTACTCAAACAAGCTAAACTATATAATTAATGTAACAAGTTAAGTTAAAAGTTACTAACTAGTAACTAAAGTAACTTCTAACTTTTTAACTATAGTTAGTGCCCCGCATTGGAGCTTTGGAATCTAAGTCTTTTTTCTCACCACTCACGGGGGGGTTGTAGATGGGTTCTGTCGTATAGAATGTAAAGTTGCAGTGTTGTGCGCTTGAGACATCAAACACGGGTGTATACCGTCATGTTAATCTCGGCAGTCGCTATATACTAACATTAAAACAATTTATTCTGCCTTAGACATAATGTTCTGCAGTGATTATAATGTGTTTATTATATAAATATAAAACTATTATTGCGTCTTGTCGTGCCCAGTCGTGATGAAATAATCGACTGCGGTACGACGGGAGGACACCAATAAAAACATCGTAAATTATTACACTAATTGTCAGAACTTTTGGACAATGCCCAAGAACACGATGATATTTTCTTATTGTGTAGTTTCGACGGTTTTAGTTTTAAATTTAACGAGAGCAATTTCAATTGTTCGCATTCCATGCGTAAGTGCGCGTAGGTATTATTGACTATCTGCACGATGGGTATTTTGTGTGCCGACACAATACGATTTCTTTCGCCTGTTTCAATAACGCGTCAGACCTTCGTGTGTTTATCAGGAACACAGGGCAATAGAGACATTAGGAGCAATATACCTACCTTCATATGTGCCTAGCTACATATTATATTATTATATCGTTATAATTCAATAATTACATGCAGCGCGTAGACGAGATTATTATGTTGTTCCTACATAATACGATCCGATACGGACATTTCGATTTCAAAAACGTTGTTTAGACCTCACCGTAATTAGTTTGACGTATATATTTAACGTCATATATTATATAATATAAAGCAATCGAATTATATAGCGTTATTCGGGCAGGTCCGTTTGCGGAGGCCGCGGCGACTTCAACTGTCGGCAGTTTTCTTTAATCAGCCCCGTGAATCGTAATCACTGTTGCGCGCCGCGGTTAATGGCCATAAAGGGGGCGAAGACTGTATTATTATTATTATTATTATTAGTGTGGTGCATTCGAAGGGGAAAAAAATTAGAAACGGCGGCACGGTGTATAATTGTAATGATGACAAAAACAAAAAAATAAACAACACGTATAGTGTATTATGTGTGTATATATATATAATATAGGTATGGTATATATTTTAATAATCATTGAGCGGCGTACGCGTATTATGGTTTGAAACCGAAACCAGAAAATCAAATGACCTGAACAACTTACTATACTATACGGTGGTGATCGCAGCCAACGGTTTTATGGTGCGTAAAATGACTTCATTTCGGTATAAGCATAGTTTTACGCGCGCGCGGTCTTTATATTATTATTATTATTATTATTACCATACGCAACACGTTATAATATAATTATTATTGTGCACATGCGGCACAGCCGAAAATTGTGTAAAAAAAAATAAAAAAATACCGCCGGCTAATTAAACTCACGTCACGTGTTCGGCGAGGAATTTGGCTGGTCCGCGTAAATAACATGCCGGAGACTTGTATTATAGTTATGACGATTTTCAAGGATATTCCGTAAGTAATGCGCACACGATCACTATAAAGTGATGTAAAATATTACGGTAATAAAAGCCTTTTCTGAGAATGCCCGCAGATTTTCTTTTTATCAACATTCAGTCGATTCAACCTAAATATTAGATTTAAAACTTTTTTGTACGGCACGGTTTCTAAGAAGAAACGTATATACCTAGCTATATAGGTCCAGCGAGTAAGTATTTATATGAAAACAAACAAATAACTTTTTAAGCACAATAAGCGCGTAATGACACTGCAGTGTATAATTGTACAAAGAATAAATTAGGTACGTGAGTTTTACATAATCTTTAGACTTTATTATTACAAAATATAACACATAGAATGCATTACTATTTACTAATAATTTGTATATTTAATAAAAAATAATTTTTTTATTATAAAATAATCGATTCAGTATTTCAGTCTCAACATAATTTAATTCTGGTAGGTACATACAATATATTTACTAAATTCTAAATATAAAATGTTTTGATTCAGTAAAATATATATCGTAATATAAATAATATAATCTAATTTGGTATTTATTTATAATACAAATTTGCCCTACAAAAAGAATAGGCATATTAAAATCTATTTACTTAGGAGCTTAGAATAATATTGTCCACACCAATAATTTTTATGACTCCCTTCCCAGGTAGCATTTTGTAATGATAATATTATTATAGTATTGTAATAATATTTTCTATTCACAGCACTGCAGCAAACGACTTATAATACAGAGTGACACCGTATCTTTAATCCTATTTATAATTTTTGTTCTAAATAATGGTCAATATTTTTTATGTATGATTTATAAGTATATTTTTAAAAATGTTTATAGTTAAACGACCCAATATACGAAATATTTGAGCATAATTATTTTTCTATTTTTTATTCTATGATGTACCTACACTGCAAGTGCACTTTTAAAATTCAAACATATACATTCTACATAATAATAATTGTTTTTCCTTTTTTGAAAAATACATTTTCTTCGTATTTACATTAGATATTATTAACTATAATTAGTTACATAATACATTAGTTATTAGAATTTATTTATTTTTACTCAACACGGTATATTAAAACACGACCAACCGTAGATGATCTGCTATTTCCACGTTCTCAGATTTGAATAGAATACAGTTTATAGTTTGTACCAACTTCATTTACTAGGTAGGTACATTATACATGTATAATACTATACAATTTTATTTTTATAAACAACATTCAATTTTTTAAGTTTTGTACTATAATAAAAATTAACTTTAGATAATATATCTATATGTGTATAATATACATGTATGGAGATAATTCGCCAATATTTATTGTACCTATAAAGATAATAATATAGATACCTATATATTAAGAACATATATACCTATTACAGATAAACTGTCTTTTATCTTTGGTGAAATTAAAATAACTATCAGTTCTATAGCTTATATGATTATTGGATTATTTTTTTATGTTTTAAATGTATAGTTATTTAATAATTATTATTCGACTTTGTTTGATTTTAAGAGGCCCAATATTTTGCTTTACAGAAGGTAATAAAGACAAATAAACAAACAAATTTTGATGAATATAGTTTTTTACCTATATAATTAACATATCATCATCTGCTTCCATGTAATATCTTTTTAGATATTGCACAACTATTATTTTTGTAGTCACTTTTTATTGAATTCTAGTATAAATTCTACCCAATAAAAAGATTGCAGTTTGACGGGTTCGGTTAATGAAAATAACCATACAAAAATATATTTTCTTAAAAACACACAAATGTCATTATTGCTTACGAATTCAAAGTGTTTTTTATATACTCGTTTGTGTTTATTATGAAGAAACCCATTGGAAACCACAAATATATTAATCGGTATATTATAATACAACGATACGAGTTTTTTTTTAAATATATATTTTATTTCTAGATTACACTTCGTCTCAATTAGCGTTACATGTAATATAATAATATTTATGCTCGACGCATAAACGATTTCGATTTAGACGTATTTTTTTTTTATTTTTTATCATCAAAGCCCAGACACTTTTTTATATTTATATTAACGAAGCCGTTCGCGCGCGCGTGCGTTTAAATGTATAACACAATAATAATAATAATATATTACATACACAATATAAATGTATAAACAAAACGTGCGTAAAAGTATATAGGCATGCATATACATGGACGTTTTGTTTATAATGCATACGCACAACGGATGTAAGTCTTCGGATCTATATTTTAATAGATTTCTTCCGGTTTATCGAACGCGTTTTGTCACTGTATACAGCGTTGTACACGCGTAAGTATAAAATTATATATAGCATGTTTATTTACTATAAACGATCCTATGAAACTAACATGATATTATCATAGTTTCCGTGCGTGTATAATATTGTGAGTATAATATTAAAATAGAGACGCAAACAGGAAAACGGCGGTGGTGGGATGATATTGTTATAACACGGCCAGAAGAGACGACACCGTTTGTGCTGGACCATCATTGTAATATTATTATATATACAGGACTGTGACGGAGACGTCTGTATAATGTGATATTGTAATAATAATAATATGATCACTGTTGTCTCAATAAGCACGGCCATTGTATTATATTATGCGTTTCGAATTTTCCGGGCCGTTTTCGGGTCGCGTCCTCAGCCCGCGATTACGTTATTAATAATAATAATATAATGTGGGTACCTAAGTCCCGTAGGTCGGAGGAAGTCTCGCGTTTCTCCGGTTTACAATAATAACAATAATATTTAATGATAATAATGACGACAATATGATATTATATTATATTATAGTATATATACTACAATATACTATAATAATATTATGTCTATGTTTGTATCGTTTTTCGACGACGACCATAATATAACTTGCGTGGCGTAATGAGCGTGACGTGATCATACTCCGTGATATAATATATTTTTTTCTCCTCCATTTTAATACACCATAAGACACCACACGGACAGTTGTCCCTCGAGGGTCAATAGCGTTCTCACGGTTTTTTCTTCTTATCCGTTCGGATGTACATTATTTCTGTATACTGGTATATATATATACGCCGCGGATTCATATACATATATATATATACCTACGTGTATATTACAATATATACGACGACGATGAACAAAAACTTCGGATTATTATATATTATAAATGTACGCGCGAGCCGCTATGGCCGCCGCCGACACAGCCTCGTCGTTCGGTTTTTCGTGTTTTTTTCACGCCCACGCCACCCAACCCCCCTCCGGAGCCACACGACGTAGTTTATTATTTTTGTTTTTAATTTTTAACATCTCACTCGTATGCACGCGCGTATTACATGTTATGTTATAGCCGCCGCGACGGTCACTCCCAATCGTTACTTGTATATTTTATGTATATATATTATACTTACTATATTATCATGTATATACACGTGGCGGCGGCGGGAAAGAATTCTCGTTCGAGACCCCGGAGGTGTAGTGTGAGTGCGAGTGTGTGTGTGTGTGTGTGTACCTATACGAACATGGCACTATAATACATAATATTATATACACAATATTTTGTGTAACATATATACCTACACACACGACGACGATAACAATTTAGTAATTATTTGTTTAGGCCCCTATATATACGATAATATTGTGTATATTATAATATATTATTATTTAGATGCGTCGCTCAGCGAACCCTCTCTATAATATAATATTATTATTATGACCGAGAAAGCCATTGTTTTCCATCCGCACGGTGCACACACGCACACACCACTCACACTCACACAAACAGCCCGTATGATTCGCATTTCCTATATTCTTCGAGTAGATGCACCACCGAACGATATTCAGCAATTCACGTGTGTTCCCGGATGCTGTAAGTCTATACAAGATAGTCACGCAATTTTTTTATACATTATCCAGATACATCCCCATGTCCTCATATTGTACTTACTACGGAGTATGGGTGTATCCAACGGTCGAAGTGTGATGGGATTGAGTGCGGAGGGGGGGGGGGGGTTGAGAGTTTGCTGTTCTCCTACTATTTTTAGCTTGCATTTTTGTCCCTTGCTCATATTTTGATCCAAAAAATAATATACATAGTTCGCCTCTCTGAAAACTCGTCCGAGTACTTAAAAATTTAAATTGCATATTATAATCAATGCGCACTGTAAATTACATTATAGTTTTCACGAAAACTATACCATTTGACACCAGGGAACAATTATTATTGCATGCATAATACTACAGAAGGCCACGCGAAACTAAAAAATAAACGACTTTAGAGTTATTAAAGCAATGGTGCGCATCTGCAAAACTCGACTCAAAGCATTTAAAAAAAAAAAACTATATAGTCATTGATAACGTCATATAGATATTTTATATGAGACAATTTTCGCACCAGCTAGAACATATAGTGTTGTAATTATATATATTGTAT
Organism: Acyrthosiphon pisum; assembly: GCF_005508785.2. Classification (NCBI taxonomy): domain Eukaryota; kingdom Metazoa; phylum Arthropoda; class Insecta; order Hemiptera; family Aphididae; genus Acyrthosiphon; species Acyrthosiphon pisum. Next base: position 10,431,602 of record NC_042494.1, read on the forward strand.
TAATCTACTTGTTAATCGCTTATACGATTAAGCATGTCTTGGGTAAAAAGTACTAAACCACGGTATACCTACTTACCACGGTTTTTTTCTGGACGATAAAATAATATATAGTATATATAGGTACCTCTAATGTATAACGTAACAATTTTAAATCCCCCCCCCCCCCCGGCCCCGCACCACTTATTTTAATCCACTTATTTTCGACCACTGCGATACTGACGACAAGTATAAACGGACTATAATAATACGAATGTCTCGTTATACCGTGTATACCATATAATATACACAGACCCACACACGCACACGCAATTAGTGAGTAAATATATATATATACATAATATACATTTATATATAAGAGGTAGGTGCGCGTGATGGAGAGCCTCACGGTCCGTATTTATACGACGTAGGTATTAAATTTCGTGTTTGGTTAACCAATTAAACGGGGTGACAAATAATTAATTTTACGGTCGATTTTAAATCCTTTTGATTATATAGTGTATATATATATATATATATGTATAAATCCGCTATTTCGAGTGTACACATATAATAATATCATAATGTATACGCCGCGTTATATTTGTATATAATATAATAATATTCACCGCCGTCCGATACGAGATGACTAGGAATCCGGTTTGTTCGGTGTAATCAACGCACAAGTTATTAGGTACGCTCTCTCTCTCTCTCTCTCTCCGTCCTTCGTAGTGTGTTTTTACTGTGTACAGCGGAGGCGCTGCAGTGCTCGTGGACCCGGCGTGACATCTTCATAATAATAATAGTATTATAATATTATACACATAATATACAAAGAAGTAACATTGACTACAACGGTGGAGGACTGGTTTTGGGCGGATTAAATTAAAAAGAAATATATGGAGTTTGATCAGGGATCGTTAAACGCACGACTTTACGACCGTGTTTGTTGCGCTATTTCGTCGGACGGTTTCACACATTTACACGCGGCATTGCTACGCGTATTTATATATATTATAGACGATGCGACGGCGGCCGGGATTATTATAATAATATATACGATTATAATATTATTGTCATTATCTCTTCCGCCGTCGACGACGACTGCAGACACAAAAAAAAAAACCAGGTATATACACGTATATTATTATTATATTCTGTACGATATATTATACGATATCGTATTAAATTAGCCCCGGAGAGTCGTCTTCCGTAAAAAACCTACACGTCGTTATCTCGACTTCTGTGGACGTAAAATGGAATCCGAGATTCCTGCGCGCCCGATGGACGTGTACGACCCGCGTAAGTACACACGCATATCGTGTACATATATATATATAATACACACAAACACAAACACTATGCACATTACACATATTATGCGTGTGTGTGTGTGTGTGTATAAATACGTGACAGGAGCAAGGAGCAGGCCATTTACCTATTATATGACCGAACACAAATATATAATAATATATACTCGGTGGTGGCGGCGGCGCGTTGGGCGTAAATAACTTGTAATAATTTATCACTTTTTACGACCTATCACTGTTTTCGAAAAAAATAATAATAATAATAATAACAAACGTAGTATATATATAATAATAAACGTAAAAATATTATGTACACGTAAAACGAATTCTTGACGAGAAAACCAGTATATCGACGTTAATAATATTAATTGGCCGAGGAGACCGTATAATGGAAAAAACCTATATAGTGTGTATATATATATATATATATATTAAGGTGAGTAAACCGAAAAATTATTATGTATGGTGTTTGTTAAAAAAAAAAATAATAAATAAAAAGGCGAGGGGTGCCACACTGCACTGGTATAATATACGCGTCAAGCGCATCTCTCGTCAATATCTCCAGAAAATGTTTTGATATATTAATCACGCAAGCACATATACCTGCGTACCTATATTATTGTACTCGCCCAGAGTCGAATCCTTTATTATACGGTCTATACGACGACACCACGACGCGGTGCAGCAATTGATCAAAGAGAGATAGAGAGAGAGAGAGAGAGACGATCGAACTCACTCGAGAGTCACTATAACCAGTAACCACGGTATCCTACGCAAAACAGGAAAAAAATAATGTGTATGGGTACCCCATCTGCACCGACGTCTAATGGCAATATATGATACATTATTGATGTATACGTACGAGCTCGTCAACCGGCTGATTAATGAGTTTTTCGATCATCAGGTAACGCGTTTATATGCAGCTAGTGGTATACCATAATATGTATGATATATTATTATTAAATACAAATTAATAGTATTACACACGGCGGTTACGGATCATCTTTATGCAATCTATTTTTTATTACTCAAATCGTATAAGCATATAAGTATCAGGTCGAGTTTATAAAACGTGTGTATTCATTGTGTAAATATAGATTATAGGTACATGCATCACTTTTAAATTATTATTTATTTGCAGTTGTATAGGTGCTTTTTTTATTACAGCCATTAGAATATTAATGACGCTAAACTGGTATAACAATTATTACTATTAATTTTACTATACACTCCGTTTTCGCGTGTATCAAGTGCAGGTATATCATGTAATATTATAAACGAAATGTTTTTTTTATTTAATTTCAGCCATCTAAAATAAGTAATAGCCCCTAATTTTAAATTGAAGATTTAATTGGACGTGTACATTGTTATTATAAAAGTGTATTATATTTAGTTAAAACATATTACTGTACCCATTCGGTTAAAATTACTATCATATTATTACTCCCATAATTATGGGTCTTAAAATGTTGGCATATTATATTATAACAGCATTTAAACGTAATATTGTTCTGCTTTAAAATTGCAAGGATGACGCACATCAATAACAAATACGCACAACTCAACATAGTCTACACAGCATATTATAACATTTTAATTAAAAAAAAATATATATATATTAAATATTTATATATTATAAATTATATATTATGTTACAACAAATTTATCGAAATTAATAGGTTAAATTAGTGCATCAAAGTTAGAAAAACTTTCAAAAAGCATCCGAACAAACTAAGTAGGATTTTGACAATAAAACAATCACAATACCAAAATGGTTTGCACGTGTAGGTACTAAATGTCTAAGGGCCGTTCTTACAATGTCCGGTAAAGTGTTGGTTACCGCTGACCGACTGATAACAGATTTTATTACCAGCAGAATTCGGTCGGTTAAGTGTCGGTCTTAACTTAAAAACAGAACATTGTAAGAACGGTCCTAAATAGTATATAAGACAGTGAATATTATATAAGATATTGTATATAAGTACAATGTAAAAATTGTAATCATTATATAAATTACCAGTGTAATAGATATTTAGTTGACCGAGTGGCGAGTACCTCATGTAACGGAAATCGGGTGAAAAAATTGACTAGAACTATATAAAAATACGAAAAGGGAGAGGTTGAATGAAACGATATAGTAATTTTAAACTTTAGTGGATTCACCTTTGAAATTAATGGATACGTCACAAAAACTATTTTGATTTTCTGAATTTTATTTGATTATACTAATGCATACGGTAGAGGACACGACCATTCGTCTTTATGGTTGCTACTTGCTACCACTGTCCTTTACTCATAAACTACAAATTCACTTGTAGGCATGTTAGCTGCAGGACTTATGTCTGATAATCCTCGTCACTAATGACCGACATATAATGATAGTAGTAGTATCATACTTCTTCTCAAGACTACATGTCAAAATTAAGAATAACCAATAATTATGATTATTATATGCAAAAAGATGTATGGATCGTATACCTATTGTAATTTAAAAAAAAAAAACTTTGATTACAACTGTATACAACGCCCAAGTGTGAATATTCACACACGCATGTCTTTAGTCATTATAGCTGTTATTTTGAACACGAAACATAATATATTTGTTCTTATATAGCAATAAATTTAAGCGAAACACGGTGACAACATGATATTTAAATATGCTTTGACGAAAATGTGCAGAAGCCAGAAACACCCACCCCAACTTAACATTTCCTTTTAATGAGATGAATATACGAAATACATAGGCGCCAATATATTATAATTCCTGTTAGGTGTATATGAGTGTGATGTCTGAAGTAAATTAATGAGACAGAAATCCTCCCAAAAACCATATATCATACATTATTATAACATTGACTAAGTATAAACTGAATAGGGCAAAATGTGTGTTGAAGGGTCCCTCCCATACTCAAAAACATAACAATTTTTAGAAATATTTTCCAACATCTGGCTGAAAACACATACTTGTCGATGTTATGTAATTGACTTGATGTAAGGTATAAGTGTATAACCTATATAATGTCACAATCATGCTTTTTTGAAAGACTAAAAATTACTTTAAGAGTAATATTTCCTTTTTGTTTTGTCTTTAGTAGTCATATTTACCTATCTATCTAAATAAGAAATGCATTGTACTAACAGAAAGTCATCAGATAAATAAATAAACTTCAATTTACTTCGGACGACATTTGTGTGAATTCCATTCATAATAGTTGTAGTAGTTGTAGTATAGTATATAAGTATGTTAATATAATATATAAAGTATGAAAACCATACGGAAGATAAACTATACATTAGGGACGGATTTCACAAGCAGGGTCACAATATATTGTATACATCGAGCAATGGAATGGCAATTATCGATCCCAATAAATCATTTTCCAAGTACATTTGTGTCTAATATAATATTATATTGAATTAATATCATCATGTAAACATATTTAACCAAAAACCAAATAATATATTGAATCTTTATTTTCTGGGGCTATTATACGCGAGTTCGCCCTAGCACACAGCTGGGAAATAAATTTGTTACCTACACTATTTCAAATGAAGGCATCCAGAAATGTATAAAACATAAATATTTATTATTAATTTGTTTAAAGATTTAAACATAAAATGTCCAAACGCAATCTACGTTATTTGCAGATTTATATCGTTTCGACTACATAATATTAAATACGGTGACAGTGAGATAAGAAATATTTATCATATTTTAATTGATGATAATAACTTCTAAGGCAATACAAAATATCATGATAATATGCCTCTATTAGGGCATACACTATTAGTATTTAAGATTATTCTTTATGGTGAGTATATATTTGGTTTTATTACTTTTATCCAATTTATGATAATATTTTACACATTTTAACCTCCTTAGGAGTCGAATTTTGAAAAGTCCTTGTCTAATGGAACTCTACATCATAAAACGAATATACAGACCAAATGTCATATTATTCATATAAGCTTCAGCGGATCCGACTAGGTGATAATGAATCTTTTAGGACTTGTTCTTTTATAGATTATCATAATATTATAAAGTAGGTATCAAAAGAATAATATTATAAACTATAATAGTAATATCTATTTGATGTTTTTAAATATTTTAAAACTAACAATTAATCGTTTGTATGAACTAAATTATAATTAGATACATTTTAATTAATGTTCCATGATATTTTTAATCAGAATAAAATACATAATTATCTTACAATATGAATTATTAATTTTGAATAAGAAATAAAATCTTTGTATTATGGAAGAAAAAAATTTTTCCCAAAAATGTACACCATTTATAAACATGAAATTGCACTGTAAAAGAAAACGTATTAACTATTAAATATTAATTATTTTTGTATAAGTAAACTGCTAAGAATTTTTTGATCAAAATTAGTCGTATAAAAGGACTCTATATAGTAACAGCAGTACATTAGTACTGTTTTACACAAATCTTAAACAATACATGTACTTAACAAAAAAAATATTTTCATGAACACACACATTCATTTTGAATGTAAAGTAAACTGTGTATTACCTAATTTATTTTTAGATTAAATTAAAAAATAAATGTATCATTTTGGACTTTTTGCGATAACATCATCATAAACTCATAGCAGGTATGTATAATTTCAAATTTTTATACAAGAAGAAGAGCATAACATACATTTATATATAGAAATAAATATTTATACATAAGTAAGTACATAGGCTTAACAGTGGCGAGTAGCGACTATAGTAATAATTTTATAATTTATAAAACATAATACGTTAGCAATGTTCTTTTTATTGTGTAAGTCTTACTTTTAAAACGATTAATCTGATAGCTATTAAAATCTGAATTGAATTTCAGTAGGCATATATATAGGCATATATAGGTAGTTACCAGTTACCTCCTTATATATAGTGCACGAGAGCATGACTGGAACTAATTGAATTATTTAACCGTGAACATATTGACACTTTGTCCAGCTACCTGACGCATAAGCACTGGACTAGGACAAAATATTTATAAATAAACACTACAACTCGCAGCTAATGCGATCAAAACATCTTAAAAGGAGCCTTCGTTGAATTACATTTCATCCTTTTACCTCCCGAGTTACTAAAAAAAAAAAAGGTTTAGAGTACATTGTCTGTTATATATATTTGTATGTTTTATTGTTGCCCATTGTTAGAGACTAATAATAATGGACTTGTCACATCGATAGACACACACATGATCCTCTGTCCTTCTCTTTTAAAACCCTAAACTCAGTAAATATAATACTATATATTATAAGTAATTTTAGATTTTGAGCGGAGCGATGAATGTATTGGTTTTAAATAATATGTGTGGTTTTTTTTGTATGTTCATGCGTACACGTGTTATACTTAGTATAAATGCATTATAAAAAAAATACTTTGATGTTCAACTTTGAGTTTTGTTACTTGTAGAAAATAAGATCTAGGTGATAAAATAGGCTAAAATCCTTTGTAACTACTTATGTACTTAATTAATAAGAAAAAACAAAAAAATTTTAGAGAAAACGGGAATTTTTACTCAAAACCAATTTCCGACTAAATGGGTTAGGTTTTTTTGTTGTATCTAATTAGAAAAAAATTATAGCCTTAGAGATTTAAAATATTCAACAAAATATATTCATATAAATATATTAATTATATTATACCAGACGGGATGCCTAAATAATTTTCAAAATATTTTATCTTTTTTTTTTGAAGTTTTGTTAATAATACAGGATCCCAAATAAGTTGTTCTTATATTATAAAATGTTTTTAAAATTGTCTTTTCATGAGCATGATTTTAATATATAAATATATGATAAAATTAACTCTAACTAACTAATAAGGTTTCTTATTAAATTCAAATGAATCACATCTATTATACAGCAACATACTCGATGGGAAAGTATTGTCTACACCTACTGTAGGTATACTGTATAGCCGTGCATAGTTACCTGGATTTTTTTTTAAATACGAAAAACTACATTGTGGTTGTTTAAAAACCGGCATTATTATGGTGCGTGTGTTTTAAAACCTTAACATTTATATTACAAACAATAATATTTGCATGTGTATACAAAAGTAGGTACCTGCACTAAAAGTTTGAATGGTGTAAGGCCACTGCTGACTTTTAAAGTGTTTAAACGCTAATTATGGATTTAACAAATAATTGTTTGCTCAATTTTTCAGAGATTTCATAATTCAAACTTTTGAAATAAAATAACAAATAGTAGGTCTTTGTAGTCTCGTTCAGACGCTTAAACAAAAACTGTTTCTAATAACAAAATGCCTTGATAACGTATATTATGCACGGTGACAGTGGCGTATATAGAAATAATTTTTGGGGTGGGCTATAGTAGTTAGAATAGTGATGTCCAACCTTTTACCTTTGGCGGGCCACTTTGGTAAGCAATTATTTTCAAGCGGGCCACAATGTATAAAAGTACAAAAATAATCTTATATATTGGACTTGTTTTTTTTATCTTATATTGTCTATTGAAAAGATTATGAATCGAGGTACACGTCATAGGTTCACCATTAGTTTGATCAATACGTTATTTCAAGTGCACGAGTGATATCGGTGTTTAATTATAAAGTTTCCGTATGAAAATGTCAGACAGAAAAAATCGCAAATATAATGATGATTGTCGAATTTTTAAAGAAAAATGGTCTATAAATTACTTTTTCATTGAAATTAAAGGAAAAGCCGTTTGTCTTGTGTGTCGTGAAAGTTTTATTATTATCATTAAAATAGTATTTTTTGGAATAATTATTTAAAAAAATTCATAAATTTGAATAAAAATAATATATGAAAATAAATATTTTTAAAAATGTTTTCATACATTTTTAAAATTGTTTTTATCTTAGAAAATTCGTAACGGGCCACATTTGGCCCGTGGGCCGTGGGTTGGGCACCACTGAGTTAGAAACTAGCAAGTGATCTATTACTTAAAGGCTACTGTCTACTATATATTTAACAGTTTCTATAAATATATCTGTATTTGTTATTTTTCAACAGGCTATGAAATACTATAACTTCTAATAGAACTTAATAAAATATATTGTTTTTCTATTTAAAGAGACTGTAATTTCGGGGGAGGGGACTGCAGCCCACTAGGCCCACCCTTATACACGCCACTGCTCGATAATTTCTAGAGCATAATATAGTGGCATATTCCATAACTAATATTTACCGTTTATTATACAGAGTGATTTTCCAAGCATTTTCACCAACACCTTTTAACCCAACGGGGGTTTTGTAATTTAACAATGCAGTTATTCAAATGATGGAATTTTTATTATTCATACAGTATACCTACCTAGACTTTAAGATAGTTTAACATGTTTATATTTCTCGTTCCGTTTAAAGGCGATGCTAACTTTTTTTTTCTAATGAGAACCACGCTCAATTGCTGTAAATGACACTGCTATAATATATACACAGTTAAGTTATAATTATATTTATAGATTACGTGTAGGTACAATTTTATAATGTATTGACTGAATACGTCATATTTAAAAACCACACTATTAGAGGACGTAAAGTCTGCAGCGATGTAAATAAGCATCCCCTCATCAAACGTCTGCAGATGAGACGCCCGCACTATAATATTAATATATATGTTACCGGAAAAGATGAAAATTCAGGAATTGTCGGCATTTCTAGTCATTGCTGACAATGACTGGAAAGGTTAGCCAATGTTGGATATTTCGTAGTTTTATCAACATTTCCGTATTATATTAGGCAATGTCCGAATCGAAACAAATATCAACACAGCGCTTTATCGGTGATCGATCTGATTATGGAACATAGCTATCTATACTATTACTTATTAGTATATTATATGGTAAATCTTGTTTTATGTTATCGTTTTTATTGCTTATAAGTTATAAGTTATAATAAAATTGACTTTACAAAATTATCGTAGCTGGTATCGTTATGGTCACATACTCACATCCCGCAAGTGACTGTACAGTACTGTTTGTGCATTGAAGTAGTGAAACAACGTGTAACAACATTGGTTTTTTTTCAACAATCTGTTTAAAAATGGTTTTAAATGAAATGCGCATAAAATTTGACAACGCAATTCTATTAAATAAAATCTAAACGTAACGACAACAACTTTTTTTGATTAATAATGAATATTGTGAACGAATCGAAGAAATAAAACACTCTAAAATTACGCTATCTACAGCTGGAGTAAAAAAGTGTTTGAAAGACTATAGGAATGTTCGTAAGTACGATATTCTATTGTTATCAACGGTAAAGATAGTCTTATAAAAACTATAACCGATGCGTCGCAGAGGGTGTGCGTTATTATGTAAAAATGAAGAGTTGTTTGATATCATTCATTCTACACATACAGCATCGCTACGAGGGCCGAGATCGGTATATGGCTGACTTAAATTTAAATCACGTGCATGTGACAAAGGACACAAGTAATGGCTTATGTAAGTCTATGGTCTGATTGCCATAAAAAATCTTCAAATCCCAAAAAGAGCGCTTGTATCAAAACCTATTTTACATTCGGCATACAACTCACGTGCTCAACTGGATTTAATAGATATGCAATAACAGAGCGTAAATGATTTTCGATTTATAATTAATTACCCTAGACCACCTCACAAAGTTCGTTGTACTTAAACGATTAAAAACAAAACGTGCGGAAGAATTTGCACATAATTTACCAGATATTTATACAACATTTGGAGCACCAGACATACTGCACTTAGACAGTGGAAGAGTATGTCAATAATACTATAAACGAACTTCATGCTATGTGGGGTGATGTAAAAATTGTTCATGAGAAACCTTGACATAGTCAGAGCCAGAAACCTAGCTCTGGTTATCATCAATGCCTTCTTTTATTAGGAATTGTCATCAATGACTTGTTATTGACGTTCATTCCTTAATAAATCAGGCATTATCGTTATTGACTAGTCATTGTCAACACTGACTGAATGTCATCTTTTCCGGTAACATATATATTATATTTTAATCGTTAATAAAATATGTTAATTGTCCTGCTGGCACCTGAACTCAGTATTATTTTGCTATTATCTTTGTACGCGTTTATATTTACTGCATAGGAAATCGATCGAACCGAAAATCGGTGTTCGGATAATATTTATTTTAATACAATATAAAAATCCGTCCCGGGTCATGTGCGCTGTTGCACGCGGAGAACGAGAGCACAGCGGCGTCGCGCGCTGCAGATACGATAACTGGTTTTTATCCCCGAAAGAGATAGATAGAGAAAATCAACCGAAACGTTTATTATATTATATTATATGTATATTTTATTCTATTCCGCGTGACGTCGGTGGAATTCGTTGAAAACATTTAGACGTATTTAAAAAAAAAAAAATCAAAAAATACGAGAGAAAGAGTGTGCGAGAGAGAGAGAGAGTTAGTGAGAGAGTGCGAGAGGCCGTGCAGGCTGCGGCACACATATAATATAACTGATTGTGTGTGCTTAAACGGATGATTTGTGCATACGATTATAATATTATACGATGATAATATTATACACGAACGCGGCGCGGTTTGCGCGTTCCTCACAAGCGGCTGACACTCCAATTTACAAGGTATAAAAATAATTACATTGTGTATGTGTGTGTAGCGCGGGCGCGCGCGCGAGAGAGCGTTATATTTATATAGGTACCTACGTATGTATATATACGCATATATATATATTATATAGGTCGGACACCGGGTTAGGTTGCGGGTATAATTACAGGGCTCTCGAGTATACCGGTCTCTAATCACCGGTTACCCGGTCCGGCAGTCGAGTTCCGCGCCCCCTCGCCGCGCCGGGCCCGCGAGTATACCACTTTACCACACGTTAAATAACTCAATTCGGACGAAATCTTCTACGCGCGTGTATTATATTATACGCGTCGGATACCGTATATTATTTAGTTTAGGTATATCATCGCATTATTATATTATATTATATAGGTAGGTATATATGTGTTTAATACCCGCGGCGGTGTAGAGCTGCAGCACCCCGACGATTAGTATCCGAAACACTAATCACGTCAACCCCGCCGCATTACACCACCGTTATGGGCTCCCGCTGCAGTTTGACCGAAATTTCCACTTCGATTGACACGACAACATATAATAATAATAATATAATATCGTATATTATATACCTAGGTACGTGCGGTATGACCATCATCTCATACCCGGTACCTACTCGGACCTCGTGTTTCGGCACGCCACTTTTTAGTTTTTACAGCCACTGCGACGCGTTTACTGTACCTACCTACGTACAGGTGGGTGATACCGCCCGCGCAGGGGTTGTCTGCTCCGTTACAATAGTATTATTAAAGGTAGTAATAAACTATAACGCCGCCACACGCGATCGGTTTTTCTGATGTTTTTCAATGCCGCTGCGATATGTATAATATAATAATGTTTTAAGTATATAGATACGCAGCTCGTAGCTTTATATTGTGACCATATAATATAATCACGTACAACACAATATTATATTGTATATAATAATAGTATAGTGGCTACTGCGCATATGGTATACACTATTATAATAGGTATAATGTTGCCAAGACCAATAATTCGGTTTCCGTTTCGGTTTACCTTTTCACCGCGATCAAACGTCGTAATTATCGTCTCATTAAATCGCTTGCCGACTAATCGAAAAATAAAATACGTATCATACCATTTTACGAACATGCAAATGCTCGAACAAAACACTATATAGTCGACAATGATAACACAATCAGTTACATAATAGATCCGTTAAAATGCCACTGTTCGACGGTCGTATGCTGCATATGGTTCGATGAAAGGGTCGATATTCCTTCTGTAACTCTATGGCGACGGTGTGAGTAGTTTCGACTTACTATGTACCATACTACAGAGGCACAGAGCACAGCTACACCACTGTCTCAATCAATGTACAATTAATAATATATTTAATTTTTGCAGATAAATGAGTCGGTATTGTTTTCCGTGGATATGTTTCCTAGATTCTGTCATAATAATATATTGTGTAGTAGGTATAATATAAGTAGGTACACATTTATATAAATTTATATTTTTTATATTGCATTTATAGAAATAACGTGAAACTCGAATTGTATTTTAGACTCGAGTGATTTATTTGAGTATGAAATATGTACCTTTTTTAACACTTATAAATTATAATGTTTAATTTACAAAATTTTAATTTAGTAGATTGTGTAAATTGTGTTAATAGATTATTAAAATCCATCCTTAATTATGCATTTTATAACGAAACTCTATTAAACTTAAATACAAAATAGTTCCTAATTTATTAAAAAAACATACGCTGGAACAAAATGTATGATAAAGGATGAAAGTATAAAACTCACTTACTCACCTATCTTACCTATTAGATTTAGTCAAGACATAATTATATGATAATTAAACTCAATAATTAAATCATATAAATAGTTTATAATATACATTATACCTATATATTAAACATAGTCATCTAGAATCTAGATTCTATATAATAAGTAGATAAGTACAATAACTATCGTACTATCGTGTATAGATTGTAAATTTTCAATAAACACTATTTAAAAAAAAAAAAAAAACTATCGTTTTAAAATCTCTATTTTCAACATGATATTATTGATAAGCTGAATCTAAATATTTTTGAATGTATTAAATTTATCTCGCTTGTGATGCATCATTGTGATCAGTGGCATCATTTCAGTTTTTGAGAGGGGGGGGGACAAGATTTTTGACCATAATAAAAGTGAAAAAAACCACTCGCTAACAATAACATTACATTACAATTGCATTTTTATCTCAATACAAATAGCCTTCTTACATATTTATTTTATACTTACTAGTTACTAATTACTATCACGGTTATCTGAGATAACCATGGTTACTATCATATACATAAATAACTCTTTTTTTTGAGGGATAACATAGACTAAATAATTAATACATATTAAGTAGAAGGCTACCTAAATATATTACCTATTAACTACTATATGGAGGCCCAAAACTAGCCCATATCCGGCCCAACAGAGGTCCGCTAATAATAAGGGGGGTGAATTCCTACCTCCCCCCACCAAATTGGACGCCACTAATTGTGGTATTGTGTTCAAACCGATAAAGTAACAATACGCTAGATAGATTTTTTCACGGATGCCCCGTGGCCTACTGGTCGTGACGAAATTTAGTCTGGCTGAAAAATATTAGAAATATCATTTTAAATCTGTAAGAACAGCGCCCCTGTTTTTTACTCTTTTAGACCGTTTCAAACACGTTTCGTCGTCAATATATATACATATAGTATTGTTTTTTTTCCATGCACATTAACAGATAATATGCGTATCATAGTATACGTCATAATAATATCATGCTAACCTTCTCCAATACATACTCGTACTCGGGTAGTGGTCATATATAGGTTTAAACGGTATGCGCGTCGATCGATTCAAACGCGCGCGCATTTACACCCCTATATAAATGCACCGCGGCATCAGAAGAAGAAGATCTTTCTCGTTGTGTACGACACGCTCGTTTCTTTCTTTTATTATTAAATTATATTATATTTTGTGCCAGCATTATTCGATACATCGAATCCAATGATTATTGCGGTTATCCGTTTAAGCGCATTGTCCGCGCGCTCGGCATTTCGTCCGTGTGCGTGCGGATTTCAATCGGTTCGGCGTATCTCAAACACACACACACACACACACACACAAGCACACGAAAAGCGTACTATACAGTTGTATTATACGCAAATAATATATTTTATATGTGAGTGTGTGTGTGTGTGTACATGCGATCCGCAAACAACAAAAGGCTACGAGAAATTCCATTTTTATAACACATGTCATCTCCGAGATTATCGATCGCCAAATACCTCGTGTACATACGCCGCCGCCGCCGCATTGTTGTATATAATATATTATATGCGTTCTTTTTTTTTATTTTGTTTTTTTTTTTTTTTCGAAAATTTGCACGGCCTCCTCTTATAACGTTTTTATTACCATTACTATTATTATCATCGTGGGGACGACGACAACGACATGCGAGCGGCATCGGTCAAGTGTAAATAAAATGACACGTGAAACGGGCCCCGTAAAATTTTCAACCGCACCTCCACCCAAATCTCGTTAGAAACGCACACTGCTCTGCAGCTGTATATGTTAATAATAATAATAATAATATTATTATATATTACACATGTACGCATATTATATCGGTTCGTTCTGCTGCGACGTCTCCCCCCTAAGTGTGTGTGTGTGTACATTTTTGTGAGTGCCGTATAATATTATATTGTAAAATCATGCGCGGTAAACCCTTTAGCACCGGTGCTCGAATAATCGAGTAAAACGTAACATAACGTAATGTGCTTATATCGTACGAAAATCGACCGATAATAATATAATAATAATACGAATGACACTACCACGGAAGTCGGTAATATTGTATGTATAACCAGTGTTCGGACTTATCTAGATGATTATTTGTTCATATTTTATCTTATCTAGATAAATAGTTACAAGGTATCTAAACGTTCATCTTAGATAATTTTTTTACTAATCTAAATAAATTCATCTAAATACATTTTTTATTGATACGAAATTGTACTAAATTTTTAAATATTTATACAAATTCTCCAACAAAGTTTATGGTTTAATAAATAATGTAATTATTTTTATTTATATCATTATAATTATTATTATGTTCCTAATGCCCAACTAAAATATACCAAAATTTATAACCATTTAAAAAATAATTGTATCTTTTTTTTATCTAGATAAAAAAGTATTTATATTTATCTTTATCTAGATAAATATGAGTTATCTTTTATCTCTACCTAGATACATTTGAGTTACATTATCTTTATCTAGATAAAAAAATACTTATCTAATCCTAACACTGTATATAACATAGCTATACAAATTACTGTAATTCGCGGTTTGCTTGCACCCATATAATATAATATTGTAATGCGCGATAAACGTGCTGCAGTGATTGATATTTAGCCCGACATAGGTCTGTAATCGATAAGCGAGTAATGTATTTTAATATACCTATTGTCATGATCTGTATAGGACTCTTAATTATACATAATATGCAATATTGCATCATATAAATTACATCTTACTAAGTCACCGTCAAGGACGGCCTGGGAGAAAAAATTAGGCCGGGAAAATGTATTACCCAGGCCAAATTTGTATGTCTACGTCATAGTTTTTTTTTTTTTTTTTGGGGGGGGGGGGGTTATAATTATTTATTTACCTATCTAACCTTTTAGTTTTTATTATATGTTAGAAGACCACAAAAAAAAGTCCATAAATCAGTGTCAACATTTAAGTGTGACTGCCCATAAATATTTTCTAAATTATTATTATATAGAAGTGAAATTATGCATATGAATAATGCACAATATTTGTTATTTTTAGAATCCACCTTGCTAACACTACTTGAAGTAAAATGAAAATTCGGGCTTTGATCCGACCGAAAAGTTTTTAAGATAAAAAAAAATAGAGTATGAAAAAATGTAGAGAGACTCACGCTCGTGCAGTGCACGAAGTAGTCACATTCTCACGGACGATCAGACGAAGATCGAAACATACCTATATGGGTACGCAATAATAATAATAATGCATTTATGCGTCCCAAAATATACCAATCTTAAATACCTAAGCAATTATTATTGCTATTAATAAAAATTAGTAAGTAGTGATAACTTATTGTATGAAGCGTGTTTAGTTAAATACATAATCACCTAGTCCTATTTTGTCACCACAAAATTCTTCGACAGTTTAACACTCCAAAACAACCAGGGTATACCTACTATATTATAATATACTATACTACTTTCTTCTTGTAGTATTGCTTAGAATTAACACTAGTAAGTATATTTGTTTAGCATAAAGAAACACTAATTATTTTAAAAAAATAATGTCATGCATCCGTCAGGCCAATAGCAAGTTCCAATAGGTCAGACCACCGGGAACTTCCCGGTATCCCGGTGGGCCAGGCCGTCCCTGGTCACCGTGTTTAAAGATGTTGCAGGTGAAACAATATAATATGTACGGTTAATATACCAATGTGAAATATTGTATTTCGCTTATTTTGACTTTTTTACATGTCCGATTATATATTTACTGTAGACAATGTACGTTTTGCACGATATTTTATTTTCAATATATATTGGTATGCATTTGTAAATAAAAAAGTGCATATAACTGAAGACGTGCTATTTTTGTTTTAAAAAAAATGTTATTCTTCAGTCGATCGATAGCCGATAGATATGCGCCCAAAGTTATATAAATTAATTTTTTCTGAGAGTTTATTTAACTGAGTATATTATAAACAAATTAACTGCATATTTCAGTAACTTTTGAACCATAGACATATGTATATTTAGCCAATACTGATATGCATGAACTAATAATAAACCCTAGCTGGTTATGACTTTTGATGAATACGCAAGTGTATACAAAAACAAACGCGTTGTATCGCCAATAAATTAGAGACAGGCAAGAGAATAGAAAGTGTTACCAAATACCAATTGGCAATTTCTTTGTAATAACTGTTTTTTTTTTTTAATTAATAAATAATGTGATTATAATATTCATAGCACGATTTATATAATATAATATATAAAAATAATTATGGGTATCTCGCTCGTTGCTTGCACGCTCCTCATCGGTCAACTATGCGAACTTCGTCAACACATTAGTCATAATATATGCTCCAACATCATCTACAAAAATATACCTCCAGCCATAAACATTCCTACAGTCCAAATATATCTTCGAATACGACTATATATCTTTTTCTCTCTCTCTCTCTCTCTCTCTCTCTCTCTCTCCTATTTCCTATCATATTCTTCTAAGTAGTATCTTTTGGTTCTTGCTCTCCCATCGTATAGTAACAACCAAAAACAATCATTGTAAAATAGTGTATTATTTCAATATTCATTTATTAACAATAAAATCATTAATTATTAACTGTCCACTAGGTAGTATTTTTTATTTTTATTTAAATTATTAACTACAAAGTTTTACAGCTTAAGTGTAAGCAACGCTTCACTGCTTATATGAACGCCACTGATTCTCATTATTCATACATTATACATAAAAACCTTCGTCCGGTGAGTTGTGAAGAATAGTAAAATATAGTTTACATACTTACATAATAGTATAATACTCACACATACATAGGTACATACATACACAAATCATTATTACAAATCTACTGTTAATATTTTTATTTGTCTTATATGAAAATTTTGGTTACCTATATTAATTTATCTAGATATTTTTTTATGTACATTTATTTAATATTACAGTATAATATACATTTTTACATTTTGTGTTCAAAAACCATAGTAAAGGAATTTAATAGAAAATGTATAGTACTACTTTTAAATAGTATGAACAAATTCCAAGTAGTCATAAAATATGAAATATAGGTAATCTTGGAAGTCAGTATTCCATAATTTACTGTTGGCCGTGGCGTTAATTTAATGTTACCTACATTACTGATCGGCTGTGGTAGTAGAAAACACGACAGTTTATTATATAATAATAGTGTTAATGTTATTAAAAATTTATTACAGCGGACTTCTGCGTACACTGTTGTAGACAATTAATCTATAATATACATATCGAACGGTTGGAGGTCAGCGTATATCAATCGGTAGATATTTTGTACCTATGTTGTTGTAATAACGGTGGCGTGTGATCATGATGAACACCTACCATTCATAATATATACATAATATTATAATTATTCGATCAATTGATAAATAATGTAAGTAAATAAATAGATATACCTATAGCTGCGGTGTTGTAGAAAGATCGCATGTTCTGTAAAATAAATCATTTTGAAAATAAACGAGAAGAATTGCTGTATACAGCATATATTATGCTGACGGAAAATCATTGAGGATAAAAAAAATGTTGCCACCTCTCTGGAATAAGTTATTGGGGCAACACTGAAATCTATACCACGATCCTTACAAAACATGAACTTTATGTTACATCTTATATTCATACTATAACCTCCCTGCATGACGAGCAAACAATTTTCTTCCATGAAATTGTTTTCGTAGAATAGTCTGGTTGTAGCATAGATTAAGGACAGATCCATGGGGCCTAGGGGCCCAGCCCTCCCCTCCCCAGTCATATTTTTTTATAAATATAAATATAATATTATACTAAACTTCTTTTCACATTGTCGTTTTATGTATTAAATAATCAATAATTTATTGATCACATTGAACATCTATACCTACTATTATGACAACATTTTTAGTAAAGTATAATATTTTATTATAATTGCATTTGTGTTGTAAAAAAATGTTGCCCCCCTCCCCAGATCTTTGCTCTGGATCTGAGCCTGGCATAGATCCCTGCATAGTGCATGGTGCATTATTTACCTTTGCCGTGATCGATGAACGCAGAGGCGTGACAAAAAATAGTATGTATTTAGATTTATTCAAAAATGGCTTTTAGTTAAATAATTTATCAGCGAAAGGCCCATCAACCATAAGCTCGTTATATTATGTTTAAAATGTGTATGAGACTAAACCCTTTGAAAATTCAAATCCTAAGACAACCTATAGGTTGTTATAGGTAAATGGTATATTAATGAATACATTTGATAACGTATTCGGTAAACCTAATAAATAAAAATCACTTACTTATTTGATAACGTCCTAGATGTTGTATTTTTAATGTAATTTTGCTATAATAATAAGTTATTAGCAGTGGCGTAACCAGAAATGTTGTATGGGGGGATTAAGTCTCACAAAAAATACAAAAAATACAAATACAATATATCTTTTATTTACACTTTTTCTTTTTTTATTAATTCTGATAAATTTCTAAGGTCAACACAGTTATTGGGTGAGAGACTATAGCCCCTTGGCCTCCCTGACTATACCACTGGTTATTAAGTACCTATGCAGACTCTGTAAAATGTAAAATATTTTAAACATTGTAATATCTGGTCTATATAAAATGTAGGTACTATGTATAAGTATTTGATTAAGATTTTAACTCATTAGGGTTACCTAATTATTTTTTAATTATAACGAAAACATCAAAATAAACTTCAAATTCAAAACTGGTGTCCTGCAAATATTTCCGTTTTACCGCTATTTTTCGTTGCCTAGTTGTTACCTATAATTTGAAATAGTTAGGTAGGTATAATTTATATTTATAAATATTTTAACCTTGTTTTGAACTTAAAGTTCTTGGCTATAAAAATTGAACATTATATACATTTTTTAAATACAAAATAATTTGATAATGTTCGCGATTATGATGGATTTTGTCAAAATTTGAATTTCAAATGCTTCTAAAAAAAATGATGCCTTTAATCTTTATATGTCCATTAATTTTGAACTTCTAATATGAAATGACTTAAGACCTATCGGTAAATTTTCAAGGTTTTTTGATTCAGCAAAAAAAATTATTTAATGACAATAATTGAAAAAAAAATTAAAAAGGAGAATATTTTAGTGTTGTAATTTATCATTTTTGTGCATTAGTTGACGACTGCAATTTTGATGGCCCGCCTACAATTTCTAGATTCTTAATGTGGACCTTTTTATTACCTTTATTAATTGATGACCCCTATATTATATTATATTACATTATTATGTACTATTGTACTAGCTACCTAAAACTTAAAACTTCTGGTCCGATTGCTCATTTTTTTGATTTCATAGGTACTATAAGTTCAAAAAATGGATATATTTTACAATATTACGATATTAGCATACCTACCTTTATTGATTTATATTTCTTAATTAATAATGGCATCAGCTACCGGCAGACGGCAGTATACTTTGATTTGTTGAACTTGTTCAGTATCATTTTTTGATATATTTCATATTTTTTTAATTATTATTATTAAAACTATTTGTATATTTCAAATTTTAAATATATCTATATATTTTGGGTTTTTAAAAATATTGGGTAATGAAAAAATACCTAATAACCGGTACACATTTGATTTCTAGCGATTATTAGGTAATAATTGAATATGAATGGACATATTTAATTTTATTATTTTTTTTTCATATATACCGTCACACTCTGTATAGTAGATAAGTTTTAAGAATATACATAACTATTAATGTGAATGTTAACATGATTTTCTAAACATTAAAATTGTTTTTAACTATGATCCTACATTCCTAACTAGTTTATTTCTATGACACTAATAAATAGTTTAACTGTTGAAGTCTTGCTAATTCCAAATAACATAACGCAGTCCAACATATTTTTACTATATTTCTGAAACCTCAATTTTCTAAAATATACAATTATCCATATTAAATCATTTCAAAATCACCTTTTAAATATGACAGTCAAATTACTTAAATATTTGATTTTATTGGTGTGGTAACGACCAACAAATGATTCAATTTACACTAATCTGTATATACCTTTATACATTTTACTACTCAGTACTCTTACTATATTAAGGATTGTTCAATTGTATACAATTTGTTAATACGCCAAATGTTACATATTATAATACATTTGGCAAGAACTTAAACTGGTAAATATATAAACATATAATAAACAATTTAACGTGGTTGGTTCATTTAATGGTGACCTGGTGAGGCGCGGTGATTGGTCGCGGTCACTAATATAGTTATGTGTACAGCGGTCGAGCAGGCTCCCAGATGGGTGACCATCCGGGTTCTTTGCAACAATCACTGCTTCACATAAAAAAACGTGTACCAACCGAATGGAGTTGGCAGGTGTCAAAAAAACGAAGTTCATTTTATGGTTTATTTGTGAACCTCTTGCACGACACAGTGAGCTGCAAGTTAAAAATGATGGTGTGGAATATTGTCCATAGTAAAAACCAGCTAATTGCCATGCAGTTGATGTTTTAAAAAAAATGATTATATTATAACCTCCTAGTTAGTTACTCAAGGACTTCAATTGGCTGCGACGAAAATAGTATTTGCAGCTTTTTATCTGTTAGTCAGCAATGTCAAAAAAAAAATAAAACACTATAATATTATGTTTCTTTATATTAATAGTATTCGTTATAAATGTAGTAAAATGTATAATAGTATAATAATTTGAGATTAATTGTTGTTTTCCCAAATGAAATCTAAATTGGCAATAGCAATGAACACATTTTTAAATTATTAAACATAATTTTCTAATTTAAATCGTGATGAAATGTATTTATTGTAAGACGATTTAAATCAGTGGTGTGTTGTTGGTGGTTGTTGGTTGACATTCCACCGCAGTGTTCGCGTGATGCCCGCGATGTCAATTCTATTACTATTATACAGACAGTATCCATTATAATATAAATATCTTATACTTCAGAGTTTATATTTTAGGAACAGATTATCAAAACACAATACAAACGCGTCCACTTTAAGTAAACTGATTTCTTTAATTATTGATTCTTTATTGTTTTCCATAATCGTTTTATTCTTGGGAATAAGCTATTCTGGTACGTAAAAAAAAAATTATAATGATTTTTATACGTTCTAAACCTGGTACTTACTAATTTCAGCTTTCCGAAAAAAGGTGTTCAAACTAGCCAAACAAAATGGTACTAAATCTAATATAATGTGAATGTTTTTTTGTTAGTTTTCTTGGTATAATCGTCTTCAATATAGGCCATGCTTACCCACTCTGCAGCGGCTCCGCTGTTAGATTCATCGATCTTGAAAATGTTGTTTTCAAAAATATGTATGATTTATAATACTATACATTTCCTTATACCTATATGAATATATAGTTAAATATTAAACAATGATAAAGAGTTAACATTTACTTTTGAAAGTTTACGTATATAGTTTAGGTATATAGCTTATGGATTTGTCTTCAAAGTTAAATTCTATAGGCAATATAAATATAATTTTGGTTTTCGTAATATTTCAATAATTTCTTAGTTTATTACCTACTAAACGAATAATTCCCCTCATTAGGCTTTGCGTTAATATTATACGTAGTGATTTTTTAAGTGCCTATGCTCACCCTATTTTTACTTAAATTGTACATATTATATTCAAATATCTAAATACTCTTGAAGATTTTTGAATATTTGAGATTTTTTATACCATTTAAGAATGATGTTGTTATAATACAAACTTCTGTTTTTAAGATTGGAATCCTCTTTTTTACTTTACATTTAAATGCATCTACATTTACAAGAACATTATCTGCTAAATAATTTGCAGTAAAAAAGGAGATTCTCATTTGAAAAATAGAAGTTTGTATAGCCACAGGACACTCTAATATTAGCACAAAAAATATCAGGAATTTAAATATATTGTCTTTAGGTATACCTACTTAAAAATTCTATAAATCAGAATTTGAATAAATGTATTTTTAAAGGAAAACAGGTAGTGGGCATTTTTCCCCAAAATGTCAAGTAAATTTTGTATTTCATGATGGGGCCCCTTAAAAAAACTGATCCATGGGCCTTTTGTAGTGTTTCAGGCGGACACTGCTATAATTATATAACAACAGTTACAGTGATAATCAAACTATACAATTTAAAACAAAAATCTTTACATGTTATACTTTAAGTATAAATACTATAATATAGGTATGGGAAAACTGAAAAATAAGCTACCCATAAGCCAAAAACTGACTTGACTTAAGTTGACACCACATTTAGACAAAAAATTACTCGTTGTGCAAGATACCAACCTTAAGTATCTATATAATATATAATATAAAGACTAAAAGTTAAAATAATATAGGACAATGTTTATAGCTATACCTACACACGAATAAGTGGAATTACATACATTATTTCCATAATACTGTACTAATACTAATCATTTAAAACATTGCATTAATTGATTAATATTTATAGGTGACTTTCACTTGATGAATTTAATGATTTTATGTATAATAGTAAGTTGACAACGGTAACTTAAATTACAAACACTGAAAAAAAAACGAGTTCTACTAACAAAAATATGGTTGTATCTTATACGTACCCAAAAATACATACATGGAACTTATCATATGATTTTTCAGGAATTTTTTAAGAAGGCGAACAGTTTTAAACATAAACTGTATGCGTACAACACAATGTAGCGGTATAAGATTTTTAATCTGATTTAAACAATCATAATATTTAAAATTTAAATTTCGACGAATAACTGAATATTTAATGAAATAATCGTATATAATTATGAAGTTATTTTATTATTATGAAAATAAAAATACATATTCATATTTTATGTCTTAATTAAACTTATACTGAATGGTTCGTTCTTAACATTCCCTAGATTCTGAAGAAGACTAGCAAAAAACTATTATACACCGAAAGACCTTATAAAATTATACTCACAGTTAACAATCTATAAACATATTTAACTAGTCACCAGTGTGGCAGTGTCTAGATTTTTTTTTATCAACGCTATAAAAACCAGGTACCATTATTATTAATTTAATTTTTAAACATAATGTTATGTTGTCAAATCTAAGATATCATCACCTAGAGTAGTATAATTTAATCAAACTAAAAAAAGTGGCACAAGACATGATTTTAAAGTATTTAACTAATTAAGAAAAATTGGAATTATTATAATATCTAAAACTGTGTAACTACTACCTATTACATATACATTATACAAATCTTATACTATGAACAGTTTAAAGTGTTATCGAATTTACCCGAATAATAAAAATAATTGAACGTCTTATGAACCATACAATCCGAAATAATACAACCCAAATCCATATGTGTTTATAAAAAAAAAATTTAAGAGGATGTCAGCGCAATATTAGTTTTCTCTCTCAGGCCTACGCGCCACATAGATCAATCGCATTCACATAAAATCGTTTTTTTTGTGATTTTTGAATTATCTCAAATACTTGAGTAAAATCACCTATTACAATAACTATAGAGGATAACATTTTTGAGAGTTTCACATATCAGTAAAACGGGTTTAAATAGTATTATTATTGACTTTATATTCGACTTAATAAATAAAAAATAAATGTCACAAATTTAAATAGATATTAAATATTTTCTGAGACAATATTCTCAAAAATATAATTCTACATAATTTTTGTGTTAGATGATTTTACTCTTAGATAACTTAAAACATAGAAAAATTATTTTGCGTGAATGCGGTTTGTCGAGAGCCAGATAGATAAAACATACGTGCGCTAACATTCTCTTAATATAATGAGAAACAATTATCTCGTGATAATATAATCATTATAACTTAATATTTGCATATTTTTAAAAGTTTATATATTGTGCGAATACAATACTGAAGTTCTTCGGCGAGTATGATTTGAGGAAGTATATAAATTACGGTCGATGCAATAATTGCTTATTATAAACCTATATAGGTACTGTATAAAAAAACAATTGCGCAATAAATCTGAATTAATGTGTGAGTGTGTGTGAGAGAGTGTGAATAATGAACTGATGAAATCTATAACCGTTTTTTCTTTTTTTTAATTCTGTTGTGTCTGTATTGTCATGCGTATTATAATGTTGTGTTTATTATTATTATCTGGTTTTAAAATTATATACGCGCGCGGCAAACCGAGCGTGAGATATTTAATAATTTTAATCGAATGTGTACCGACTTGTTGATCGAAAAACAAAAGGGACAATCAAATAATTGTCGAAGAAATCTGGCAAAACAATACTTAGGCACCCGTAGAGATTTCGCGGGCTGGCTGTCGATCGCCCGCTAATATTATAAAATATATATAATAGCATAAATAACAACATAATAAAATCACGCTGAGACACACCGCGGACCGTACACGCGTTCAATGGGTATTTTTTTCGTTTTTTGTTTCCGAGTGGGTATCCCTTGAATATACCTACGCCGTTTATTATATTATTATTGTTAAAACAGTGCGGATATACAAGTAAGTATACGCGTTGGCATTGGGCATATTAAATTATTTAATATATTTGCTGTCGTAAATTATATTATTACTATTGTGAGGATATTATTGACAGCTCAATTGATCATTACCATTTTATATTTTTGTTTGCCGGCTTGTTGTGGTTTTAACGCAAGCCGCTATATACACACGTACCTATACAATAATAATAATAATAATAATATATAGGCAGAATGTTGTACGATATCTTTCTCATTTTTATAGCTGCTCTTACAACCCTTTCGCCGCGTGGAAACGAGTCCTGCGGTTTTCGCTGCGACGGTTTTTAATTTTTTTTTTGTTTTGTTTAGTATTTATAACGCTTTTTTATTGTCCCGTGCCAATAATATGTATAAAATCACTCGGCTGCTTATAAAGAGAAATGGTAATACAATTTAATGAAAACAATCTATAGGTATTATTGACTATAATATATACCGCAGCTGAGTATTGGTCTATATATTATGTGTTGTACTTACCTATGTATATGGTATATCTATTCGTATAATTTAATATGGTACACCTCACGCATGCCATAAATAAGTTTAAGCCCGATTAATTATCAAACATTCAAGCGAGATTTAGTTGAAAATTCACCTCTAGTGCTGCAGCGCATTATGTCCCTACCTATAATATATTTATAGTTGTTCGGTGGTTCTTTTCACGCCGGAGACTTTAATGCACGACCGGTCACATTCTGAATCTCGTCCGTCCGTATGCCCCGAAAATTAGACGTGAAAAAGATCATAAAATCTAAACCTCAATAATAATCAAAATAATCGGTTTTCTCTACAAATTGATGCTATTTTGAAGAAAAAAAACGTGTTATGCAAATTAGTGGAAAAAGGATTTTTATGGGTTTGTTTGTTCAGTCTCATTGAATCATTAACTCTTCCAAATAACGATCAAATTGTTACATTCTTAGCGTCTTTTTAAAAAAAAAAAAAACTACCACAATAATAAATAATAATGTTTATTTTTCAATTAACTATAATAGTTTATTATTAGGTATCTTATTTTTTTTTACTTCCGAAGGATATATAATATATCTTTTAATCTTTTTCGATATTTTAATTAAAATCTCTTTTTTCAGAAGAGTGTATATAATGTTATATAAGTAAAATAACGATAGAATTCGTCAATAATAAATAACAGTTAAACAATATTTTATAAACAATTTTTAATGGAACAAAACTATAAAATCTATATCTTCTGAAATCTTTTTCAGATGGTTTAAAACATAAAATAATAATTTACCATACCACATTATATACGATATATACGAACTTCATTATAATATAAAATAAATAAAATTGATACCTAATGTAGATAGGTACCATAATAGTGTAGTAGTTGTATAAACCCTAAAAATTAAATCAAATGAATAAATAAGCATCATATAACTTATACGTGTTGTGTAAAACGTATATTTTACAATCGGCAAAAAAAATATTGATTTCCCCGGACAAATTTGACGTTAAGTATTGCTTATTTGACGACAGTTTTCTAGCTGTGTTTGAAGATATTAAAATAAAATCCATACGATCGATTCACGCTTGCTTGCGCCGTTATACCGGCACACAGAATATGCAGATGCCCAATAAAATATTATATTAACACACCACTATAGTACACCGTATAGTGTATACACTTGTATTATATTATATACTTGAATAGGTATTCATAATATAATAATATATTAATGTCGGCTTTCGAACGTGATTTCAAAATTAAAATTAACTCTATACGGTTTAGACTTGCTTACGTGCATTTTGTCCGAAAACTCGAAATTCGTCCGATAGACTTCACCGAGTCATACGGTTAGTTGAATCCAAAAGGATTTTTCGGCCAGACGTATTTTATTACCCCCTCGCGGACTACACTACAAGAGTATACAGACTTATAATATGTTAAGTAGCGGCATATCGTATTTCATTACGGAGTTGCGGCTATCAATTAGCATTAACGTCAACTGCGGTGAAATCCCCAAAAATTGTCCAACCAAAATCGGTGTAATCGTGCACTCCGGGTAATGTGTTGATTGTGGACACTGGACACAATAATAATATATTAACATATTATTTTGGGAAGGCGCAGGTGCCTCATATCTGTATATATAGGTACACATCATCGTCTGTATATAATATGTAGGCATGGAATTATATAATATATTGTTTAATTGTACGTAGAATTGTGTTTGAGGCTATTAAGCGTTTAATATAGGTAATGTATTATACTACTTATGTATTTTAAATTTTAATATATTATACATGTTATATAAGTTCCAATGTTAAACCCGTCCGTCTGGCCGACGACGTCGTAATAAACTATAGAGACCTACTCAATGGGACGAAATAATTAGTAAAACGTTTTTCAAAACGATATTTTTTTTACAGAAACCAATTCTGGCGTTAAGGCCACGCGTTATAACCGCATAATGTAGCAGGACGTTATTTTGAATTGCATCTAATTAAGAATATATTTTTTTAAACCAATACTTTTAAGATTTGTCACGGATAAGAAGTATAGGTACCTACAATTATACACAAATCATTAACATAATGTCTTCCTATAATAGGTATATATGTGTGTGTGTATATATATTATATGTAGTGAGTTTTAATTTTTATGTTCCAACTCATAAAAACAATAATTATAGAGTCTTGATAGATATATAATTAGCGTGTTAATCGAACGTTTATGTTTAACGATAAAACACAAACCATAAATAATGTACAATTTAAATAAAATGCCCACCTAATTCTCTTTTTCAGTCGATTGTTCTTGTCGAATAATTATACAGCTATTGATTGAACTTAGTACGGTACCTATATCGGTGTATATTATGTACATTTAAAATTTGACGGAACAGCTAGTGCAGCGGCTAACTGCCAAGGAAAGCAAGTAGGAAATTTGTTTTAAAATGTCTGATTCGAATCGTTTACGATGTAGGTTTTTTTTTAAAAATCAAAATCAAATCGTAATATTTTGCCCAGTGCACTAGAAGTGCTGAAGGTATATTATTAATTCTTATGTTCTAGGACAGTATAATGCCTACATATAATAATAGCGATGATAATAATTATTACGTGTTGTCGATTTCACATTTCGTGTTGACGAAAGACAGAATAATCACACGTTGTAGAAAAAACATAATCACCAAACAATGCACTAAACAATATAATATTATATTACAATATATTATAGGTATATTTGTATAGTACCTATATAATATCATCATTATATTGTGTACAAGTAATAATTTACGCCTACAGAGATATAATATATGAACACATTATTACATTAACGAGCAAAACCGAAATAATTGACGAAGAACACGACGGACGAGTAAAACTTCCCACAGTGATTTATAACGCTCTGAGGTATAAATAAACACTGCAGCCACGCGGGACCGAGGAGGAAAAAAAATGATTTCTATAAGCAGCAAAACTCCGCGTCGAACATCAAATGGAGTATTCACTATTCATGTATATAATACATAATATTATATTATATACCTACCGGTCCGTAAAAATATATATCCGTAACACTAATGTATATAACATCGTCGTATAAATATATACGGCTCGTCTTCTGCAGACCAAGACGACCATACGCATATTATAATATAAAATATCCGTTTGGTTCATATTATTATTACGTACTTGACACTCTCCGATTGACGTTAAAAATTTAAAATACACATAAACGTATTATTATTATTATTATTATCTTATCGGTCGTATAGGTTGATGGTTGATTGGTGAAAAACCGTTCCAGGTGCGATGCACAGACGTGTGTGATATTATTAAAATTAAGATCCTGCGATACTGATGTTTTGATGCTGTTCATCATTTTATTTTACATACAATGTTGAGTGTTTGGTACAAGTAAAATTTATAAAGCTTATTTAGATTAACTAAAAACGGTGGCTCGGCGGGAAAGCAAAGCAAAGGCAGCTAGTACTCCCCCGAGTCCGACGATGCGATAAGTTAGAAAAAAAATAGTAGTTGTCGTAGTATAAGAATATCAGAAGATGTATGCTCAACATGGTCCTGGTTTTTGTCCTAATTCGCACGTGTATATCGCATTGTGTTTTCGCGCATACTGCATTCTAAATAAGATATGAAATAAGTGCGACGTCAGCTTGAGTTTATCGTTATGGGGTTGCATATATAAACTATGTATAACCTTAAAAAACTATGCGCACTCCTACCTATAATTAAATATAAACTTTTTATTCCTTATACTATGGTGTGTACACTAGCACCTAATAGTAACTAACTACCTAATATAGCAGTTTAGTGCTATTATAGTAGAATACTGTCGACAGATGTAGGTGTACGGTATATTATATGCGATAAATATTGCCAAATCGACTATCTAACCCTAGTTTGATGTTGTACCTATAGGTCCTACACGTATTGTTCGATTTTTCGAAACTGAAAGTTGACAATATTATTCCATCCTCTCTCCCAACTAAATGTCGTACCTAACGGCTAAAACAGTTCGGTTTGAAAATTAACTGATATGAAATCAACATTTTTCAACTCAATTTAATTGGTACATTTTTTGATAAGAATTTAGAACTCAATTTGAATGGTACATTTTTGATTGATATTTTTATCGACATGTTACGGGTCAACTAGTCTGTACGAATTTGATATACCTACAGTACAGTTGAAGACGTCTTAAAGTATTAAAGTATATTTCCAGTTTCCAGTCTGAATTGAACACGGATGTTTTCCAAAGCCAGATAAATTGTATCTCCCATGAGACATCAACTGTTATGACATTGAAGATATATACCTAATAATAAAATATTATTCCAAATTTAATTATAATATATTATATTTAATATTGTTTGCAAACTTAATAGCTTCAAAACAATACGGTCTGAAAGTAATTATTATATATTTTTTTTTATGTGTGTATAAGCTACAAGCTGTATCATTATAGTTAGGTAATACCGGGTCAAATATTGATTTTCTTATTAAATTAAAATAAGTTCTGTTGGGCTCCAAAAACCAGGGTTCGTCTGCAGCGAAATTATTAAATTATTGACATACTATATTATTATAATTTGCAGATATCCGGACAGCTTTGCCCTGCAATATATTATATAATATGTTAATATGTACCTATATATCGTGTCGTACAACGAATATATTTTGCAGTATACTTATATAAATAGGTAAAAACGTAACGTTTATATTATATGTACGACGGGGATAGATTGTTTATTGAGACGTCAATCCAAAAACCACAGCACCGCAAAACTTAAAGTGGCTTAAAGAAATACGCGCATATAGGTACCACTAGAGTACCTATACATATTGTATTATATAATATTAAATACGGTATAGAATTCATTATGACGTACTACAATGCGCGATAAAAAATGAGTATAAATCTTAAAACATTTGCAACGGACTATTAAATCCGTTCGGCTAATATATATTATCGCATTTATATAGTGTCGGCGACGAGACATGAAATGAAATGTAAAAAAAATTCACACACACAATAGCCGAAAATCGGGTACGACAAGCAGTCAGAACTGGTGCGGCGGCGGCGGCGGTGTCTGGCCCGCGAACAATACAATCGCCGCGGCCAATAATAGGTACAACACATAATAATATCACATTAAATATATAATACGATGATTTACGCGCCGTACAAAGCTTAGCGGCCATTTTATTTTTCGTTGGTTAATCGTCATTAGACGCGGCGGCGGCGGGCGGGGGGGGGAGGCTCCCTCGTTTTTGGGTTTTCGTTTTTTGCTGCAGCCGGTTTACATCACCGTCGGCCTGCTCCTCGCGCGATGATCCGCTTATATCCGCGACAGACCCGCTGCAGCGTTGTGTTGACTTATTCATGTGTAATGACCCTTCCGCCGCTCGTTTCGCACGTTTCGCGCAGCGGGCCCGACGTACATATAATGATATATATATTGTGCACACACACACACACACACACACGTGTGTGCGATACGTAGGTATATATGGTATACCGCGCACACAAATGTGGGCACACATCACTCGCGCGCATTATTACATACGAGTCCTCCCCTGCGGGTAACCCCGGTCACCCCCCCGGCGCATTGTTTGCGGACCGCGCGAGCTGGTATATAACCGAATTAGAGTACTTAGCGACACCCCTCGTCGCGGCGGCGAGAGGGTTCGGAGGCGGTCGGGGACCATTGGCAGCACACACACACACACATTATATTATTATTATTGTATTCACCGAATGTCATATTACCAGCGCGACTACCACACACTATAATACGCGTAGGTACTATTATTATTATTATTATTACTAATAATGCTGCGTCTTCATTGTCGTGGGGCGACCGCCATTTTATCACCGATTGCGTGTTACGCGTACACGTATTATTATATTATCGTACATGATATATTGTTCGTGCGTAGATTTGTATTTGTGCGTTTGTTTGTGATCATACGAGTTAGGTCGAGTGGGTATACCCAATATATGGTTGTATTATATGTATTCGCAATATATTATTATATGGTTATGCGACCGGCTCGCGCGCCCTTATATTATCGTCGTTTAATAACGGCCTAATAACTGTGCTGCGAGCTATATAATATACAGTCGTAATCAGTGTTTTAGGATTTCATGAAAATTATTTTCTCCAAATATTTGATTTAAAATAAATATCGTTTATTATATACAAAAGCATTAAGTCATAAAGCAATATATTATGGGAACGTTTTTAAAAGTTTGTTTATTATATTGAATACTAATAAATAATAGCCAATATAGGAACCCAACTGATACATGATAATTAATCGATAATTAAATTATGATACCATTTATATCCAATTTATAACCATTTACATAAAGTAATTCATAATCCTTGGGTCGTGGTTGATAAGTCATTCATTATCGATAATTTCTGTCTGTCATCAATATTGAATATATCTACGTTCGTGCAGAAATTGGCCACTCCATATATGTAACACCGAAGTTGTACCAATATTTTTATATACCACCAATATCATTTCTAATCATCTATAACCAAAAAATGAATAGGATGTAGCTAATGACTTATACTATTGATCCACTGTTGAAAATTATAGTCACTATAAAATATAAGCTGACAACTGCAGTTTTATTTTCGTAGGATGTTACATTTAGCCATTTATAGGTAGGTATTTACATCATAACATTACACATGCAGCGTATCAGTATTCAAAGTTTGAATACAACTTAAAAGCCAGATCGATAGTACACGCCATTTTGTAACTATGTCTCATATATCCAACAAACGTATATAGGTAACAACATGTTGGCAACACGGTAAACACAACAGACCTTACATACAAGTTGTATATTATATATTATAATCTATTTATATATATAAGTCTGTTGTGTGTACCTACTAAGCCATATGGCCTATGAGGAGGGGGGCTTGAGTCCCCCCCAAAAAATGTAGTCAATTTGCGCTTATGCTGTTATGTAATAGCGAGCTATAGGTAACGACGATGATTTCCGTGACGTAGACGATGAACTGTCTGTGGAAAACGCTGTAATCGCACGGCGTATTTTATTTTCGCGTATGTCGTGCCGTTCGATTCTCAATCTAACCGTTTATCGTAGTTGTTGGCCGACTACTGTGTAAAGTGCAACGAAATCTTAGCGAAACGAGTCTTTATTGTATATGAGTATAAGTATACCTAATACCTATATTTGCGAGCCTATCATCACCTCCGGTGTACGCACGATGTAGTAGCTTTGATGTAAGATTGATCTAATAAAACTTAATAAAATAGTCACGTGAAGTCCTTAAAAAACATTTTTTTTTTTTAATGGTTACTACTCTCTAAAATATGTATAAATAAATACCTAATTAAAAATTCCATATAAATTATAATTTTAATAAATGGATAAATTAAGTTTGAAAATGTGTTGAGTTTGCTTAAAATATCATCATGCACACGAAGAACATGTTTGTACCGGGTTATATAGGTCATAGGGACAGTCGACCTACAAGTTAGAACTTTTGTGTAAAGTGTTCCTATATCTATATATATATAAAAATGGAGCGTGAAAAATGTACGTTACCTCACAATAGAGAACGGCTGGTCCGATTTGGCTCAAATTTTGTTTAAGATGTTTGTAATTGACAGGAAAAGGTTTTCACGAAAGAAAATTTTAGGAAAATCTACCGGAAAAGTAGAAAACCTGGATGTAAAAATACAACAGTGGCGCAACAGTGTATCATATATTGGTTGCTATTGGTTAATCGGGTATGTTTGTTGATTTGAATTATTATTTTTTGTCAATATATGTCAATAAATGTTTGTGTGTAGAGTAGACCTCTGGGAAGAAGACAGGCTAGTTTAAAAAAGGTTAAATTTGGTTTTTTCATTCATATCTGATATTAGTACGGTTATAGGTTAGGTTAGGATTTTGTACTAATTGATTTTATTAATCCACCATAGGTGGAATACGACAAACTTGATAACTTTGATACTTCAGAGTTAAATCATACACTCACGTACAAACAGCACGAGGTCCGCGATCCACCACAGTAGATTGCCTACCTGATAATATACTGCTGCCAATTTAGAATTTTTATTCCGGGCAACGGAAAAGTTAAGATAAATTTTGAACACCATACACTGAATATTAGGTAAATAACGAATTGAACAAAGTTTGAGTCATATAGAGTTGGAACATTTAACGGGCAACGGAGTGCACGGGATCAGCTAGTAAGCCTATATAAATTTTCGTCAACAAATTCTTGTTGAAAAACATTTTTTTTTTAAATTACTATCGTTATTATAATATACGCCGACGAATCGAATAACAATGAACTGTAAATCATTGTATTCTACAGACTTTCAGAGTGCAATGCGATGCCATGGTGTTGATGATATAATATTAGCATATTATATAACTGTAATAATATACAGTCGGTATAGCTGGTAAGGGGGAAAATGAAATAACCTCTGAAAACTTCTTTAAATTAAAAAGTATATAATATAGGTACATACGCAAATATTCAGTTTCGTTTTTAAGATTCGAGTCATATTATCATCGGAATTCGCAAAAATATAAACAGGAAATATCGTGTGTATTGCAGAATATCATAATTATATGTGGTTTTTCTGGGAAATCAAATTGCATTTTACAATTGAGATATCATCAGGCCACAAGTATATTATTAAACAAGCAATTTCCGATCGATTAATACATGTTATGCCAATATGCCATAATATACAAAATGAACAAAAAAACATGACTAAAAAAAAAAATTGCACGCATCGCCAAAAACTAATATCTATAGAGCTAATATTTACCATAAATATTTGAGTAATATATTTTTAATAGTAAAATTAAACTATTTACTTATTAAATGTTTTATTCTACATATTATTATGCATATTTTATTATTAGTTATTACCTACTTATGACTATAATTTGTTGAGCTGGTAAAATGTAATTTTTTTTTTTAAGTTTTATTAACAACATAATAACTTAAAAAAGTACCCAAACCTATTTTTTTCATAAAAATTAAACACAATAAATTTAACACCCTCCAGAAAAAAAAACCATCAAAATACGCTGCTGAAAATAATATTATGTGTAAAATGTTGTTCACATCACGGTTATGGTTATCTAGAACTAGATAATAACCGTGATTTGTATCGAACGATATCATACCTCTATGGCTCAAGGTAGATTTGCCTATACACCTGTAATATGCTAATTAACATGTACTTACCTATAATACATACATATTTATTATTAAAAGTATGAGAGAACGGACGCATGTTCGAAAATCGATAACCTTCGAATATTGACATCACAATATAATATTCATAATATTAATAATTTATCAATTGGAAATTGAATAAGTGTTAAAATAAAATAATATTATCTCACGGCGTCGATTTTTGCCATCTATGACAAAATCTTTAGCGCGTGGCATTATTTTGCATTATGCTAAAACCTTATGACCACCGATGCTAATCTATATGCCGTCTCGATGAATAGAAAAAAAACGTAGATGTATATTATACACACGCCGTATACATTATATTATTATATTGTGTGAATTTTATATTCGTCGAGGATTGAGTAATGTGTAGGAAGGGGTATAAATGTATAATAATAATAATGAGGTAATTGAAGACATCGGAGACGTCCGACGGATACGTTTGCATTTGAACGGCGCCTCATCCTCGTGTCGGTCATACTGATGAGTTAACAATATTATTATATACTGCCGTACGTACGACACACGTGATATTTCTGTGCGTGTAAACTGCTATGGCGATATAGTAATATATTATATACGTACACAGAAATAAGATAATATGATAGACAGCTGGTCCATAGTATAGTTGCGTATATATTCCGAATTATAAATATATATATATATATATTGTAATAGCCAATATGTATATTGGATAAGTCAACGTCGCGTGTATATTCTCACAGACTCGTGAGAAATCGTAATACGAATACGAAAACGAAAAAAAACATCGACAGATAAAGTTATTGTGAATCGAATATTCGTTGTTTATATGTTAGGTTTATCATCACTATACCTATATAAAGTATATTATAATATATATATATATATATATATATATATATATATATTTATATATTGGTGTATTAATATATTATCATGCATGGTTATATATATAATATAAGAAATTTGATTTTGGTTGTATACTTCTCATAATATATCAAGGGATTTTTTTGTTTATTTCACATATTTAAGAATTTTTATTATTTACAGGTGGTGCATGGTTACAGGGGGGGGACAATTTTTTTACAACATAAATGCAATTATAATAAAATATCATACTTTATTCTTAATTTAAAAATGTTGTCGTATAATAGTAGGTATAGGTAATCAATGGGATAAATAAATTATTGATTATTTAATATATAAATCGTCAGTGTGAAAAGTTTTTGTTTATTTGTTATTTAATATATTATATTTATATTTATAAAAAAAATATGTTTGGGGGGCTGGGCCCTTAGCCCCCCCTCCCTGGATCCGTCCCTGAGTGCATTGTATTTTCAATGTAATTTAGTATAGTTTTAAATCTGAGTAAATCAATAAAGACGTATTCGGCTTTATACTATTCACTATTCTGTACTTAGTACAATATAATATCGTACCTATTGTACTGTCTTAAAATTGTAACTCGTCATCGTATATTCATATGTGATATGAAAAATATACAGAAATATACAAGTATCTACGTATTTTATTCTTCTAATAATGAGTTTAAAAAAATAAACAGAACTTAGTTGTAAATAATATTTAAACGTGATTTTTGACAAAATATGTTTGAGGAATTTTTTTGTACATAAATGTAAAAGTACAAACTTTAATATTTTAGATTCTGAGCAGAGTAGACTTTTTCTAGTAGAAATAATAATAATAATGATAACTTTATTTCAGAAACACAAGATACAATTTAAATATTAAATATAATATTTTTTCTGAATGTATTCATTACCCTTCATAAATGCATGCATATAATATATATTATTTTAGTGCATGAACCTTGGCTAATTGTTATGTATATTAATATTCCAAATATTAAATATGATTTAGTAAGAGAAATGTCATAGGAGGTTAAATAACTGAATTGATATGCAATTAGACGAGTCGGTTCAAAACTATATAATATATCGTTTAGACATTATAGGAGTAACTAATAAGATATAATAATAGGTAATAGATTAAAAAAAAATTGCTGCATTACGTAGTTATTACACGCAGAATATTATTCTGTGGTTATTATTAATGCCGGGGGGGGGGGGGTCACCTAATATAATTTTGTTATTTATTATACAAATATAATTTCGTGTATAACATAATTTTATGTAATTATAATATTGCACAACGCCTCTTAGGCGTAGCCAGGGGTTAGGCAAGGGGGCTAAAGCCCACCCTTCCTCCCATTGACTGTGTTTGTCTTAACCTATATAAGATATACTTAAAAAAATGATTTTACAAAAACCCTATAGCCCCCTACCTTACGAAATTCCTGGCTATGGCACTGTTGAACCATATGTCCATAATATGACCCACGTGACCTTTATAACATATACCTATTATTATTTCTATAATTACCTATAAGTATTCAGATGCAATAATTATGTTCGAATAATACGATGGAATTATTATTTTATTTTGAATAGTTAGGATAAAATCTCTGGGAAGTCTAACAATATATTATAATTTACTATTTTATATTAGGCAATATTATATCATATTAAAATAAGGAGTAGCTGAGGCCAGCGATTGTTAACATAATACAATATTATTGATAATACATGTATAATGTATGTTGTATAGGTAGGTACAACAAAATAATATGCGAAACAATAATATTATTATAATTATATATTGTTTGAAAGTTTAAATCTCGAGAAATATATACACACACGCGCACACAAAACGAGCGATCAAAACGTATTTATACAAACGGTTAATTATATGGAAATAGCTCGCATTCGCATATATTATAATAATATCACTTAAGGTACTATATACGTATGTATATTATATTAGTAAAGGTAAATTTAAAATTATATATATTTACTCGACTGCCCACTCGATGTGTGCAGTAGTTCACCGTCTAAATCCGCCACCGGTCGATAAAATTTAAGTAGTTTAAGTAGGAGGATAGGTCGCAATTTTAATAATATAGTAATAAAAATAATACAAGAGGTGCAGAATCAACGTGGTTGTAATAATATCGGCGAGACGAAACAATGAAATTGCCACGTGGCGTAGAGGTGCAGAGGTGTTTAATGAATCATTTGTTATATGCTGGCGCGCGCGTTATGCAAACATTATAATAATATAAAATCATAAAATAATATTAAATAAACCGTAATTTGACGTCCGGCGTGAGAACGAGAAAAAAAGTTTTTATAATAAAACATAATATTATTTTTTTATTGATAGCAGATTTGTTCGCAATTGTATCTAAATTCTAAATAATAATTATTCGAATAAAAAATTATTTAAAAAAAAGGTTTTTTTTTATTAATTAACCCGCGACAACTTAGGCCATTGGGTGGTTTTTACTGTGAGGGAGGGTACTGTAAGTTTAAACACGCGTGTTTTGGTTTTGGCAAATTTTTTAGTGGGCACCCGTAATAGGCATCTGCCGTACGCAGGTGGGGAATGGCGGCACTTCTCTTCGGACACCATGACTTACCCGAAGAAAAATGCCACCCGCGGCCGTCATCGAACCGGCGCTGGTGTGCGTCGCAACTAATGCCTTAATCCACTCAGCCACTCCGTCCCTTTCGTGAGTTTTTTATATTATAATTTTTAAAATATATTCGAATAATGCCGAACTATACCCTTCTACTATACTCTGATCGATAGTACTGAGTGACAGAGATATAATTTTAGTTTTTACTTTATTGTCGTTTTGCATTACATAGGTTTAACATCGCTTAGAGCTGTAACTAGGGCGTACATTGTATACCTATTAAATATAATAAAATATTATTATTATTATTACTTACCTTATTGTTGTATTATATTCGACAGCGAATAATCGCCTGAAAGTCCGACACACGTGTTGCATTGTTGCAACCATGTTGTCGATCTATCACCTTCTTAGGCGTTGACCACCCGGGACCCTCACCAAAAAAAGATATGATTTTGAAATACCTAGTTATTTTGTAACAATAATAGAAATATTTATTTATAGAATTCATTCACTTTTTATTTAAAAGTCAAAATTAACCTTTAAGTACAAACTGTAATATTTTAGATTCTGAGCAGAGTAGTGATGAATGTATTGATTTTATAATGATGTGTGTTATTTTTTTCTGTCTGTAAACATTTTTTCTAGTAGAAATAATGCTTCGATTTTCACTTTCAGCATCTTTTCTGATGGCAAAGTGAATTTAGTTGATACTTTTGAGAGGTCAAAATAGAAAATTCGAGGAAGTTTTCATAAGTGTCAGAAAAAAATTAAAAAGTTAAAGAAAACGATTATGACGTATTTTTACTGTAGATAGGTACGTTCAATTTTCACTGAATGTTTGAGCTATTTATAGGCATACGAAATATTAAATTTTTATTCGTTTTTAACATAAATATGTCTTTATTTGTTTTGACAGATTTTCATAACTATGTTACCATGGTTACCCTCCCCCCAAAACATATTTATGGTTCGTAAATTTTCACTGGTTATTATTTCTTCTCAGAAACCAGAATAATAAATTAATAGACATTTAATACAAATACTTTTAAAATTTAATGAGAACCAATAATATTCGAATACTCCTGAAAAATAGTACTCTGTACCTAGCATTTCGGGTCAGAAAAATTTGTTTATATTTTAGGATAGCAGCGTGTTTTAAAATATCTATTATTACATGGCAAGTGTTAAGAACAACAATAAAA
Source organism: Acyrthosiphon pisum (assembly GCF_005508785.2). Classification (NCBI taxonomy): domain Eukaryota; kingdom Metazoa; phylum Arthropoda; class Insecta; order Hemiptera; family Aphididae; genus Acyrthosiphon; species Acyrthosiphon pisum. The sequence goes on from NC_042494.1 coordinate 10,471,226, forward strand.
AAACTGAAAACATTATTAATTTTTCAACTTGTTCTGAATGCTTGTCAATAAATAATATTTTATAAACACTGCTGTCCTAAAATATAAAAAAATTTGTCTAATTCTGACCTGAGTAGTTGATAAGTATATCTACTATTCTTCAGGAGTATTCGGAAATGCTGACACAATCTTAGTATTTTTTTTGTCAATTTTGGCACTTTCATAATAATCCTACAACAATTTCGGTCGCAGTGACGATTACCCCCGGCCAAAATAAAAATTTCACTCCTATGATCTGGCAGAATTGATGTAACTGATCTGTGTACCATGGACCAAACTCAACTTTCGACTTATAAATTTTTTTTTTTGACGTTTTAACTTTTCTAGGAGCTGGAAACTTGGCTTTATTTTCAGCGATACGTCGATACATTTCATGATTGATATACGGGTTCTTGTTTTTGATTGCACAGCTGTAGAATTATAGTAATAATTAGAAAAAATATAATTATATATTTATATAGACCTTAGTATTTATAATTTTAAATTATATTTTTTACATTTTTACTTTTAATACAGTTTAACAATACATGGTTATTTTAGGTTGAACTCTGCACTGATTCGATCTGTCCGAGTGGATTTCAAACAGAACCTACATAGGGGAAAGGAAAGCTTAGATCATCAACTATCACAAATGTTCATGAGGTAGGTATCGTCCAGAAGTTACAGAAGGTGACAAGAAGAGATTTTTGAAAGCCGAAAGGTATTAGAATATAAAACAAACCAGTCGTCCCAGCTCATTTACAAGAATTTTTTGGTAGATTAAAATAAAAACTAAATTATGAGTTTGAACATATAAACGATTTAAGACAGAATGCGCAAGACATTCAATCAACAATAATTTTTAAAGTATTCTTTTCAAAATAGGTAATAATATTATGTTAATTTTTATACACCTACAGCCTACAGGCTACAGACAAATACTGAGTATCTACTTAAAAATCCTATTTTCAACCGATTAGAAATTTTTGAGTACAGTAAAATAAAGTGTAATGAGTAATATTCAATGTGTATGAAAAAGAAAAAAATCAATTAACATGGAAAGAAAGCAAAAAAATTTACACTGTTATCATTTTTTAGAATCAATTAAAAAATAGGGATCGACTTTTTTATGGACTTTTCAACTTTTGGGATCAAATATAATTCGTTTTTGGTAATTTTTTGACGTTTTAACTGTTCTATGCGCCGGAAACTTGGCTTTATATTTAACGATACCTACGTCAATAAATTTCATGATTGATATACTTACCATATACTTGTTCTTGTTTTTGTTACACAGCCATACAACTATAGAACAACTTAGAAGAAAAAAATATAAAGAGAAAATACATTATTCATAATAATTTCAAATAACTTTTTGAAATCGTTTTTTTTTTTTTTGAAAATATGAGACGGATACACGGACAATTCTAAAGAAGTTTATACGTCTTTATTTTATTTAACATCGTCAATTATGATAGTTGATGAAACTAAAACCTAACTTTAATAATTAATTAATGTCAATCACGACTAAAGATATTTCCCTCACAACCTACGGTCTAAAACATAATAACTAAAACATTAGACTATAATGGTTTATTAGATTATAATGGTATTTTAAATATAAAAAATACTTAATTAAAATAACTGACAGTTATATACTTGTATATTTTAGTTATTACAATTATTACATAAATATGAAAACTAATTTTAAAAAATCTGTGTACCTAAACAAATATCACACATTTACACAATATTAGGGTACTAAATAAGTTTATTACGTACTTTTAATTTATATAAAATAAACATTTAAAACCACCCAGAGCTGAAATGCGTAGATAGTTACTTCAGTATTTCCAATTTTATAGAAGAAACACTTATATATGGTGAAAAAGAAGAGACATTTTTAATCTATCCTTTTCTAGCCTTTGCGATATCTGGCTGGTCTATGAGGGCAAACTATATATTTACAATTTCATAACACCAACACCAACTACAAAAACCTACCCATCACTATAATATTTAATACTACCTACCTCATGGAACGAACGACTGGATGCAAAACGGCCCTATTGATAACTTTTAAAATCCTTGAACACATATTATCAGCTGATAATATACATCCATACAGCAAATTAAAATTCTTAAATATTTTTAAAAATTTTTATTTTAAAATGGTTTTCAATTTGTCATTACGTTGTCATACCGTTTTTAGATGTGTTAAAAACATTTTTAGCCAGCAAAGTAAGTTAACAGTATTTAAAAAACATATGTAGATAATATTTTAAATATATTTTTTTTACATGTATTATTACTGGAATACATTTTATAATACATATTGCCTATAATTTATTATGGGTACCCACCCAAGGTACCATTTATACAGTATAATATAGCTACTGTCTACCACCTAGTGTAGTATAATACGTCTCTAATCTATATATTATGCAATATGGGTGTTTTACAATAGGAATGCTTCAATGTTTTGTACTATACATTACTAGGTACCCATAAAATAAACTATTAAGGGGACGCGGCTAATGGCTATACACCCGGCATGTGTTGTCTCCGTCTTACAAATGTAAAACTTAGAAAATACTGTTTTGCGTTGATTATAAGGAGTAAGAACCACTTAGGCTACAGTCCAAGCTAAGTAACCAAATTTCATTCTATAAAGAGGAGAAAATTTTTTACTGTGTAAGTGTGTAACGTTGTTTTTATTTTTTCGATATCAGAACTAAAAAAAAAGTTATTGAAGTTAGAATTTAAACATTAAAAACTTTTTCGTATTTGTGATATCGGAAAATTGCACAGTCGATGTTCTCCTCTTTCTAGAGTGAAAATATGGTTGCTAACTTGGACCTACAGCCCGAGTGGTTCTTAGTTTCTTACCCGTGAAAAACAGTTTTTGCTATGTCTTACATTTGTAAAACGGAAACATAGCAAATGTAAGTACGCTCAACAGATCCCGTTTAGTTATGAGCATTTTATTATACACGTATAACTTGCTAAAAAATTGAACTATCATAAAAAACCATCCTACAAACACAGATAATGTTCCTATACCATTCATTGAATTTCATTCTAATTTTTAGACTAATAGAGCTATAAACGTTATCTGCTGGGCGTAAATTTGCTACTTACGCAATACCAAGCACTATGACTTGGTATTTAATATTCTATAATAACTATCATAATAGCAAGATGCAAGGTTGCAAGGAAGTCAATGACAAACAATCTACGTTTAATTTAATTTAATTTATTAAATATTTGGGAAAACAAAATATACTTTTAAAGGGTACCTACCTAAAATATTATGTTTCCTATCTAGAAAATTGGAAGTTTTAGATTTGACAATTCTATTGAGTTCTGTGTAAATTATGTAGTCAAACATATTATAAGAGATTCAGAATGACATTGAACATTTAATATTTTGATATAGAAAGTACATATATAGGTATAATGATATATTATTAATTAGAATTCGGTAAAATACTAAAAATTATAACTAAGTTCGATGTACCTATATACAGTGGCGGATCCAGGGCTTAATTTTGGGAGGGGCATGGGGGGGAAATGCTCCCTTTGACCCCCCCTGGATCCGCCACTGCCTATATAGTATATTATAGTATGTCTACATAAGAATATAATGTATCCTAAAATTGGTGAGTTACCAAATAGAAAAAAACGTTTTTACTTATAACTATTATAAATTATAGGTAATATAATATACAAATATTATTATTATATAAATATGAGAAAAATGAAAGAACTATAGAATATTTGAATATATGGGTTGGATTATAGATACAATATTATGACGTAAGGAATATTATACTTATCTGTACAATATTACTATTTAAACGTATCTGATATAAGTTTAATATTTTTTTATTATTATTTATTTTTCAAGGCAGGCCTTTGCTTGTGCCAAATGTAATTTTATAATGTTTATTATTTCTTGTTCAAGAACTTTTGATGCGTGAATATTTTTCTTACGACATCTATAAAGAATACAAATTATGTAGGCCAATTGGTTAGACAAACAATAAAATATTTATAGTTTATACATTTAATTATGAGTATTATACGTATAGATATTTATTATTATCTATCTACTATATATTAGGTTAAACAGTATTATAATTTATATTGTATAGGTACTGTGATTCATTGGTTGAACTAAATATTTATATATAAATGAGTTTTTAAATTATAATAAAATAATATATACAGCAAAATATTAATTACCAAATATAACACTGTTAGATTTGAATGCTGAAAATGTTTTTTTTCCCCAGCGTAGGTATGAGAAATGAGAATAGTTGGGTTTTCTGGTCCACACACTTCGTAGCCTCCCCATTTATTAGTATTTTTCGGTTTATTTATAATAATATTTTTGTTTTTAAGTAAAAAATCTTGAAAGTTAGAAACTGTTATTATTCAGTGTTTTTTTATAAAGTTATAAGTAATCATATAGTTGTTACCGCAGTTAAAAACTATCAAAAAGATGTGCCTGACTACGGGGGACGGGCCACACAAACTACATTATGGTTAATGGTTATCGTGGCTCGTATAATCCATGGTAACCACGAACCACGTCGTCTATGCACAACAAGTACGAATGGTAGATATAAATTATATGTTCATAGGCGTTATCACTGCCGAACCACATCGGACCGGTCTGTATTGATAACATTTTGTTTTTTGTTTTTAAATAATCCACAGTTTTTTGTACTTTTGTCGTAATTAATAGATTTACAGATATAATAATATTACAGTGCTTTAAGCTTTAAAATATACGTAATATTATACGAAACTTCGAAGGACGACCATTGGATAGGGACAACAAACAATAGTAATTACTATGTATAATAGGTAATTATGTGTGGTGAAGCCGTCATCCGGCATACCGACGCAATTACTCATCTCTCAAACCATATAGTTACCATATTATGTACTCTATGTCTCAGGACTCAGACCGAAAATATTTTTTGTTTTATTGTTATTCTGAATGACTGAATCTGTACACGGCGATCTTAGGACTATTCACTATTTGAGGTTTACTTTCTAGCCACGTCCAATGATGATAATTTGATTTTGTTGATTTGGAGTACCTATTGGACGACAGTTTTGCATCACAAGACACGAATCTTGCCGCAAGCAGCGATGTCGTAAGTATTAACCTCTAATTTTATCATAATATATTTATCAAACATATGGGGGTATATTTTCACTTTACCGGACACTCTTTATTTTGCATTTTTTTTTTTTAAACTCTTGTAGTCAAGTACGCTGAAAACGATGGTAAAATCAGAATTTGGCGCATGGACTTAGTTTTTTGAAGTTATGACCAAATGAAGTTCACTATTTCACGATTTTTACGCATTCGCGCATCACACTAGTTTAGTACAACTATTTCGAATATTGATAATTTTTTTCGATGAGTGCGCAAAACGTACCCTGTGACCTACTTGAGGCGGTGTTGCATAGCAAGTCGAGGGATATTTTATATTAGCGGAGCGAAGCGACGAGTGCCGCAAAACGTGTAATCACTGCCCATAATATGACATAACCACGCTGGCAATAAACGTACTTTAAAAACAATATTTTGGAAATCCTAAGTTCACCCGAGGTGGTTTACACAGCTAATAGGGGGATAGGTATTTTCGATTTGAATGTCCAAGCGAGCGTACCTAGATAGCGAGTGGCCACGCTGGCAATAAACGTACTTTAAAAAATATATTTTTGAAAACCTAAGTCCATCCGTGTTGAATGCGTAAAAATCGCGAAACAATGAACTTCATTTGGTCATAACTTCAAAACTAAGTCTGAGCGCCAAATTCTGACTTCACCATCGTTTTCAGCGTACTTAACTACAAAATTTTCAAAAAAAAAAATTAGCAAAAAAAGGGTTCCCGGTATACCTTTATAAAGTAGATAGAAAAGTTCACATAATATGATTAGGGCTTTGAGCCTGTGAATTTGTGGAAAATTAGTTTTATTTTTTGCTAAAAATATTGATTGTTAGTTATAAAGAATAAATAATACCTACTTACCTATTTTCTATTAGTTCATTTTTAACATATTTTATGCAATACAATATTGCTTGGATGTGGAATAATATGAATTGTAGCATTGTGGTTTTCAACCTTTTTTTAAACACAGCACGCTGTGCTTTTCACAATATTTTGTATCAGTCATGAATAACGTTTTCTTTATCAAAGACCTTTTTTTTTTAGGTCGTTATTTTAATAATGATAATAAATACAGATACGAGTTGTTATGGCATTTCGGCCTCAGAACCAGATTTACTTGAACATGTGTTCGCCGGCGTTCGGCTCGTGGTCGAACTTCGAAGTCGCATGAGCGGACTCGGTGTTTGGACAAACGGTTGTCACGCTGAAATTCAGTAGTTGTTGATTGTGCTTGGAAATCCACTGCAGCAGCCAATGGTGCAGACATAATTGTTATAATCCATTATTTTTTTACACCTAATTAGATAAACAAAATTGCACTTTGTTATATTGTATATATTAATATTTTATTATATTATATTATATATTTTGTATGAAGTATAATTATTATAAGAAAAACTTTTAAAAGCTCGCGGCACACCTAGAGGAATGTTTGAGGCACACTAATGTGTCGCGGAACTTCGGTTGAAAATCACTGCTATAATGCTATATAGGTATCTACGTAGGTGGTAGGTATATATTTTTATTTTTAAAAAATCGGGCTTTCGATGATTTAACATTTAAATCCATTGTATAGGGTCTTGTACTAATATAATAGTTTACATATTATAATTACATATTTACATAATTGCACACAATACGATAGGTATTTAGTATAGGCGGTAGCCGGTAACTACCTATTATATTTTTATCAAGTTTGACCAAGTATGCTTAATAACTAATGCTTTGTGTTAAATTCGCAGTAAAAGTGCGCAGATGTTGAAGCACTTTACGGTGGCCACTGTTTCCAATAAGACCGTAACCAAGGTTGTGGGACTAGTCGGCCTGAGCCTGGCGTCGATGGTCATCGACGAGGCGATAGGACTGATTAAACAGTATGTTTGGCGTAACTACGTCACCGAACTTGAAGTTTCCAACACAGACAAGTCTTACAATTGGCTACTGCAGTGGATTTCCAAGCACAACCAACAACTACTGCACTTCAGCGTGACTACCGTTTGTCGAAACACCGAGTCTGCCCATGCAACTTCGAAGTTCGACTACGAGCCGAACGCCGGCGAACACATGTTCAAGTAAATCCGGTTCTGAAACCGAAATGACATAACGCCTCTGTATTATTATAATTTTATTATTTCACAGTGGTATACTAGCTGATATGTAAATCAGGTTGGCACAGGCACCTTGTACTATGATCATAAGACCTTAAGTGAAGTATCAAAAAATAACTCCCTAGTAATTCGTTGGTAATCTGATATTTTCTTAAATCAGAATACTAATATGCCAGTCCTAACTTGATACATGACCGGTACCTATATTAAACCATGTCCCATTGGCTCGACGCTCGAAAGTATACTTTCCAGAGATCAATAGTGTTATTAATTTAATAATATTATAAAATCATTTATAGTATCAAACAATTTATTGCTAGGTTGTTTTTATATAAGCTAGTTGCTACATACGGGTTTTTCCAGAATCACAGAAAATAGAAAACGGCTTAGCACATCGAATTTTATGTTATCTAATTTTCTCCAAATATTCACCAATGTTTTGCATGGCGTATAACTTAAAAAATCTCTACCAGTGACATAAAAGACAAAAAAAAAATGGGCAAGTAGATGTAGCTTTGCTATAGGTACTATACAGTAGGTTACTAGTGGGTCACTGTATTATGGATGGTATTAAATTTGAATTAAATGATATAATATCATTGTATAAGAAAAACAATTCTGAGCGGACACGGTATGTCAGTCTATGTATACCTAAGACATTATATACGTATCTATGGTATTGAAAAAAAAATTACCTATAATAAATTCCAAATTAATCTTATCACAATATCCATTAGGTAGGTACTTATAAGGTGTGATGCGTCAACAATAAACCGTGATAGGTACTATCATGGATATATAATAGTATAATTTAGAAGTTTCAAGTACCTACACATGAATAATATTATACTATTACAAAAAAATAACAAAAATAAACTGTGCTTATGTGTTTTTAGATTTTTTGGTAACAGAATTAACTACTTACGTGAAATCTTGTTTTAAATTTTCAATCCTTAGATATAAAAGTTGAACATTTTATAAATTTTTAACTACAAAATAATTATTCAATTTTAAATTTGATAAATTTTGTCAAAACTCGATCTTTAAATGCTTATAAAAAAAGATTGTGCCAATGTATTTTTAATATTTTTCTACTGCTATTGTAACAATAAATCAGAAGCCTTGTATTACATTTTTACACTTCTTGGCCCTACAGATAATGAATTGATATTCATAGAAAAAAAAAATTGAAATATGAAATATTGTCCGTAAACAACTCAAAACAAGTCAAAATATTTTGGAAATTTTGTCAAGTATAAGAATTGATAAAATAAACATTCAGAGAAATTTTCATGCATCTACAGTTATTTGTTTTTGAATTACAACAAAATAAGAAAATCGCTACATGAGAAATCGAGTGAATATCCAATATTGCGAAAATATGAACTTTAAATGCTTATAAAAAAAAACTGTGACCAAGGATTTTTAATATTTTTCAAACGTCATTGTAACAATATAGTAGGAGCTTTGTATTACATTTTCAAGCTTTTTTACCTAACAAATAAAGTTTTCCATTCATGGAAACTGAGTATATCCGTAAACAGCTCAAAACAGGTCAAAATATTCCGTTTTTTTCCTTAATTTTTATTTTATTTTACCGGGCGCTTCTTTTGAAAACTATTGGGAATTTTAAATTTTTGACCTCTCAAAAATACCAACTAGATTCACTTTCCCATCAATCAAAATACTGAAGTTGAAAATTCAAACATTATTTCGACTACTAATCGTGTACACAGACGCAAAAATAAAAATTAAAATACACATCGTAAAATCAATACATTCATCGTTCCACTCAGAATCTAAAACAAGTTAGGAAAGCCTAACCTACAACGCAATAAACTATACAATTCCGTACATAATTTAACAACCTTTATATTTGTGTGCATACTTTTATGTAAAGTTCAATATTTCATGTTGTATGATTGTGAGATTATTACAATTTTGTATATTATGAACCAATTGCTGGGTCGCCAAGGCCGTGTGGGGCGCAACATCTATTATTTTTATAATTTTAGTAATATCCTCTAAAACTGTCTAAAACCTATCGGGTTCAAGCTTTGTACAATTTTTGACTTCAATCACTTTTCAACTTAATATTTTCTGTTATATAGGTACGTTGCTAACTAGTCTGAAAAAAAATTGGTAATTACTCTGTGAGTTTCCCGAGATGGTTTCGCAAAGCGAATGAAGGGATGATCGCAAATTTAACTGTTTGAGCATGTGACTCTATACCTTTTGAAGCCTCGTTCGGATAATTATAATCATAATCGAAACCACACCACAAACTTAGATTACACATTTATACTTCTTCCGTTCACGATTAAGTTCAATTTGTCTAGCTACTGTATAACCAATAGCTATTCATTCAACCGATGATTTAATAGTTAAATGTTCTGCAACGATTAACTAAATTATAACTCTGCAGGTACAAAGGTCATACGATACGCGTAAAACGTGATCGCAGCACGATACTGTCCAGCGAGTACGGTTCTAGACCGTTCGAGACGCTTAACTTATCTACTTGGGGTCGAAACAGACAAGTGATGAATGAAATTCTGGAAGAGGGTGAGTAACCGCTACACCTGAGGTAGTTATCAATAATAGTATCTGCATTATGTAACTTAAATACTCTTGTGCGTGAGTACTATGTATAAGGAGTATTTTGTAAAATATGTCCCATTGTCATTCCTCCAGCCAGGTTATACGCCATGTCCATCATGGAGTCAGGCACCACTCTGATGGTGCCCTCGTACGACACGTGGCATAACTTCGGCGAGCCCCGTGCGCCACGGTCATTGTCGTCCGTTATACTCGACGAGGGCGTGATTGAAAACATACTTAAGGACATACACAACTTTGTGGACGACAAGTCTTGGTACCTAGATAGGGGTATGTAAATCTGTTAACTAGTTCAACTACTATATGGTACAAATTACATTTTGTTTCGGCGTTTTAGGAATACCGTACCGTAGGGGTTACCTGCTCTACGGGCCGCCGGGTTGTGGCAAAACATCTTTGATCATGGCGCTGGCTGGCGATATCAAGTATAACTTGTGCGTGTTAAGCCTGAACGACTCTAAAATGTCCGACGATCAACTCGTTCAATTGATGGGAGAAGTGCCGTCCAAGTCGTTCGTGCTCCTGGAAGACATAGATGCGATGTTCGCCAATAGAGACGGAAAAACCGTCATAGGTATATTATACACATACTTGTAAAACAGTGTTTTTAGTGTCTGTATGCAAATTTGTAATCACCATTATTAATTTGTGACAGAGGGCAGTACTAAAGTGACGTTGAGCGGTTTGCTAAATGCTCTCGATGGTGTCGTATCATCCGAAGGCCGAATACTATTTATGACAACTAACTACGTCGATAGGTGAATAATAATAATACATTGCTCAACATAAATAATTTTCAAATGGTATTTTAGGTTGGATTCTGCTCTGATTCGATCTGGCCGAGTGGATTTTAAACAATACATTGGGACATGTTCAGATCATCAATTATCACAAATGTTCATTAGGTTTCGTCCAGAAGGTACAGAAGACGACAAGAAGAGATTTGTGGAAGATATAAAAAAATATAACAAACCAGTCATCCCTGCTCATTTACAAGAATTTTTTTTGGTACACCGTCATAAAGAACTAAATTATGTGTTTGAACATATAAACGATTTATGGCAGAATGTACAAGACATTCAATTAACAGAGTAACAACAATAATATTCATAGTATTAATTTAAAAATAATAATAATAATAATAAGTTAATTTTTTATGTACAGAAAAATACCAAGTACATAAAAAACCAATGTTCAGTCCAATAGAAATTTTTGAGCACAATAAAAGAAAGTGTCATGAATATTTAAAGTGTTAGAAAAAGAATAACAAAAATTAATTAACATGAAAAAAAAAAACAAAAAAGTTTATACGTTCATCATCTTTTGGGATCAATTGAGTATAATGCTATAGTTCCGTCCATTGCCCCGGTAGAAAGCAGCACTTTTTGTGGGTGAAACTTGGTGGTCATTAATGGTGAATAACGTGTACTCATGAACCAGTCTGTTAATTTCAGAGAGTTTAACAACTGACCCTCTGTGTTGTAGAATAACAACATTTGATTTATACTACTGCTAAACATAAAATTAAATTATTTAAAAAATATATATTAGTTGTTTTTAAACACGCTTTACACTTACCATGCTATTATATTGCACATTGAGTGTATGGCTGCAGATTGCATGTTGTTGACATGAAATTCATGCTGTGGAGCATTATGACCAAACTCAAATGTTTTTATATCTCCATAAGCACTATAATATTAATTAATCGTTTAATACATATTATTGACAAAGTGAGAAAAATTTACTTACCTAGCAGATACTACTGTAGCATCTTGTAGTCTTAAAGTGAGTATTTTACTATGATGCCCTATGAAAGAAGCTATTTTTGCTTCGTCTGGTGGAAGTCTTTTATCAAATACTTTAATTGACCCATCTTTACAACCAGCAGCAAATATATTATTTTCTATAGAAAATACCATTAGTATACAGAATTACAGAAATACAATATTGCAACCTATATTAGTTGCATCAAAATAGTGTTATCTACGATATTTCAATATTTATTTAGCACTATTGAATAACTTTTACTGTACTATTTATTAAATAATTTGATTTGTTAGACAAAAAAGGGTAATAACTAGTTAGTTACACATGAGTTTTATCCACGGATATAGATTTATACACATGGTTTTATCCAACCATACTTCTAAATAATATTATACACAATCATACACATTGCTATCGTAATTAGAAGCCGATGTGGAATCCCAAATAATCTTATTAAATCCTTTTTAAGTGAAAGGACTCAGAAAGTCAAGATAGATAATCATTATAGTGATGATTGCTATATATCTAGTGGCGTGCCACAGTGAACAGTATTAGGACCTTTATTATTCATTTAATTTATAAATGATCTCCTTGAATTAGAAATTAATACTGATATTAAATTAATAAGTTTTGCTGATGATACAGCTATACTTCGAACTGAACAAACTATAGTTGCTTTATTCTATGAGGCAACAAACATTTTAAATATAGTTTATGTCTGTTTTTGTAAGAACAAATTAAAGTTAAATCTAATAAAATCAAAATTTATCTGTTTTGAAGCAAAAGACACAAACAATAATAATTAGAAAATAATAATTATAATAAAAATTTAATATTTCATTCATTAAATTGTAAATAAGATTGTGGTCCGAGATGCATTAAGTTTAAACATGTTAGAGAAATAAAATACCTAGGCGTTATCCTCGATTTTAAGTTAAAATGGGATAAACATATAAATTACATTAATAATATATTAAGTAAGTTTTTTTACATATTTAAAGAAGCTAGATATATTTTTAATATTTCATATTAAAGAGTTTTTTTTTTAACATTAGTAAAATCTGTATAATCTTATTGTATATCAATATGGTGAGGTACTTTTAATAATCATTTTTCCAGTCTTATTACTACCATAAACTGTATTATTAAATATTTATTATTTCTACCAATACGAACTAGTACTATTTTAATTTATAATAAACTAGAGGTGAAGGACTTTAAATATAATTATAATTTATAGATTTTGGTTCAATTGTATAAACATAAGAATTTAATTCCAACAATTAATCATGAGCACAGCACCAGATACAAAAAAAATATTAATATAAATTTGCCACACGTTAATAAAGTATTTGGTAAAAATAATACTTTACACATAGGATTAAGTTTATGCTGTTCTTTAAATATTAATATTGATCACTTCAAAAGTTTCGAGTTATTTAAATTGTATGTGAAACGCCTTCATCTATCGAAGTTTTAAATTTAAGTTCATTTTTATACAAATGTTGATTATTGTAAATTAGAATTAGATCTTTCTATTAATATTATTGTATAATGAAAATTGAAAAAAATTTATTTATTTATTCTTTTTGTATAAATTTGACTTCTTTTATGTATTCATAAAATTGATAAGTTTGCTGGCTCCCCCAGCACAAGCTTAGCTTTTGGGGATGCTGCAATATTATAAATTTGTTAAGTATAACACAAAATACATTGTATATTATTGTTGCAAATATATTATCATTATTAAGATGGCCGCCAAGGAAGCAAATAAAAAAAAATTTGTAAATTGGTTTTTTCTTCTTACTTTTCCAGTCTATCAAATCAAAACAAAGATTCTGAATGTAAATTTTTAAATCTTAAGAGTCTGCTATAAAATGTATAAATATACTTTTGAGTTATGACCATACATCACTCTATTCCTGATAATCATATGGATTTGGATTAAATAAAGTGATTGTAAATTTATATAATATAAACTGTGTTTAAATGTTGATTGATCATTATTTGGTAGATGATAGTTAAATTCTTAATTACCTTTAGATTGCATGGACATAGTCGTCACAGAAGCATTAACACCCGTGGATAAAGCAGTCAGTTTAGTTTCAGTCTCAATATCCCAGATTTTAATAACTCTTGAGTCACCTGCACAAATTAAATGGCACGACCTTTGATCCCATTGCAAAGCCACTAAAAATTTTAAAGTAAACAATTAACACAATGTATAAAACTTGATGGTATATCAATATTTGTAAAGATTAAATTTGCTAACTCGAAGAACTCTCAAAACTTGGACTCTTGCAAATAGGTAATGCATGCCAACCGGAAACCAATTTGGGTGGACCATCGATGCATTGAGACCATACTTGAATATTTCCATCATTGTAACCAGCCAGCACTAAAGGAACATCGTGGCTGTTAATCAGTTCTACAGCAGATAAATGCGGAGTTAATCTATATGACAAATCAAGATTGTGACTTCTGACATCTGGTTTCCATTGGCACAACTTATAGCTACTATGATAATCCCATACTCTATAATTTAAACAATATGTTTTAAAACCAGTTATAACAGAAAATAGTATTTGTTACTAGATCTTTTTCTATAGCAATTGACAATTTTAGTTATTTAGTGCTTACGTTAAATAATCTTTTGTAGCTACAATGACATGTGGGTCATATGGAAAAAAGACCAGTGAGTTTGGGGATTGTTTACATTTTGATGAGAATATTTGATGTTCTATCTTACAATTTAAATTATTTACTTTATTTTGTTCTTCTTGTGCTTCTTTACGAAGCATCATGTTTCGTGTATACCTATTAAATAAATTGTAGCCATTAAAATATTTAATACTATTATTTATTAATTATATCAATAGATATCAAAACAATAATTAATCTGATTTCGGTCACCTCCAGTCACGTTCATAGTATATTGCACTCTCAAAGTCACCACCATCGTTCATACCACTCAATGGATGAGCAAAATTTTTAGATACCCATTCGAAAAATTGAGATCTCAATAAGCTTTTAGTTATATTTGTTGTGTCCTTTTCACTATCACTTTCTATGTTTGGTGGTGAAGATGATGATGAAAGCACAGTAGTTTCTTCTACAATCTAATCGCACGATGGGTGTATTAAAAGTTATTCTTCTAAAACAATTTGTGTACATAATAGTGTTACATACGGTGTTGGGCACGATTTTTTTTGTCCTAGAATTTGATCTTGATGGTGTAATAGGTGGTCTTTGTCGAGTACGAATTTCATGTACAGACAATGGAGGAGAATCTCCTTGACTAAAATACATCATAAAGACAATTTTGTAATACTGTATGCAAATAAATAATTAATAACACAAATTTTGAAATTGATCAATTCAATACCTGAGATAACTTCTAGAAGATGGAGATGCAGGTAATGAATGTGATGCACGACTATCAGGCTTGTTTTTAAGCTAATCAAAATAAATATCCATTGTTAACAATTATCATTAAATGAAAATATTGCATGCACACATTGAGTACTTACCTTCTGTCTAATGTATTTAGTTAATTTTTGTGCAGTGGCTGAAACATCTGGGAATATATCGTGTTCCAAAGCTGTCAAACCTTTCCATAATGTAGAGTGATTATTGTTATAGGCTGATGTTGTTTGATAAGCATCTAAATGGCAAAAAAAAAGTTTAAAGTGGTGTCCGGTTAATGTAAAAATTAAAAATACACATACCCAAGGTAACTATTGACGAGGAAGAATTTGTTCGCCTTAAATTTTCAGATTTTGTTTCTTCTTGCATTTCATCTGAAATGCTAGGTCCAGGCGATATTTGAGGTGATACTACTGTGACTATAAAACAATTAGGCTGCATTGAGAGCTTCTCTTTGGATCCCATTCTCGACAGACTAGCTGTTTTTGAGTTTCCATTTGGACCTGTAACAGGATTTATAATAATAATTGATTTTTGTTTAGATATCTACCAATAAATGTCCAATTCTTTACTGAGCATACTTTTATAAATAGATCCATATGACTTTTCAATTTGTTCCTGCATTGCTATTTCTAAAAAATATCTTTCAAATGTGATGACAGTCCATTGGAGAGCAATTATAACTTCCTAAACGTAACACATAATATTATAATGTCATTAATAAACACCTAATTAACAAAATTCAATTGTTTTAACTATTACCTCCCTGACCATAGGGCTCATATCTTTAGCGACAGTATTTAATAAAGTCAAAGCAATATTTAGATCAACTTTTATAGCATAGTTAGTACGGTCCTTATCACAGCTCACATAAGTACCAAGAGCAAACACTGCTGCAGCCCGAACCTAAAAATAACAATTTAATTATTACCTTGAGATATTTGTCGATATTAAACATTGAAAGGAACGTACATACATGGATTATTCCAGTACATTTTTAAATATAACTATTTTACATAATCATAGTTTGCTTAAAATTAAAAAAATGCTAAAACAAAACCAACAAGAGAACACATATAATATTGTTACCTTATGTATAAAAATAGTTTAATTAACTCTAATATAAACACAAAATTAGAACTACTGAACGTATAATATTTTGTTATATTATGTGTTAGTAAGACAGTTAACACACATGTGGCCTATGTGGGTACAACAGGAAGTACTCTTAATATAAATATTAAATTGTTTTTTCATCTGTTATTTAAAAATTGATTTAAATTTTTTATTAAAATATAATATGGTATATTTTAAATCTATACATAGTTAATATACAAAAAGCATATTATCCAACAATACATAATTATGGACACAAAAAAGAAAATTATTTTAACTTACTTCTGGTATTTTATCTTCTAGTAAAATGTAAAGTTTTTCATGAGCTATATCCCGTACACCAACCCAACGAGCTTTATCATAATCAGACCATAGCTGTGCAAGACACAAGGTTAACCACTGTTTATACGGAGCGCTAGCATTGGCTAATTGTTCAAGACATATGCACACTAAATTGTTCTTTAACCCAAGTTGTTGGCCATTCTTGTAGTTTTGCATTAGTCGAGAGAGCACGACAGTTCCCAACATCCTTTGTTCTTCCTAAAAACCATAGATATTGGTGACAATTATTAATAAACACACCAAAGTATAAATATATGTAGACAATGAAATAACAGCTCTTCAATAATATTTGGTTAGAAAAAACTGCTAAGAAAAAATATAAACCTAATAAATTTGTGTTTCCACAATTTTATACTCACAGGCAAGCGTATATCTTCAACCAGTTGAAAAAAGTATTTAAAACCATTTTCCCTCACAATGTCAGTTTGACAAGTCTGAAAATAGATGCAATTTTGAATTAAATCATATTTTTTTTTTTTTTTTATCAGTTTAAGATAATTTGTTTTGAACACTTACATGATCAACAGCCATTATTTTAGCCCAAATAAAAGCTAACATTGGGCGAAGTTCGACGGCAAAACTCTGCAGTAGTTTTAATATATAAGGAAATATTCCTACAGATAAAGTTAAATTTACAGCCCACGGTCCTAAATCTAAAAATCTACCCAACAAGTCTAATGCTCGAAGTCTATGTGCTTGACTTAATAGAACCTGTACAACATCACATAGTAAAATATTAACAATTTTACCTATAGACCATCAGATAATTAGTGATTTTTTGTTATTACTTGGAGTACAATGGGAAGCTGTTCAGGTGCACTACGTTGTTGCGTTGGTAAACAAGCTGTATGATCAAGCCAAATTTCAAATGCAGTCAATTGTTCTTCAAAAAATGTTGTGCGTACAAAGACACCATCACTGTTATCTTGAAAACGTTGTAATTGAGATAAACATAAATCTAAAATATGATCCCATGACTGTAAACAAAATATTTATAAATAAACAATTTGTACAAATAAATTAAAACAAACATGTCAAGTACTCAAGTAACAAATCAATCATTAATAAATCTGTTTTTTTTTATATCTTCTACAAACCTGCCACATGGGATGATTGTGCATTGCCGGTAATTTAGGTGAAGATACTGGTTCACAGTCATATGTTCTCATAATGCGTTCAGCAAGTAAAAAGTTTCTTAGTAGACTCGCAACTAACAAGTCTTGCCGAAATAACGTTTGAAAAGTATCTTTAATAATAAAAATAATAATAAGTCTGTATTTTTCATATTAGAAATTGACTTAATAATTGTATTCCAATCATACCTCTAGGTAATATGTTCCAAGCTATTGTATCAGTAATAGCAGTAAATACCCAGTTTAATTCTCCTAACATTGTTCGTCGATCATTTAATGTACCAGGAATTCTAATGGAAACAAAATATTAGGTTAATTAATATCTATACAATATTTAATAACAATAATTTTGAATACAATACTCACTTATCAACAAGTTCTAGAAATAATTTTGAACCATGTTTTGACATATTTTGCATTACAAACCTGGGAAAATATTTACTATTAAATCTTACAAACTGTATTTAATTTTTTACACATATTCAATTTTTACTAGTGCCAGTTTTCTGTAAATATTATGTAATATTTCTACAAACTATAATGATTAACAAATGTCCATTTTATATACAAAAATCTATTTAGATGAATATATTTTTAAAGAATATAGATAGGCATCTAACTATACTATAACCATAGACATATTAACTAGTTAATATGTCTATGACTATAACATTTTGAATGCAACATTATCAAAGATAGATTATATTAAAAAAACATAAAACAAATAGTAATTTTATTTGTTGATTGAAATAGTATCTTGTCTCTACAATTAATCATTAAAATATGTTATTGCTTCAAATATATTTTCATATGAAACCGGAAATATAATTAGTAAATAATATGTTTTCTGTAAATTGTCTTATCTAAGATATGCAATACAGGCAAATTATGCGAGATACTGAGACAGAATGTTTAAAATTTGACCTCTATAAAATTAAAGACATTAAAAGAATTAATACTTCAATTGAACTTAGATAAAAATATAATTATGTGTATGTCCATATATTTCATATCATAATCCACAACAAACTATTTTTTAGCAGTACTTACAGTAGTATTTGTATTCTTTAAAGTTTACTAATCACTACTTCATAGTACAAGTTTTTTTTATCACAAAATTAAAAAATATCAACCCTAATTTAGGGGATAAACAAACGATTCATTTACAAGTGAATATAGAAAACATTCAAAATATTTACTAATGACATATTATTTTAGTAGGTGGGTATAAAAATAAATGTCTGTATCTACCTATATTTCAAATTTCTATAACAAAATTACAATGTATAAAATTGTTCCTTTCATTTATAATACTAACACAATCATTTCCTTATGAATATTGAGACATAGAACAGTAATATTAAGTCACAATATTTAAACCACAATTTAAAATTACAGGTCACGCGTTGATATAATTATAATTTGAATGTAAAATGATAAAAAAGATGATATGCCTTTGTTAAATATATGTACATAATTACATTAATCACAATTGATTATAAATTATAAAAATATATTGATTTTCATTAACTAAAGGCTTATGAATAGTTATGTTTTATTTTAAAATCAATGATGAACATAACATTAAATATTAATTAATACTTTATAGATACAACTTACCACCGAGCAGCCATTTTAATTGGTGTAGTCAAGCAGGAAGTAAATAAATCTGCAGGCAAGTCTGGATGCATTGGAAGTGTTTGATCTATTTGACATGCACCTAGTTGAATGCAATTTTTGAAAGAAGAACCTTCAGCACCAACAAACAATGGGCTTTGGGTAGCATTATGCTGAAAATTAAAGTAACAAATATTAAATAGACACAGATGTGTATTGAGTATTCATTATCATTATAATATATATTGTGAATGAAAAAACATGTTTATGAAATATGGTTGTATGATATTACATAACTTAAAGTTGAAAAAAAAGATTATTTATTTTTTATTTTAAAGTTAGAAATAAATAGTTATTTTTTAAGCAAAGTTGAATATAAAATAACATTATCATACAATAGTTCTAAGGTACTATATTATGTACATGTATATATAGGTACATTACAACACATAAATATTTAAATTATATTATGGAACATTTTAAACATACCAAGTAGATATATTACCTTAATTACCTAATATATCAATAAATAATAAACATTAAGATACTTTTTGTATCATTTTATGGAATTTAATCAATTTATTGTTGATGCATTTCAATAATTAAATGAAACCTTTGGACCTATAATTAGAGTTGTAATTATTAAGAATTAATGGAATCAGCATAAATAGGCATTCATCTCATTAATAAATATAATATAATATATAATGTTACATACAATCTAAAGGGTGCCATATAAAATTTGTAATTTTATACTAGTCTAAATTTGTTATAGCGATTATAAATACATAACTAATTAAAAAAAGAAAATGCATAAGTTAAGTACCTATCTATCTAGTCAGTTTTCTCTGTCACACTATCAATAATTCAATACGTCATACAAATTTAATTGCCAATTTATTTTTTCCCTATACAAATCAATATTATATAACTATATAGTATATAAATATTTATCATATTATCTTAATTTCAAAGTTTAATTCAAAACTAATGATCAGTTTAAAAAAAATTATAAACAAAATAAAATAATATATACCAAATCTTCTTTTTCATGCTGTTCAGCAAATTGGCTAAATAATTTTATAATCATTCCTGCATTTGAACAATCATAGACATAAATTGATGGTGATCCCATCCAAGATTGAAGATCGTATATGGACAATGGAATGTATTGGGTATATGTCTAGCAAAATTGTTATAAATAATAAACATTGAAAAAAGAGTTCATAAATAATAATAATTGAAAATTAAAATCAACTAACCCTGTTAAACACCCAAATTTCACCATTTACTGTAGGTTTTGGAACTCCATGTCCATTATAGTGGAACAGTACTCTTTCTTCTTTTGCATTTCGTCTCAAGGAAACGCACAATTTTTTTACTTCCTCTATAGTCGGGTCTAATGATTGTTTGTACCGCGCTCTTGGCTGCCACCTTTCGTACTGTTTTTGCAAATTGACTCCAATTATTTCCAGTGCTTTCTGAGGGACCATCATCAATGGATCTAATTCAGTACAAACACGTTCACAAGACCAAAACACCAAAACATTATATTAATTGATAACATTTCATCATCACTGTTGTTATTGTTGTTATTATGATTGTAATGAAATCTTTACCTATCCAACATTCTAGACGGGCGCAAGGCTGCACTTTTAAAACGTCCGGTGGGTCTACACCTACGTTCAGGCACATGACAAGAGCAACACTCACAGTCTTCATCTGAATCCACGAAATAAAAACAAAAAAAAAAACACAAAATTGACAAAAATTCAAAACGATGTTCTTCTGCGACGGATTACACAACTCACCCGTTCTTTGAGACGCCATGAGTTTACCACGGCGTCCACAGGCTTGATCTCCTCCGTATGACGCTTCTTCGTGAAGCACAACGGCAACTGCCAGTCGGCGGACTCGGCGGCGTCGGCGCTGCCGGACGATAGTTTGGACGACGTTTCTTCCATTCATGCAGACGTCCACAAATGACATTCAGCGGCGGCAAACACGCGTGCTCACGTCCTCGACGACACAGGGTAGTAGTACGACAGGTGATTGATGCGCAGTGGCGTTCCGTTGTCAGTTATGTTGTGAATTTTTATCGTATCGTGGGCGTTGGTCAACGCGAGGAATTCGAAAACTGTCGAAACCACGCAACGAACAACAGACTCGCGGGTAGTCGTAATGCGTCTTGCACTACGCCCGACCTCGTGTTTGTTATCAGACACGATTGTCGTCACGTTATCTGCGGAACATCCCCTCCCAGCCATCAACCCGTTAGGTCCGGTCGTTATTATCTATGGTGAATTGGTGAAGAGCACGGTTGCGGATCGTGGTGAAATTTAGTGATACCAGCGATACCGTCACCGTCGTTGTCACAGATATATAAACAGAATAGATGCTTATATATTATATCGGTGATTGTTGTTGTTGTTAATGTTTTTTTTTTCTTTTTATCGCGTTACCATTTTTGTGGTTTTAGTGGTAACAACGGTCGTTGAGCGAATCACAAGTTCACAACCGTCCGACGGGGCACCGTCCTCCACCGCCACATGTGATCGTGTGATTATTATTATTATTTTTATTTTTTTTTTGCATAATATGTATATTTTTTTCTAATTTTCAAAATATCAATTTGGTTTTTTTTAATTATCAATTTTTTTTTAAATCTTCATTCTACTCACTTCGAAATTGTCGAAAATTTGACATCAAACGATAACATTATTCTCGACTGTTTACTTTCACTCCATGCACATAAACATGTATACATAATTATTAGGTACACGTTTTTGTATTCGTATGTAGTAGGTACATGCGCAACATATATTTCGTTGAAATATAATTTTTTTTTTCTTTAATCAGTGCCAAACACAGTAAGTTGACAGTACTCATCGTAATGTACCCAGACCACACATTTTAAGGTTGAGGTCATCTCGTTCGTAATAATAATATTATATTCGATTATTGCTTTTGATTAGTAAAAATGGACCGAAGACCATCGTCATACAAATCGCGTCCAGCGTCGTCCAAACCATCGGGTTCTAGTTGCATTATATGTTTTAAGATTCAATCAATTTATTCAATTGGTACGTGTGATCATCCTGTATGCTATGAGTGTTCAACTACTATGAGAGTGCTCTGCGATCAAAAGGAGTGTCCGATATGCAGACGAATACTGACCAAGGTTTTCAATACAATATTTTATCTTTAATTTCTAATATACTGATATCTATGGTATCATTCAACTATTCTAACAATTATTATAATACGTACTTCTTACCGTTATGAGTTTAGAGTTAGAAAAGCCTTATCAGTTGTAGTAATATGTATACATTTTTTTAACACTTAAAATAGTTAGTAGATATCTAGTGACATTTCTGACATTGGTGGGAAAATATATATCAAAGACAACTAAGCATATCAAGTCTCGGCTCTATCTACCTAACGGTATTAAGTAACTTACTAGATAAATAAAATAAAATAGCAGTACTTTTAACATTGGAATATTTTAGAGAAATAATTTGGATATTTACATAAGTTAAGATTAACAATGTTTGATCATTTATTTTCGGTATCTAACTATTACTGTGAGTCAAAAAAGCAATTTTTGAATTATTCAATTTTAAATAAGTTTATTTTGACCTCTCCATACAAATTTCAACTTTTATGGTTATTTTAGTTAACACTATTACAGCATCAATAAACAATCTATAACTTACGTTTCATTGTTTGCCCTATTATAATGGTTTTTCACTTTTTCAGTATATTTCTATTTTTATATTTAAAATTCACCTGTAAAAACCAATACCAGGTTTTCAAATAAAATTAACTTAAATTTTGACAACCAATTTGCTTATTATTTCTTTCATCTCTGTTGACTGCGATACCAACATTTAGTGTGTACTACAACTACTTATATTATCTATACTGACTACCTATATCATAGTCCTACTCTTATACATGTTCAGAAAACTTTAATCTATTATTTTAAAAATTAACAAAAATGTATTTGTTTGCATCTAGCTTAAAATAGTAATCTGAAATCCATTCTAAAAAAATATGTTGGTGAGTTCCTAGAGCAATTTTTCTATATGTATGTATACTATATATAATTTAATGCAAGTACATAGTACTTAGGGGTAGATATTATACTCACCAATAGATAATCATGAGGAGATACATAGAAAAATCACAGCTAGAAACAAATGTTTTTTTTCACTAGTCCAACTATTTAAGTCAAAAAAGTTATCGAGAAGAATAAAAGTAAGACTCGTTAGACTGATAGTACCTACTCTATGCCTGTGGAACGTGTGTGTCTACCAAGTTGGATGAAAACAAGTTATTGGTTTTCGAAAGGAAAATCTTGGAAGAATATGGGACCAAAGAGAAATGAGGAAGACGGTAACAAACTACCGTCAAATAGAGAACTTAATTGCTCTATTCAATGATACCAATATAGTAGACATATACAGGGGCCAGAGATTAAAATGGGCCAGAAATATATGGGGACAAAAGGTCCAAAACGAACCTAAATACCCTTAATTAAACCAAAAAAAAAAGTACATTGTACAAAATACAATCTATTCTAATCAGCAGGGCTCGTAAGTTCATGCATCTGCATGTTTTTTTTGCTACACAGGAAAACATGCTAGCTGAGATACAAATCCGTTTCATAACAATAGTAATAATAATATGAAGTTTGATAGTGCATGTTTTTGCATGTTTTGGGTGTAAAGGCATATTTGGCATATAGTCAATTTTTTACAGTCGTTAGTGCATATTATTTCATAAAAATATTTTTTAGACAAATATTTGAAATGTCTCTTGTTTCTTATTTACTTTCCTGTTAACAAAATTATAGTGTTTTGATTTATTTTTATTCAGTGAGTGTGTGACTACCTAATGTCCTAGTACCTACATACTTATTTAGATTTTATGCGTTTTACGAAATATCGCGGAAACAGTGTACCACTACCATCCTCCACCGTATAAAGTGGCAGCTTCTCACCAACCAGCATTTATAATTTTGTACATTGCTACACTCTACAGTATAGTTTTCTTACACTCGCCGATGAGTTTAATCGTATGAGTCGTATGCATTTATCCATTCAATTTCCTGTTTTAGTGTTTTCATGTGAGGTATAGGTAGGTTACTACTGTACACATTCATATTTTGTTTTAACAATGCCGAAAGAAAAACAAACAGTTGCGGGCCGTTTGCAAAATTTTGTGGAGGAATTTGAATTTTTTTAAATGTATGGATTAATTCTTATTATTTTAAAGCTTTTTCATGATTTTTTACATATGCATATTTGACTGCATAA